>NC_091802.1:14874393-15177424 GCF_041296235.1 Equus asinus
GCCAGGGGGTGCAGGCCCCACCCCCCATTCTGGAGTCCACGAACACTGAGACCTAAAGGCACACAGTGCACGTGAACACACTTACACACGCATGTATATCTCACCAACAGATTTTTGTTTCCATGCAGATGGCTCCTATGTGTGGATCCCCACACACACAGACACACACCCACCCCAGGCCCACAGCCCTGCTCGCACACGTTCTCTCACTTGTGGACACATGCCCTCACATGCACAGCCTCACACGCCAGGCCCTGTCGCCTGGACACGAGGCAGAAACCTGGGGCCTCCCTGGGGCCGCCTCCCGCGCAGACGTGCTTAGTCACCTGAATTTGATCCAGGCGGGAGGGAGGGTGGAGGGCCTGACGTCAGCCCTCACAGCCGCCTGTGCCGCCTGCGCATCCATCTGGGCCACAGCGTGTCCCAGGCAATCACAACAACAGCAGCACAACAACAACTCACTTTTACGAGGCTTCCTTAGTGGCAGGGCCAGTTCTGAGCCCAGCGGGGCGTTCACTCCTTTACTCCTCACCACCACCTGGGGAGGTGTGGGTGCTGTTAACCCCCTTCTGCAGATGAGGAGAACCCAGGCATGGAGGTGCTGTCACCTCCCTGCGGCTCACGGCCAGGAAGGGGCGGAGCCTGGCAGCCTGGCTTCAGAGCCTCGACCCCAAACCAGGTAACTGGGCCCTGGGCTGGAGCAGGAAGGCTCTGCCCAGACTTGCTGTGCGACCCCAGGCCCTTACCTGCCCTTTGCCGGCCCTGACTCTCCCCCTCTTCCCTCCCCCCCATCCCGCCTCCAGCTGAGAAAAGGAAGAAAGGAAGGGAGGAGGGAGTTAAAGGAGGATGGCCTCTGGCTGGGATAACAGCCTCAGGAAAATCACATGCAAATATTATGGGCTCGGGCAGCCTGTGGCTTCAGCCTGTGGCCTCAGCCTGCGGTGGCTCTCGGTCCCGCCCTCGGCCCTGCCCTGCCACGCCACTGCGAATCCTTCCCTGTAGTGGGTAGGACCTAAGGTTTGTTGGGGTCTCCTCTCTGAGGCTGCTTTCCCATCTGTTTAATGGGGACAGGATGGTCATGATCCCTATGGCAACCTTTCATTCATTCAGCAAATATTTATGGAGCTCCTCCTATGTGCCAGCCACTGCTGCAGACACCAGTGATTTTATGGAGACAAGGCAGGCAGGAGCCCCAATCCATGGAGTTTATATTCTGGTGGAAGGAAAAGGGCCTACAGCAGGAGGGGGTAGGCCACCCCCAGGGAGGAGTAGGGTGGGCTGGCCAGGCTTGGAGGGCTCCCTTCAACCTTGGCTTCCTCCTTCCTGCAAGTGGCCTGGTTCCCAAAGCCTCCCTGATCCTCCAACCCCATTCACTGCCCCCTCTCATCTCCTCCAGGGAGGCCTTCCTGATGCTCCAGCCCTACTCGCCTCCTCCAGGGAGGCCTCCCTGGTCCTCCAACCCCATTCACTGCCCCCTCTCATCTCCTCCAGGGAGGCCTCCCTGATGCTCCAGCCCTATTCACATCCTCCAGGGAGGCCTCCTTGATGCCCTAGCCTCACCACCCTCCCCCACTCCTCTAGGTCCAGCCTCCATGTCTTTTCCTATTGCCAGTCTGGATTCTCTTCCTCCTTCCTTTCTGCATGTCAATGTCAGCACCACCAGCTCCAGGCTTCCACTCATTTAACACACTCTGTGCAGGCACAGGGGGTCTGGACCATGCCCCTACCAACAATCCATCTCCAAGCCTTGCTGTGACCCTAGGGAATCTGGGAAGGTCTTGCATCCATAGTACGGTTGGGGAGACTGAGGCTCAGAGTCAGGAAGGAGCCTGCTTAGGACCCCCACAGTAGGATGGCAGGCAGGACTGGAACCCAGCCCAGGCTTCTCTGGGGCCAGTGGACTCCAGTGAGCCTTGCCTGCTTGATATCTGTCAAAGCAAGGTGATGGGGGAACTAGGGGTAAAATGGAGACCTGTGTTTTCAAACGTGCAATATGAGGACAGAGGAAGTTACCACGAGACAGGAAGGGCAGGAGGTCAGGAGTCCACTCACTTCCTTTTTCTGAGAAGATGCTGGGTCTGGCCCAGGAAGGGGGAAGGGCATCAGGCTAGGGTGGGGCCAGTGCTCAGCCTGGGGCAGAGATGGGGTCCCAGCATGAATGTCAGGGTTCAGCCTAGGGTTGTGGCCGAGGGGGAGGGCTAGGGCTGGAGGTTGGAGGTTGGTTTGGGGTTCAAGCTGGGGTTAGGCCTTGGCCCAGGGCCTGGTTTGGGGCTCAGACAGCGATAGGGCCAGGCCAGGGGGAGCAAATCAACCTGAGCAGATGTGGTAAACGTTTTGGCCACACAAATAAACTGGAAGGAAAACCAGGAGAAATGACCTTTGAGTGCAGAGAAATCTCTCTTGACAGCCAATAAAGCAGCAGCCCCCTCCCCTAATGGACCCTGTCCTGGGCTGCAGGCTCTGCTGGGGCAGGGAAGGCAGTTATGAGAGCCTTCTCCTGTGGCCATGGAGAGCCCTCCCTGGAGGAGGTGAGCGAGGCTGGAACAGCAGGGAGTCTTCCCTGGAGGAGGTGGGTGGACCTGGAGCACCAGGGAGGCCTCTGCATCACCAGCACCCAGCTCAGCTTCCAGGCAGCAGCTCTGGAATGCTCTGCTGTCAAGGGTGGGGCTGGTGAGTCACTGGGCTGTCTGCGGATGGGAGCCTGAGCTGACCCTGGACTCTGTTTCTCCCATGGCTGCTGGGCCTCCAGTGTTATGTCCGTGTCTGTCCGTCCTGACTCCAGAATGTTGGATTCTCCCTGCTTCCCTGTGAAGCCAGCAAGGCAGACGTGACTGGCTGTTTTAGATGGGGATGCTGAGGTCCAGAGGGCTGACGTGCAGCAGAGCCGGATGAGTTCCTGGATTCCTTCAGTTAGGGGGGACAGACCTGAGTTTGGATGCTGGCGAGCCAGGCAGAAGGAACAGATAGTGCAAAGGCATGGAGGTGGGACCCACGGCTTTTGGCTACAATGGGAGAGGGGCCTGGAATCTGACCGCCTTGCTCCGTGGCCAGGATCGAAGCCTTCTCTGCCCTCTTTTCTCAGGTTCCCAATAAGGCTGCCCAGAGGACCCCCTTGACTGTGGCAATGGAGGGGGGCTCAGCGCTCTGCTGCCAGGACCCTCGGGCAGAGTTGGTGGAGCGAGTGGCAGCCATCGATATGGCCCACTTGGAGGAGGCGGATGGCAGCCCAGAGCCTGCCAGGAATGGTGTGGACCCTCCGCCCCGGGCCAGAGCTGCCTCCGTGATCCCTGGCGGTGCTTCAAGACCCCCCCCAGCCCGGCCCAGCCTCTCAGCTAGGAAGTTCTCCTTGCAGGAGCGGCCATCGGGAAGCTGTCTGGAGGCCCGGGCTGGGCCTTATGCCACAGGGCCTGCCAGCCATATCTCCCCACGGGCCTGGCGGAGGCCCACCATCGAGTCCCACCATGTGGCCATCTCGGACGCAGAGGTTGGTGGGGCAGAGCTGGGGGGTGCTCATGAGCTTTTCAGTAGTCCTCAAGGAAGATCCTTTTCTGCTCCTTTCCCTGCCATACAGCTGTCTAGCTTATGGTTTGTGTATCCCAAACCAAAGGAGAGTGCTGAGGAGCCCACTGCCTCCCAATAGGGCCTCTTCCCACCTAGGGGAGCTCCATCTAAGCCAGCTGCTGCCTCCTATAAGTCCCACCATCCCCACCCCCAGTTCAGACCTTAGAAACAGGCTCTTCCTTTGTCCCCCAAGAAGTCCTCTTAGAGATCTGAAGACAGACAATGTGTCCTCACGCCCCTCAAGGCTTCCTCAGCTTGAGCCCCCACCTCTAGTCCTGCCCCCAGAGGCTGCTGTCACTCAGAAGCTGACAGCATGCTCCCAGCCCCTGGGCTCCCACTGGTCTGTTGTTGCCACTTAGATCTGAACGTGAACCCAAGTACTGAGCCGTGTACAGCCGTCAGAGGCTGTAGACCTTGTCAGAGCTTTCCAGACCTGAGCCAGGGCTCTGGTCTGCTGTCCCCGAGGCTCTCCTCATCTTTCTTCTCCTTGTAATTCAGACCTCGCATTCAGCTGCTTCTCGAACTACTTACTCATGAAGTTTCCCACAGACTGGGGTCTCCCAGATCCCAGCATCCAGGCAGGAATCAGTGGATTTTTCCTTTGCCATTCCCTGGGGAGCAAAGCATAACCGTGGCTCACCATTCATGTTTTCAAACGTTATCCAAGGCTTCTTGTCACATTTGGTGGCTTTGATGCCACCAAGTTTCCCCATCCAAACTTGAAAGCTTGATGAGAGCTGGGGTCTGGAAGTGAGGGGTCTGGGGCCAGGATTGGGCCCTGAACAGGCCCCTGAGGTGGGAGCAGGGCCACCTCTGGATCAAGCTTTACCTGATGCTCCCCTCTCTCCCCCCCCCCACCCCAGGACTGTGTGCAGCTCAACCAGTACAAGCTGCAGAGTGAGATTGGCAAGGTAGGCCCGGGGCAGGCCAGGAGCAGTGGGAACTCCTCTTGGGGCTTTGCGGAGGTGGCCTGTTAGGATCCTCTGCTTGCCATAATCCCTTCTTCTCCTCTGGGAATGTGAGGCAGAGCCAGGAAGGCCCAGGCCTGGAAGTGAGGAAAGTTTTGTCTCTGTAGGAAATCCCTGGGGTGGGGGGCTGGGGGTGGGAGATGACTCCTGATTCCTGACTCCCCCGTTTTTGATGGAAGACACGGAGGGACTGGGGGAGGCATGGAGCTGCGTTGAGCCAGGCAGGGGCTCTTACCAGGGCACAGGAGTCCCCTCCCTATTGATGGTGGGGATGGAGATGGGATGCAGGAGGAGGGGGCTGGAGCTGTTCAGGCTCCCCTTTTCCTGAGCTAGTCCTGGGGGAGTGGGCTGTCCGGGTGGGGCTGATGCATGCCTATTTGCAGGGTGCCTATGGCGTGGTGCGGCTGGCCTACAATGAAAGTGAAGACAGGCACTATGTGAGTCTGGGGATAGGAGGGAGGCATTGCCCCAGCTGGGCCCTGGCAGCCTGGGAGTTGGGGCAGAAGCTGTGCTGGGAAGTCAGAGGACAATGTTGCCTCTGAAGGGAGTGAGCTCCCTGTCCCTAGGGGTATGCAAAGGGAGTGAGCTTCTTGACCCTGGGAATAGGCAAGCAGAGGGTGGATGCCTCTGAGGGGAGAGCTCCAGAAAGGCTTGTTGGGAGAATAGGGGTAAGGTCTAGACTCAGCTATGGCCTCCTCCTAACCCAGCTTAACCACACCCAGGCCATACTCTCAGTGCCAGTGGCCGATGCCCACTGTACCCTTCTGGACCTCAGTCCACATGTAAACAGCCTTTTCTAGCGCCTGGTGGCTGCACATGAGTGACATTTCTGTCCTCCTTCCTCAGGCAATGAAAGTTCTTTCCAAGAAGAAGTTACTGAAGCAGTATGGCTTTCCACGTATGTATCTGTCAGGTCCTGTGATTGGGACTCCTAGCCTGGGGGCAGAGGAGGAGGAGACCTGGGTAGGGGGTACAGGGGATAGAGGGGGGACAGCATGAGCAAAGGCCTGGTGGTGGGAATATGCTTGGTGTATTGGGGACAAGGCCATAGTCTTGCAAGATTCTTGCTTGAGGCTGGTTGCAGGACCATGATGAGGCCCAGCCTCCTGCAACAGGGGCCTGACTCCCCTTCTTGGTCATAGGTCGCCCTCCCCCGAGAGGGTCCCAGGCTACCCAGGGAGGACCAGCCAAGCAGCTGCTGCCCCTGGAGCGGGTATACCAGGAGATTGCCATCCTGAAGAAGCTGGACCATGTGAATGTGGTCAAGTTGATTGAGGTAGGTGGTGAGCGGGTGGGGATCCATGCCCGAGTCCTGTGGCGCAGCCTCTGGTCCTGGGGGCACTCAGCACAGACCCAGGGATCCTGCCCAGGGAGATGTGGCTGAGGCCTCGGAGGGCAGGGCCAGACTTGGGGTGGGGGCTACAGGGAAGCTTCAGGGGTTAGTTCAGGCTGGTCTTGGGTGTCCTCAAGGTTTTACTGAGCATGAGGGGCTGCCCCAGAGGCAAGAAATGAGCCCCCCATTATGGCAGGAGGGGAGAAGGGCTGGATGCCCTGTGGTGGGCCAGGCTTGGGGGTCAGTGATTTCTGAGGCCTCATCTGTCTGGTGCCTGCACAGTTCCTGCTCCATTGTCCAGGGTGGCTGCAGAGCACACTGGGGATCCTGGGGCTGGTGAGGACAAGGAGGCCTGGGACCCCCATCCCAGGCCTCCCCAAGCCACAGCCTCATGTCTGCTCCTTCTGACCAGGTCCTGGATGACCCAGCTGAGGACAATCTCTATTTGGGTGAGTGACCCAGCTCATTTTCAAAGTAGCTTACCTGGGGTGGGTCCAAGAGCTCCCTGGGGACACATGTGACCTTCAGGTGAGCCATGTGAACACACTGAGCTCCTCAGGGCAGAGAGAAAGCACACGTTCTCAAGCCCTGGGTCCCCTGCCCAGCCCTGCTGAACCAGGCTCAGAACATCCAGGTAGTCTCAACAAATATTCCCAAGCTCCTACCCCACTGGTTGGAGAGCCAGGGGATCAGATAGATGCAGGAAGCAGGCGATGGCATGTGGGTTCCCAGAGCCTATCTGACAGCTCTGTGCCTCAGTTTCCTCACCTGTAAAATGGGGATAATAATGGTGTCTACCTCATGGGGTTGATATGAGTTATATGCAAGACACATTAGCTATTATCGTCAGTGATAGTAATGTTGTTGTTATTATTTAAGTCCTTGGTACCTGACTCAGGGCTGGGCTTGGAGGCCCTCCAGAACTGGGGCAGGAGGGACTCTGGCTTGGGAATTCAGTCTCCACTCCCTCTCCTACCTGTCTATCTGCTATGACCTTTAGGAAAATTTCTTCCCCTTCTCTGAGCCTCAGTTTCCCCCCTGTAAAAGGGGTCCGTGCTGATGCTCCTCACCTGGCACCTGAGAATCAGATGAGGCAGGTCCATAGTAGACCCACCCTCATGCATTGACTTCCTCTGATTCCCTGGGACCCCTGTCCTGGGATGCCAGCTGCTCACCTGCCCTCCAGGACCGGGAGGGACCTGGGCATCGGCTGCTGTGCCAGCCAGGCTGCACCTCACCTACTTCTCTTTTCTTTTCTTGCAGTGTTTGACCTCCTGAGAAAGGGGTGAGTTCCCTGTCCTGATCAGGCAGGTCAAGTCTAATCCAGGCCTTCCTTTCCCTCCTGTGTCCCTTGTCTTAGGGTCAGCTACTCCAGGAGAAAGCAGAGGCCAGGCCCTCCCCTTGGGGAGCTCTGGTCTTGGGTGGGGAAAATGAGAGACCAGGAGGATGATTCTCTGAAGGCCAGTGGGGTCGGTGAGGTTGGAATAGTCAGGGAAGCCTCTGGAAGAAGGGGTAGTTTTGAGCCAGGCCCTGAAGAATGGAAAGAAGATTTTGTTGGAGGAGAGGAAGAAGAAAGGAATATTTCTCAAGCAAAAGCGTAGAAATGGGACTCGACTCTTACCTGTATTCAAATCACAAAGAGTTCTTTCAGCTTTACAAGTTTGTGAGTTGGGTCGTTGGGACTCCATTCGCTCCCATTTACAAAAGGGGAAGCTGAGGTTCAGAGAGGGTAAGTGGCTTGCCCAAGGTCACACAGTGAGTCACTGATGTAACCTACGGTTCTAACTCAAGTCTGCCTTGTTTGACCTTCTCAGGGTGTTTGCAGAGCAGTGTACAAGGAGTATGAGCATGGGGCTGGGCTGACTGGAGGCCCTAACTGCCGAGGCCTTGAATCCAGGCTGTGGCTTGTCTCTCTGCCTGGGGGTGCTTCCGAAAGACCAATTTGGGGAGGAGGCAGGGAGTGGTGTCGTTTTAAGACTCAGAGGCTTTCAGATGTTTTTGATCTTCATTCAAAGTAAGAAATATAAGTTTTAATTGCCGTGCATATCTGTAATTGAAACCAAAGTTTTACAAAGCAGTGTATGTCTCATATGCCTACTCTCATAGAGTCTACTTATTAGGAAAAAAAGCAGTAGCCACGATTGTCTACTGGGTGTGGACCTACAGTTTGAAAAACATTGCTCTAAATGGCGTCTTTGCAACTGTTTGATTATAGAGAATTAAGTGCTTAGAAGAAGGAATACCAAGTCAAGAAATTAAGATAAAGCTTATTTGAAATTAGAATAATTGAAAAGGGATATTTGCGTCTCTGTGTGTTTTAAAATTTTCGTTATATGGGAGAAGCTAATATCTTGGGTTCTAGGGACCCGTCTGAGCATAGAGGGCTCCCGAGAGGTCCTGGGGGGGTCTGTAGGGCCCAGCCCCTGTTCCCTGTCACCAGCCATCTGCCTTTACACCTGATTCTGGCTAAACACCCCTCCTCCCTCGCTCCCCATAGGCCAGTCATGGAGGTGCCCTGTGACAAGCCCTTGCCTGAGGAGCAAGCCCGCCTCTACCTGCGGGACATCATCCTGGGCCTTGAGTACTGTGAGTGAGGGCCTGCCTGCCCCTGGGGCTGGGGACAGCCGAGGGATGCAGGAGGGGGCGGAGCGCAGGCTAAGCCGGCTGTGAGCAATGCCTGTCAGTCAGTGAGGATCTGCCAATCAGCTTCACTGGGGGGGTGGAGCTTGGACCTGTGGGCGGGGCCAACCTCCTGACCTACCTGGGTTGAGGGTGGCAGCAGACTTCACTCGGCATTCCTGAGCATTCGCAGTGCCTGGTCACCACCATGTTGGTCTGCGCCTTGGGTGCTGTCTATCTCTCTCCTCTGCTGAGTTCTTCGCCACGCTTGGCCTCTCCACAGGGCCTCAAGAGATGTGGGAAGCAAGAGATTTTTGTTCAGCAGCTCGAGGAAGAGTCTGTCCCTGGCGTGGGGCTTGTGGGTGGTGGCAGAGTGGGTTTACTGTGAGGGGCCCTAAGGTGATGAGAGCTCAGGAGGGAGGATGTTAGCTTAGCTTCTTTCTCTGGAATTCATTTATTCATTCATTTGTTCATTTGTGAGTACTGACTAAGTGCTGGCTGGGGGCATGTAAATGGCAAAGACCCAGAAGTGACCTCAAGGATCTCCCAGCCTGGTAGGAGAGACAGGAACCTGAGCAGGAAGATAATATAGTGCAGTGCCTGCCGAGGCTGGGGAGGCACAGGGGCTGTCAGAGTGCAGAGGGGTCAAGGGAGGCTTCCTGGAGGAGGCCACTTGTGACCAGGGTCCTGAAGGATGAGGAGGGGTTCATTGGCCAGGTTTGAGGCATGGGTAGGAGAGGGTAGAGTAGGCAGAGAGAACTATGTAGCAGAGGCCAGAGCGGAGTGGGCGTGTACTATTTGAGAATGGGGAGAGGTTCGATCAGATTGAATCTGGTGGGGGTGGAGAATAGTGAAAGATGATGCTGGAAACTGTTCAGGCTACACCATGAGGGCTGCGAATGCCTCCACAGGGGACTTTCCTGACTTCATCCTGTTGGTATGGTGAACCCCGGAGGGCTTTGAGCAGGGGAGGGGTGTGACGGGATTTGTGTCTTAGAAAGCTCTGTCTGGCAGCTGTGTGGTGGCTGGATCGGAGGGGGTGAGACGGCCAGCTGGTTAGGGAGGAGGCTGTTTCTACAGCCCAAGTGACAGATGGTGAGCCCTGGATTAGGGCAGTGGCAGTGGCGAGGAGACAAGAAGGAGGTGGGGTGGCCAGCACTGGGTGACTAACGGATCATTGGGAGAGGAGGGCCCCCAGACACCTGGGGTTCTGGCCTGGTTTGGGAGCAGGGGTGCTGTCCATCTCTCTAAAGTCTTAGCTTGGTTTATCAGGGGCATATTCTCTCCCTGGGGAACAGGGTGAGGACCCTGTGGTGACAGGAACAGGACTATCTTTATCTTGTTTGAGCTACTCCAATGCCCTCAGATTAATGCTGTCTTTGTATATATGGGAAAACTGAGGCACAGAGAGGGGAGGACTTTGCAGAGAGTCCCTAGCAAGGGCCTTCAGGTATGGGAAGGGCGCATTTCACCCTGGATATGGACAGTGGGAGGCACAACCCTGTCCAGCTTGGCCTCCACCCCATTCCTCTCCTGGGCCCTTCTCAGCTGAGGGCCTATTGTCTCCCATCCTCCATCCCCCCCCAAAACAAGCTAACCCCAGCTGGCTCTTGGGTCAGGCCTTGTCAAGACCCAGCTAATCATGGTGCAGGCCTTCCTGGAGTGGACTGGTCAGCACCACGGGCTGGACAGGCAGGTGAATGGAGGCACTGGCCGCTGAAGACCTGCCTTGGGATTCTGGTCCTGAGAAGGGAGGGTGAGGCTGCCCAGGGGAGGCTGTGTGGTCGGGCAGCCCAGGCCTGCTTCTTACAGATGAGTCAAGTGCAGCAATGCAGGTGTGAGAATTACTCGGATCTGGATTGTATCTTGGAGGTCAAGCCCATAGGACTGGCCAGTGAATTGGATGTGGGATCTGAGAGAGAGAGGAGTCGAGGGTGGGCCCGAGGTTTTTGGCCTGAGCAGCTGGTAAAATCTGCCGATAACCTGATGGGGCAGCCTAGAGGAGGAGCAGGGGTTTTCTATTTTGCTTTGTTTGTTTGGTGGTTGGGGGTAGGAGGTTGCAGACAGAGAAATCAAGTTCTGAATTAGACACGTTATTGACAAATATTGAGAAATACGTTGAGATATCTGCTGGATATTCATATGGATAAAGAGCTGGGAGTTCAAGGGAGAGGCCAGGGTTTGAGATAAGAATTTGAACCCACTTTCCATGGTCAAATACACAGCCCCCTGAGCCTCTGCGCTCCAATGTGCCAGGAGGCAGTCACTACAGGGCCATGGGTTTTGTCATTATTATTATATGAGACTCACTCCCTTTGCCTCAGCCTTCCTCTCCTCTCCCCTCTGCTCCTTCCCTTCCCGTCTTCCCTCCTCTCCAACATCCTGGGGTCTGTTGGTCCAGGGAAAGGTATTTGCTGAGAGGGGAATCTGTAAGTGGATGGCTGGGGGACGGGGTCAGTGCCTTCTCTTGGCTGGGACGTCTCTGGCCATCTCAGCCTGAGCTGCCCCTCTCTTCCTGGCAGTGCTGGACCCAGGAAGCAGGGTGAGCTCCCAGCCTAGCAGAGAGAGCCGACCCTTACACTAGCCGTGTTCATCCCAGCAGTCCTATGGCCTGAGGTGCCCTCCTCTCTGAAACCCCATCAGCCTAGAGACTCTAGGGCTGAGGCAGTATCTCTGCAGGATACCCCACAATCCTACCCTCAGTCCAAGGAGCAGGGACATCTCTGACAGGCTGGGTGGGGAATGGAGCTGGGGAAAGGTTTTGATGGGCTTTGGGTCTGCACACAGCACCTACATGGGAGGGCCAGAGACGGGCTATGGAGAATCCCCTTTCCCCAATTTCCTCTGACCTCCTCCCTCAGCATCAGGTGCCTTGATTGCCATGGAGAGAGCACTGGACTTGGAGTCCAAAGATTCCTAAGAGTTTAGTCCTGGCTCTGCTGCTCATAGCCCAGGTTGGCCTCAGGGTCTTCACTGCATAGTGGAGCTGAGGGCCCTCAAGTTCTCTCCTGAGGTCCTCATGAGATGAGTGTGTGCAGGCGCTGGGCTATCCCAGCTCCCTCTCTCCTGGAGTTTGAGATGGGCTTCCGTGGCCAGGCTAGGGCAGGTGGGGTACTGGGTGGCGGTCCCCCGGGCCAGCGCTCGAGCTGCCTCTCTCTGCAGTGCACTACCAGAAGATCATCCACAGGGACATCAAGCCGTCCAACCTGCTCCTGGGGGACGATGGGCATGTGAAGATTGCCGACTTCGGCGTCAGCAACCAGTTTGAGGGGAACGACGCTCGGCTGTCCAGCACGGCTGGGACCCCAGCGTTCATGGCCCCCGAGGCCATTTCTGATTCCGGCCAGAGCTTCAGCGGGAAGGTGGCTCCCAGGGCCTGGGCCGGGTTAGGGTGCCCGTGGAGGGGCGGAATAGCTTGCAATGGGGCCTTGTTTCCAACCTGAGGGTGCCAGGGTCCTTGTGTCTTGGGAGTGAATGCTGAGCATGGTCCCCTCCTTCGTATTTGCCTCATCCTGGAGTCCAACAAACTCCCCAACTTTGGCCTCCTCTGGTTTTCCAGCAAAACAGCCCCAAGTCTTCTCTGCAAATGTTTTATGCTTGCTGCTCTGTGCTGAGCTCTGGGCTGGGCGGTGGAACAGACGGCCCAGACAGCCCTGCTCCCGGCCCTTCTGGAGATGGTGAAAGGGGCAGGAGAGCTCGTGTTTGGGGGAAAGTCGGAAGCTCCCTTCATATTTCTTGGACACGCCAGGGTGTGAACTAGGCCTTGAAGAATGGGGAGAATTCAAGCAGGAGGTGGAGCCCAGAGAATATGCAAGAGAACTGAGGGGCACAGGGTAGGAGGCACGATGGTGTTTGGGCAGAGTTTACAGGATCTGGAAGTTTGGGCTTTCTCCTAAGTGACAGAGGGAGTGGGCAGAGCTTTCTGAGCAGTTCTGTGTGTGGGCACACGCCTCTTCTCGCCTGTGGAGCGCTGGCTGCCCCACCCTGCCCCTGCCAGGGAGACGATGGTCGAGAGGCATTTGGACATGTGTGTGGGTGTGGAGCTCTAGAGAGGTCAGGAATGTAGGTAGAGGTTTTTTTTAAATTTTTAATTTTGATATAATTCCAAACTTACGGAAACAATCGCAAGAATAATACAAAAATCTCTCATATCTTTTTACCCTGATTCACCAGTTATTGACATTTTGTCCCATTTATCTTTTCATCGTCTCTCGCTATATTTATTGTGTGTGCATGTTACATTTTTCTGAACCATTTGAGAGTTAAGTTGGAGACAGTATCCTCCTTTATCACTAAATACTTTGGCAGATAATTTTTTTTCCTTTTTCTTCCCAAAGCCCCGCAGTACATAGTGGTATATTTTTTTAGTTGTGGGTCCTTCTAGTTGTGGCATGTGGGATGCCACCTCAGCATGGCCTAATGAGTGGTGCCATGTCTGCGCCCAGGATCTGAACTGGTGAAATCCTGGGCCACCGAAGCAGAGCGCGTGAACTCAACCACTCAGTCACTGGGCCGGCCCGAAGGTGGATATTTTTTAAGAACAAGGACGTTCTCTTACGTAACCTCAGTACAACAATCAAAACTAGGAAATTCATCGTTGATAAAAGCCTATTGGTCGACCCTATTCAGATTTCATCAGTTGTCCTGATACTGCCTTTTAATGCCTTTTCTTTTTCTGGTCCAGGATCCAATCCGGGGTCAGTCACTCCATTCACCTGTCATGTCTCTTTGGGATCCTCTAATCTGGAAGGGTTCCTCGGCCTTTCTTTGTCTTTTCCACCCTTGACCTTTTTGAAGAGAACAGGCCTGTTATTTTGTGGAGTGATGTCAGCTTGCGTTTGGTGCTCCCTGATTGGATTCAGAGGAGGCGGCTGTGGCAGGAATACGTGGATAGAGATTTGAGAATCACTCACATAGAGAGAAAGCAGATACCAGGCCAGGAGGTGGGGTTCCAGAAGGGGGAAGGTAGAGAGAGCACAGGTTAGAACCCAGGGTGTGGGGAGTGTGAGGGGTCGTGGAGGTGCCCTGAGGGCTAGGCCTCGTTCTGGTTTCAGAAAGAAGGTGGATGGTGGCTTCTCCAGTGGCTTATTAGGACAAGAGATGACCTCTCGAAGCCAGAGCTGGTTTAGTGCGTCTAAGTTCAATGCATATCATCATTGCTGGGCTGCATCTGTCATGGGTACAGTAAATGTGACCCTGTAGATGCAGGAGGTTTTGTACCTGTTGAGTTGGAAACTCAGTCTGGTTTGGGCCTATTCCAAGGAGACTTGGAATCCCTGGAGGGCAGGAGCCCTGTTCAGTGCTCAGCACAGGGTCCAGCATGGAGCAAGTGGCTGGCAGTGTGTGTTGAGTGAATACATGACTGAGGAAGGAGGTTCCCTGCATGGCCTCTCCCATAGCCCACTGCAGCTGGGTGGGCAGGAGGTATGGGTTTCTTTTGGGGGACTAATGTGGGCTGTTTCTTTCTAGGCCCTGGATGTGTGGGCCACTGGGGTCACGCTGTACTGCTTTGTCTATGGGAAGGTGAGTGCTAGGTGGGCTGGCAGAGTGGAGCCAGGATGAATGACAGGTGTAGGCCCCTCTCTTGTGTCCTTATTAAAGTGACTTGTGAAAGAGCCCACCTGGCTCAGAGGAGACTGAGGGAAAAGAGGCTTTTCCTGTTTTTCTCTTGTCCCCTTAGGAGGGGATTCATGTGAAGCAGTCCCAGGACATCAGACATCCCAGGGGGGGTGTTGCTGGTGGTGTTGCCACCTCTCTAGCCAGAGTGCTCCTTCTATCCCTTGATGCCATTCGTTCACACATTCAGTCAGTCAGTCAGTCAGTCAGTCAACAAATTGTCCTTGACTCCTGCTCCAGGTCACGCTGGGCCTTGGGGCACCCAACACTGATGTGGCCCAGATCCCTGTGTGCAGGTGCTCCCACTCTAGTGACTGTGCTGAGGGGCAGGCTGGTGTCTCAGTGAATGTGCTCCCGAACTCCAGGCCCTGGGACTGAAGGCATTGCCATGACGCTGGCCAGTACACCCAGCCTCACAGTTCCCTCAGTCACTCATTCCTTCAGTCTGTGTTTGTTGAGCACCTACTGTGTGCCAGGCCCCAAACAGGTTGGATGAGGTCCCTCCCCTCTAATGGGGAGCCCAGAGCTGCCCCCACCCCAGCCCCCTGGAGAGATAGGGCTGGTCCCCCAGCGTGAGCCAAGGCCCCCGGCCTGCATCCTTTGTCTGCTTCCCCCACAGTGCCCGTTCATCGATGATTACATCCTGGCCCTGCACAGGAAGATCAAGAATGAGGCCGTGGTGTTTCCCGAGGAGTGAGTCGTCTGTCAGGGGGCTCCCATCCCCCCCCCAGGGAGATGTGTCTGAGTTTTAGCATCAGAGGTTTGGCCCTTTCAGGGCCCCGCCCCGGCCTGCAGATCTGGAGTGGGTGCTGTTCCCTGGGAGGGCCCTGAGCAGACGGAGGGGTGGGACTGTGCACAGGGTCTCAGAAATCTGGATAGGATGTCACTACACAGATGGGGACTCTGAGGCCAGGTCACACATTCACACTGCTCCTTCACTCAAGGCCTCTGTGGGGTCAGTGGCGTCAACCCCACGCAGACCCTCGACTCATGAGGAACCTCCACCTTCCTCACTTGGGATGGGAGGGCTTCAAGATGCCAGTGTGCACCCCTATTTCACAGATGGAAAAGTAGAGGCTCCGGAGAAGAGTTATCAGTGGGTCTGGGATTTGAAGCCACTCCGTCCTCCCGGCCCCTTCCTCTGTGACTGAGGTCTCTGAACCCAGAGGGACTGTTTGGAGAGGCCTCCCTGCTCATCCGTTGTTCTGCTTGCGATGTAGGCTACCAGCCAGCCTGAGCCCCCTGGCTTCTCATTTTTCAGGGCCCTTTTGCCGTCTGCTCAAATGTCCGGGGCAGGTCAGAAACCATCCCGGTATTTATCCTCAATGACTCCTGCTCCCTGGCGCCCACTTCCTGTCTGGTCGCCAAGCTCTGTTGAGTTCACCTCTTACATATCTCTTGGCTCTGTTGCCACCTGCGCCCCTGCCTAGTCCAGGCCTCAGCCTTCTCCAGCCGCCTCCTCTCTGGCCTGCCTGCTGCCAGCCTCCCTCCAGTTCAGCCACCACAATCAGACCGGGCTGACCCCACTAAAGCTCAGCACGTCTCACCATATCTCCCGCTTCACGTTTTTCCAAGGCTCTCAAAGCCCACAGGAAGAGGCCACGTCCTGGCCCTGGCATTCAAGGACCCCTGGGATCTGCCACCATGTCGGCCCCTCCCCCACAGTGCTAGCCAACTGGATTCCATCCCTCTCCTAATTGCCTGTCTCCTTGCCTTTCCTCCTGCTGTATCCCCTGCCAGAGAAGTCCTTCTCCAGCCCGGGAGTTTTAAATTAAAAGGGATTAAGTATATCTAGGACAGCAGAGGCAGCCAAGGTCAACAGTCCCAAGAATGGGGTTCCTTCTCCCCAGGCTTGGAGGAATGGGGTCCCCAAGGATGTACATAGCAAAGAAGCCTGGCGTTCGGGCAGAGACAGTCCAGGCTGATGAGGGGCTGAGAGTCCTGCCCCCCCATCCACCGGAGTCTCTCATCCTGACCCTCACTCTTCTGGATAGCAGTGTGCCAACTCACTAACCTCAGGCCTTGGTTCCCCCCCTGTCAATGAGAATCTTTCCTGGCCACCTCCCAGGTGGAGGAGAGGACCAGATGGTGAGTGGGAGTAAAGGCCCCTGGTGTCCCATTAGATGACTCTTCTCGCATTATCCCCACCATCGCTGCCAGCCAGGGGTTGTCCAGCGCCCAGGGAACTCTGTTTGTGTTTGTGGCCTCTGCCCCCTGAGGGAGACCACTTTACTTCCTGCTCAGGAAAGAAAGATATCTCTATACTTGTTCTGAAACTCTCCTTCGGCCATGAGACCTTGGGGTGTCCCTCCCGCTCTCTGTGAAATGAGGGTCAGGTGTATCTCTGCCCTGGTCTGCGCTAATTGGGGAGCCCCAGGAACAGGGTGTGGATGGAGAGCTGGGCAGGACAGGATCATCAACTGTCTCTCTTTCATCTCCTTCCTTCCCCCTCTTTAGGCCAAAGGTGAGCGAGGAGCTCAAGGACTTAATCCTGAAGATGCTAGACAAGAATCCTGGAACAAGAATTGGGGTGCCAGACATCAAGGTTGGGGAACCAGAGGTCTTGGGCTGGGCTGGGCTGGGCCACAGCACATAGGCCTGCTTCCCCTTCTAGAGAGCCCTACACTGGAACATATGTTTATTGGGTTTGGGTTTGGGATTTGTGGCTTTGGACCCCTCAAGGGGACTGCTGGTGGAGTGTCCATGCCCCTTGCTGACTGGGTGTCTCTGCCTGTGGCCCTGACTCCTCCCCGCCCTCCCGACTCCACAGTTGCACCCCTGGGTGACCAAAAATGGGGAGGAGCCCCTTCCCTCCGAGGAGGAGCACTGCAGCATGGTGGAGGTGACCGAGGAGGAGGTGAAGAACTCGGTCAAGCTCATCCCCAGCTGGACCACGGTGGTAAGAGGGTGAGGGGCAGAAGGCTCCCTGGTCCTGGGAAGGCCTGGCCATTGCCTGAGATTTGCTCTGTGCTGGGCCCCAGTGGGGGGACAGGGCCACCTGGTTTGCCAGCCCCAGTGCTGGGTTAGGGGGGCCACTGTTCTGCTGGAGGCCCATGAGGAAGGACGTCGCTTTATTCAGCCTCGTGGTGGGGGGACCAGGAGGTTTGGTGAGGAGAGTGAGTGATGTATAAATACATATGCCCTCACGGAGTGTCAACATTCACCGTGGCTGGAGGAAGCGTTTCCTGCCTTCCTAGCATTTGTTGAACTTCTGCTGTCTTCCATGCACTGTACTAGGTGCCAAGGATGTGAGTGGAAAGGCCGAGGAAGCCTTTGAATTGGAAAAGGGGCCCCAGAGCCCCCTACATTAGTTGGACTCTACCTGTATGCTCTCTCCATTCTCCTCACACACTTTCATTTTTCTCATCTTCTTCTGGACGTGTTCCATGTTAACAGTTGGGAGTTGTTAATGTAGCCCCTGCTGGCCATTTGGGGCTTTTTAGGACACTGAGAGCCATGGCCTGCCCTGCACTGAGGTATCACTGTGAGTCAGGGTAGGCACAAGGGCAGGAGAGAGAGCTGGACCGAGCACTTCATCCCTTCCTACTGGTCCAGGCCCAGCCAGGGCCAGCCGGCTAAAGGCCTGCCCGTTCCTATGCTCTGTAGAGCTCTGGGGCTCCTTGGGGTCCCCAGGACCTGCCAGCTCCAACAGAGTCCCTACTGCCACTTCCCAGGTCTTAGCTACCGTTGTCTCTCCTAAACCACTGGAATAGCCTCCCAAGTAGTCCCCTGCCTCCACCCTCACCCCCATACAGTTAATGCTTAACTCAGCAGCCAGCGTGGTTCTGGTGACCGGATCATGTCACTTCTCAGTTTGGACCTGCTCACTCAGCCTCCCGTGTCACCCAGAGCAAGAGCCACAGCCCTGACTGCCCTGCAAGGCTCTGCACAGCCTGCACGACCCCCTCTCCCTCCCCAACACACACACTGTCCTGGTGTCCTCCCCTCATTTCATTCGCTCGGCTCCAACCACATGCTGTGTAACCTGCTGCCTCAGCGCCTTTGAACTTCTCTTCCCTCTGCCTGGGATGCTCCCACCCAGACTTCAGGGTTCTCTCCCTCATTCCCTGAGGTCTTTACTCCAAAGTCACCTTCTCAGGGAGAAGCTAGCCTTCCTGGCCTCTTACCCACAGTTCCGACTCCCCTTTGTCATATCTTATCCCCCTTTCTTATTTTGTCTTTCTGCTCAGCCTTTACCATTAACTAACAGTTTATATATTTTACTGACTTGTCTTATCTATTGCCTGTCCCCCCAACCAGAATAGAAGCTCTAGGAGGCAAGAACTTTGGCCTCAGCGTGGCCCCTGTGCCTAGAATAGTGTCTGGCATATCATGGGCGCCCAGTAAATAGTTGTTGATTGAATGAGTGGATGAATGAATGAATGAACAAGTGAATGCACCTCTGGTGCTGTGCATGTGGGGTTGGTGAATTTGTGTGTATGTGGGCAGGGGCATGGGACTGTCCCTGTTGCCGGAGGAGGGACAGGGTCAGAGAGCCAGGCTGCAGCAGCCTCTCCTCCTCTGCTCCATCCTGTCCCCTGTAGCTAGAAGGCGTTTCCTCATTGCACTCCCCATGCCCTCAGAATAATGCGCCCCTTTCAGCCTGGCGTTCCAGACCCTTCCTGCTCTGCACCTGGCCTCTGCCCCCCAGGCACCAGTTGCCCTGGGCTCCTCCGCATCCCCAGAATTCACCCTCAGCCATCACCCCTCTGTGCTCTTGCCATTTCTTCTGCTTGGAATGTTCTTCCTTTCTCTGCCTATTGAGGGGAGCCCCAGCAGGGTCCACTCCGCAGCTCCCCCATCAGGGAGTCAGAGTGGAGGCTGCCAGTGTGTCTGGGAGCCTGGGGACTTGGTTCCTCATGCTGACATGTCCTCCCCAGATCCTGGTCAAGTCCATGCTGAGAAAGCGTTCCTTTGGGAACCCGTTTGAGCCCCCGGCGCGGAGGGAAGAGCGATCTATGTCTGCTCCCGGAAGCTTACTGTCGTAAGTACTGGTGGGCTGAGGCCTGCAGGGTGCTCCCTGGGGTGGGGTGGGGACTGTGGCACCCTCCTCATTCTTACTGCCATCGGGCTGTGCAGGCTGAGCCTGGAGCCTGGGGGCTTGGCTGGGTCTCAGAGTAGGACCCCGTTGGCACCTCTGTTCTCAGCCCACGGCAGCCGGGTAGAGGTGTGCAGACAGGCCTCATGTCTGCTCCTTGTAGAAGGCTGGCTTGTCTGTGGAGGGAGGGGCACTTCTGCTGACTCTTCCCGGAGTGTCAGCTGCTTTCCTGAGTGGCCCATGCTACCTCAGCCATTGCTGAAGCTGTGTGCGCAGTCAGCACTTTGTAAATGCTTGTCCAGCAAGTCAGCATGGACAGGCTGGCTGACGGGGCCCAGAAGAGGAACCTCCTTTTGCTGAGGGTTCCCCACTGTGCACCAGGCACATGCATTCACCACTTCCTAGGAGAGGTCGGAAAAGTATTTCCCCAAACCTCCGTCAGCCTCCTCCCTAGCTCTTTCACCTTCTTCCACTAAAATAAAACTCAGTTTGGGATGCCAACAAGGCCTGCTGAAGTTTGTGCACAGACCTGCAGAGAGGGGGTCCTGGACCAGAAAGTGGGACGGCAGTGGCCCCACTCTGGCCTGTGCAGGGAGCTGCGCATGGGGTAGCCGTGCCCCCCAGCCCACTGTGTGGAGAAGGCGGGCCCCCCCAGCCTGCTGGGTGGGGGCGGCGTGCCCCCCAGCCCGCTGTGTGGAGAAGGCAGGCCCCCCCAGCCCGCTGGGTGGGGGAGCCGTGCCCCCCAGCCCACTGTGTGGTGAAGGCAGGCCCCCCAGCCCGCTGGGTGGGGGCGGCGTGCCCCCCAGCCCACTGTGTGGAGATGGCGGGCCCCCCAGCCCACTGTGTGGAGAAGGCAGACCCCCTAGCCCGCTGGGTAGGGGAGCCGGGCCCCCCAGCCTGCTGTGTGGAGAAGGCAGGCCCCCCAGACCACTGTGTAGGGGAGCTGTGCCCTCCAGCCTGGTGTGGGGAGACAGCGGGCCTCCCAGAGGTACCTCGGCCTCTCAGGAAGGGGTAGTTTCTCTTGTGCCGTCCAGGGGCCCAGGGGCTGGTTTTGTGTGAGGCCGCCCTCTTGTGAGCCAGCCCTTCGGAAGTGTCGGGGCCCATCCCAGTGGACAAGCTGGTGTCTGTTCCCTGCCAGAGGTGGCTTGTACTCAAGGAAGCCCATATACCAACCTCTTGCCCCCTTGTGACAAACTTCCTGGCCAATGGGGCGTCAGGGGTGGGGCCCGGGAGAGGCCTTGACAGTGTTAGTTCCCTCTCAAGGGGGGTGGCCAGGGCTGGGGGAGGGTCTTCCCTGGGCTCCTCTAGGTCTGTAGGCCTCGAGGCTGGGATTGGGCTCAGTGTGGGGGGGCTCATATTTAGCATCCACACAGAGCCACTTCTGAGAGTGAAAGAGGAAGCTGGTACTAGTTATGCCGGGACAACAGGCGTAACCAGGACCCTGACCAGCAAACCTGGACTTGGTGTCACTCTAGCTCAGCGCCTGTGACTCAGCACCCCCTACTGGTGGGACAGGCCAGCCACAGGCTCAAGATCCCTCCGGCACCCGGTCCACGCCTGGCATGGGGCTGGGCGCCAAGAATACAGCTGAGCAAAGCAGTCATTGTCCTTCTATGGACATGTTAATAGGGAGATAAGCCAGTTTCCTCGTCTGGACTGTGAGAGGATTGAGCTTCATACTTTCCAGCTATAAAATTCTATAATTCTGGGACCCAAGTTGAATTTTGAAATGCAGGTTTTACGTAGAAGCCCAACATGTGTCCTTGAAAGACTTTCATGCTTTGGGATAATTGTTGAAACTCTACAATAGCATCAAATGGGATTGATCCTTTTTTAAGATATCAAAACCCATTCATTGTTCATTTTATAAAGAAAGGTCTTAGGGGAAGAATCAGATACAGGGATCGATTGAATATGTGACAGAATCCCAAGACTGATAGGTAGACTCTGTCCTGTGAATAAGGCAGAAAATGCCAAAGCAAAGCCCCTTTACCAGGGACTGTGGGGCTATCTACACCAACAGGGCAGGCCTGTGACCTGGCTGGTGCTTGAGGATGCGGGGAGGTCAGCTGGGTCAGATCGTGAGAGGCTCCAGAAGCCAGGCAGGGAAGTCTAGACTTCATCTCCGGGCAGTAGGGAGCCATGGAGGGTTGTGGTCTGAGACCAGGGGTGGGGAGACCAGCAAGGGGCCACGACGCAGGGGGGCGGGACTGAGGGGTGCTGGGGGGAGGGGGGACTTGAGAGATTGTGGATACAGATGTGAGTGTGTGTGAGGGTGTCCTGCTGAGTGCATGTTCTGACTCCCGAGGTCCCTCTGCCCCTGGTGTCCCCTGAACAGGAAAGACGGGTGTGGCGAAGGGGGCAAGAGCCCAGAGCTCCCCGGCGTCCAAGAAGACGAGGCTGCGTCCTGAGCCCCCGCATGCGCCCAGGGCCGCCCAGCAGCACGCTCATCCCGCGCCTCCAAAGGCCCGCTGCCCTCATGCCGATGGCTGCCCCCGCGGGCAGGGGGCTGGGGACCGTGGCCCCTCTCCCGGCCCCCCTCCCCTTGTCGTGCAGCATGACCTCCGTGCGCGTGTCCAGGGACAGGATTGGAATGTGTGTCGTCTGGGGTTTGAAGGGCAGGGCTCCCACAGGCCTGTCTCCACAGCCTGGCTCTGCCTGGCGGGACCCATCCTGGGGGAAAGTTAGGTGCCCGTGGTGCCTTAGAAACCCCAGCTGGCTGGTTGGCAAGGCCCAGGGGCAGGAGGCAGGAAACCAAGACGGCGGGTGGAGGCTGGCTTCCCATCAATGCAGAGGCCTCCTGCTGGGGGCCAGGCTCAGCTGCCACACGCACATGGAGGGGTGGACCCTGCCCAGCTCAGGGGGTGCTGTCAGAGCTCTGGTCTGCCGAGAATGCTGATATGGAGTCTCTGAGCCCTCGATGGGTGTTCCTGGGCCTCACTGGGGCGGGGGCCAGTATTGGAGAATTCAGATTCCTTCTTTGTTGTCTTTTACTTTTGTTTTTAATTTGAGGGGGTGGGTGCAAAGCCCTGCTTGGGAACATGTACCCAGCTCTCCTACAGCTTTGGGTGGTTCCACCACACCCCACCATTATCTGGCTGCCAGGAGGCCCGGACTGACCTCCCTGGATTGTGTTTCATACTCGGCACTGTCCAGAGAGTGGGCTGAACTGAAGCTCTGAGCAGAGGCTTGAACCAGGAGCACCACACCTCCCTGCCCACCTCCCTTCATGGCTCCCCACAGCCTTGGCTGCAGAAGAGACACCAGGGGCTGACACTGACGGAGGGCCCAGGCCTCACAGGGCTGTGGCCTTGCAGATGTGGAAGTAACTGGAATCTAATCTCCAATCCTACACTGGCCTACCAAAACGGCCCCAGAAATGGCCTTCACATTCCTACGGTGAAGACTGACTGCCCAGGTTGGAGGCAGCGCCAGAAGCGGGACCCTGTTGGGGTGTGGGCCCTGGGGACGTGGGCCTCCCACCGCCCCCCAGGACAGTTGCCATTTGGCCTGCTCAGAGCAGGAGTGCTGGAGCACGCGTGTCGACCCAGCCGTGCTGGAGCAGACATCACCTTCACTCTGGGACCAGTGCCTGGCTGGCTGGCTTGGCGTTTACTGACCAAATACTCAAGAGATTGACCCCAAAGGAGAATAAATCAGGACTCAGATACCTCCCCTGAAAACATGGGCCAAACAAGGGATTTCAGTCCCCCGCGTGGGTTTCATATTGCAAGAGAACTTGTGTTGAGAAGGAAAGGGAGGCTGGGCTGGAGGAGTGCCCTCGTCCCGCGCATCTCTGTGCCTGTGGGTGTACGTCGCGCCTCCGCGCACACGCATGTGCGTGCCCATCTGCTGCACACAGCACACTCGCATGTCTTGCACTGGCACATGCATCTGTAATATAGTTTCTATGTCTACTTAAGGCTATGAGCAGAATACGGCCCGTTGTCAATGGGTCCACACTTCTCCCTGGCTCCTCTGCACTGAGGCACTGTAACCCAGGGCTTAACAAATAATTCGGGACTCTTTTTAAGAACACTTTTATAGAGTTCATGGGAGGCCAATCACAGATCTGCATGTTGTTCTTGAGCTTCTCTGCACTGGGCCTGGAGGGTGGGGGTTTCAGGGGACTCCCTTGGCTAGACCTGCCCTGGCAGAGCTCAAAGGTGGGCCCGGCTCCATTGCCTGTGCTAGAGCCGGGATGGGGTGCTCACTCGGTTGCTGAGGGTTTTAGTTAGCATCGTTGTTTTTGTATGTAGCACAAGTGATGAAGAAACTCCATAAGAGTGTTTTAAAAATTAACTTCCCAGGAAGTGAGTTAAAAACAATAAAAGCCCTTTCTTGAGTTAAAAAAATTTTTTTATGTGTACATTTTCTCCATCTGGCTGTGTGTTCTTTCTCACCAGCTGGGCCAGCTGGCTTTGCTAGCTTTCCTGGAAGGGTCCAGCAGGACAGGAGTGGGAGGAGCTCTGGGGGGGAAGTGAGAGGGAGGGAGGGAGGGAGAAGGGCTGGCTCTGCAGGGCGAGGAGCCAGGCCAGGATTTTGCTCAGTCTGCTGGGCAGGTCCCATGGCCCCTCCTTCGGAAGAATAGGGTGTTTGGGGACCAATGAGCTGCCCATGAGGACACCCTGCCTGTTGCACAGAGGCCCAGGGAGCCCGAGGTCTGGTCCTGGGGAGCTGTCACCACTCTTCATGGGGCCAGTGGAGCCTCACAGGAGTCCCTGTGACCCGGGACTGTGACCTGTGCCCCCTTGGCCTTGGACACTGGTACAGGCTTTTGGACCCTGCAGCTCCCTGCTCATAGTAGGACCCTCCATGGCCAAGATGAAGAGTCCTCACTGAGGTCAGACAGCCTTGAGCTTGAATCGAAGCTTTGCCATTTAGTAGCTGTGTGACCTTTGGCAAGTCATTGGAGGACTCTCGGTTTCATTACCGGTAGAATGCAGGTAATGTCAGCATTTCCTCAGGGGGTTTTTGTGAGGTTAAAATAAAGTCCTTGTGCAGAGCATCTGACACAGTGCTTGGCACACAGTACTTAGCAAGTGAAACCCTTAGAAGAAAAACAATGTTCTGTCTAGCCTTAGAGGTCACGGGCTCAGCATGTCCTGCATGATTGGTATTTGCCCATCTTTTGGAGATCCCAGCTGGGTGAAACTGGAGACCAACCAGAAGGAGACCAGGCAGAGGCTGCCCAGCATGGTGATCAGTTTTTCCGTCTGAGAAATGGAGACCAACATCACTCCTTCCTGTTTCCTGGTCGTCCTGTTGCATTTTGGACCCCACCATCTAATTTCCTCACTGGTCTCCTGGCCTTGGGCCTCAGCACTCCAATCCATCCTCTTACCAGTTGCCAGAGCAATCTCTAGGTGCCCATCTGACCATGCCCACCCTACTTAGAATCCTTCTGTGCTCCCTATAGTGCTCAGTCTTGCATTCGAGGTCCCTGCCATCAGCCCCACTGGCCTCTCTGGGTGTTCTCCTGACCCATGCCCCACCCACCCATGCTCCATTCATTCTCCCTCCCCATGGCTCTTCAGGTCCACTCACTCCTCCAGAACACTGCTTTCCCCCAACTCCTGCCTCTGCTTGTCAAAGTCAGCCCCACTCTCTAAGACCTATTGTGCAGTCAGAAAAATCCCCATGCTGCTCTATCCCAGGCCCTGGTCACCAAACTCCGGGCCTGGGTCTGACAGGCCAGATCATCATGTGTAAGAGCCAGACCATGGGTGCATGATGTCACCTCCCCAGGAGGACAACCACTCCAGGAGGCACACTGTGGTAGGGAAACTGAGGCCCAGGGAGCAGTGACTCACTGAGTCACATGGTGAGTCAGGGAAGAGCCAGGCCAGAGCCCAGGTCTCCTGCCCATCCACCCCACCCATGTCCTCCCACACTAGCTGCCAGGAAAACCGAGAGCCCTACACATGCGAAAGGGCACCTGGGAAAATGAGAGATGGAGGCTGCACTTCCAGATCTAACCACACGGGGGAGCAGAGCCCAGGCCAGGTGTGTCCAGTGGAAGGCTGGAAGGCAGTCGGAGGTTTGCCCTGGGAGGTCCAGATTCCTGGCAGAGAATGTCTTTGGACTCTGTATCCCACAGGCATTTTGCCTGGTCTCTGCTCCCCGCAGCCCCTCTCATCCTATATGGTCTCAGTCTGGGGGAGGGGAGGGAGAGGTGCTCAGGGCCACTGAGGGTTACAGTTTTCCCAGGGAGACACCCACACATACTAGGACCCATATAGACACCCCACAGGTTACAGAGTCCTCCCCACCACACACACACACAGCCTGGCATACTCACACAGTCTCTGTTCAAGCAAACAAGAAGGCCTGTTTTACGGGGCTGCCTCTTGGGCATCTCCTTAAATTAAATGACCATCTCCTGCCCCTGGTCTTCTCCCTCATACACACACAGACCTGGCTCTGCCTTCTAGGTTCTCAGACACATCCATTTCTCTAGCTAGGAATGAGCCAGGGAACAAAGTCTGGGTCCTCTCACTCTCCAGGGCAGCTGCCTGTCCCTGCCCAGGTTGGGCTGACCAGTTTGTCATTAGCCCATCCCAGCTTTGTGGTCAGCCTCTCTGCCCTCCTCACTGCCTAGGCTCCCACCATCTCAAGTCACAACCTCTAGGAAGCCTTCCCTGGTCTGCAGCCTCAGAGGCACCCTTGGAATGTGGTCTAGAGTCTGGTTCATCTCTATGACTGGAACCAGGGTCCAGGAATTGTAACCTACCCTCTGGCTGAGTCACTTTCACAACTTATATCTGCTCACTCACTTTTCCACCCTGATGAAAGCCATTCGAAGAGCATCCTTTAGCTGAATCACAAGAATGAGGCCTTCCCTCTGCGACCCCATTCTCTCCACCCGATCTCTAGTAAGTCCCTTTTCTGGCCTGCATATCTCTGGCCTTTTCTGGTCCTCCGTTCCTGCTCCTCAGCCTTCAAACTAGCTCAGGCCCCCGCTGTAGCTATAACCCAGATATTCCATCCCCTTGGCTTTGCAAAAGCCATTGCCCCACACTCCTGGGCATGCAAGGGGCAGCCCCTCTTGCCTTCTCTCTCAGATGCCCGCTGCACTGGCTCCTTCCCTCTTACTGCGCGTCTCACTCTCTCCCATCCCCAGCAGGACTGGTCACTGTCTGTCCTAACCATGGTCCATGCGACTGGCTGGTGCTTTCTTCATTAAGAGCCGTTTGACCCCTCAGCCCTTTTGTTTCCCCAAGACCCTACCCCTATGGCCTAGGCCCAGGTCTGCACTGAAGGAATGAACTGGAACAAGGAATCTGCAACACAGGAAGGGGCTGGTTAAACTTGCCCACACTCGGTCTCCCCCAGAGTCCAGGGGACCATTGCCAAGGTCCTGGAGCTTTCATACGAGAGGACCTCCTTCTCTCAGGTGCTCTCTTCTCCTTCCTTCAGGTAATCTGTGCCAACATCCACCCACCTCCCTGGGAAACCCACCCCAAAGCTGAGAGAGGGCTCCCAGCTGTGGTCTGCTCCCTTCCATTACCAATTCAGTCTAAAGAGTAGATAAGACTGGCTACATGCTAGAATCTCCTAGGGAGTTTTAAAAACGTCCTGATGCCTGGGCTCCACCTTCACAGATTCTGATTTTATTAGTCCAGGATGTAGTCTGTGTCTCAGGATTTTTTTTTTTTTAATGAGTAGATTTTATGTTTTGGAACAGTTCTGGATTTCCGGAAAAACTGAGTGGAAAGCACAGAGTTCCCATACATCTTCTCAACCCCCTCTCCCGCCCTCTAGTTTCCCCTATTAGTAACATCTTGTCTTAGTGCAGCACATTTGTTACAACCAACGAGCTAATATTGATACGTTATTAGTAACTAAAGTCCGTAGTTACTGTGTTGTACATTCTATGAGTTTTGACAAACATGTAACGTCATACATCCACCATTACAGTTTCATACAGAATCATTTCACTGCCCTAAGAGTCCCCTGTGCTCCACCTGTTCCTCCCTCCCTTCTCCCACCTCTCCCTCCCACCCCAACTCCTACTCCTCCCACCCCTACCCCTACCCCCAATTCTACCCCCCCTACTCCTACTCCCCCATCCCCCCAAACCCTGGCAACCACTATCTTTTGACTGTCTCCACAGTCTTGCCTTTTCCAGGATGTCATATATAGTTGGAATCAAACAGGATGTAATCCTTTCAGCTTCCTAGGTGATTTTTAAAAATTTTTTATTATTTTAAAAATTGAATTATAATTGACATATAACATTGTATAAAGTTAAAGTATACGGCATATTGATTTGATACATTTATATTGCAATATGATTGCCATTGTAGCGTTAGCTAACACTGCTGTCTCATCACATAATTATCATTTCATCTAGTCGTAGGAACAATTAGGATCTAGTCTCTTAGCAAGTTTAATGTTTATAATGCAGTTTTCTTGTCTGTAATCACTGTACTGTGTTTTAAATCTCCAGGACTTATTTATCTACTTGTTGCAAGTATATACCCTTACCTAGGTGATTTTAATGAACACTGAGACATGAATAGCCCTGGTTGAGAATTTGGTAAAGGGGGGTGGTAGATCTGGTGCTCCATATTTCTAAATCTAATGTGGGCAATGGTCTCATTTCCTTTTGACATGTCCATCCATCCATCCATCCATCCATCTATCCATCTATCCATCCATCCCTGCATGCATCCATCCAACCATCCAATATTTGTCCAGGGCCTTCTATAACTAGGCACTGAGTTAGATACTAAGCCAAACCAACACTGTTCCTGCTCTCCTGGCTCTCACAGTCCATCACAGGTGACAGACCTTAATCAAGTTGCCATGCATGTGTGTCGATGATTTTGAACTGATACGAGTGCTCTATAGGAAAGGCTTGTGGTGCTGGCTCCTTGAGAGTAGTGGGGAGGCTTCCCAGAGGAAGGGAGGCTCCAGCTGAGATCTGAAGTTGAGGAAGAACCATCTAGGCCAAGGAAGAGGAAAGCTCCAAGCAGAGAGACCAGCTTGTGCAAGGGCCCTGTGGTAGGAAGGAGTATGGTGCTTTCCAAGGACCGAAGTAGTGATGGTGGGACTGAGGAGAAGAGTAGTGCAAGGTGAAGGTGGAGAGGAGGGCAGGGCTGGATAATGTGTGCTGAAAAGATCACTCTGGCTGCAGTGTAGAGGAGGGATGGGAGCAGAGGAGCCAGAAAAATAGAGAAAACAGGGAGGAGGTCTCTGCAGTGTCCAGACAAGAGATGATATGATGGTGGCTGGGATGGAAAGAAGCTGAGGGGTGGTAGCTGAGAGGATGAAAAGAAGCAGATGGGCATGAGGGATATGACGAGACTGTGTGTGGCCTGGTTATGGGGGAGGGAGAGGAAGGTGTCAAGGGTGCTCCTGGCTTCCAGGCTTACACACCTGGATTGACTGTCGTGCTGATCAGGGAGGTAGGGAACACAAGAATGGACATGGCTCAGAAGGGAGGATCCTGAGTCTTAGACAAGTTGAGTGTGAGGTGCCTTGACACATTCAAGGGAAGATGTCCAGTAGGCAGTTGCACATGTGGGTCTGGAGCGTGGAGGAGAGGGGAGACCTGGAGATGCAGATGTGGGGGTCCTCAAGGTGTGGATGGCAGTGATATTGGAAGCCGTGGGTATCATGAGATGGCCTAGGGAGCGGGCATGGGGTGAGAAGAAAGAGGGTCCAGGATTGAGCCCTGGAGGACTGTCAGTGTTGGGGGAGGAGGAAGAACCTACAAAGGCACTGGAGCAGGTACAGCCTGGGAGGTGAAAGGAAAACCAAGTGTGGTCTTGTAATGGAAAAGCGTGTGTGGTTTCAAGAACTAGGGAGTGGACCTCAGAGTCCACGATGCTGAGTGGTCAAGTCAGACGGAGAAAGTGAGGGAAGATAGTCCTTCCAAGAATTTAGCTGTGTAGGAGGTGAGGGCATGGATACAACTCCCCCTCGCCCCAGCGTCAGCTGCCTCATGACCTTTCGTTTAAATGTGGGAACTTTTCCTTAACTATAGACCTGCACATGATCCAGGGATAGACATGAACTGGGGGCTGCGGGGCACGGGGTTGTGTGTGCTCAGTTTAAAATTGCATTAAAGAATGTCTCTGCTTGAATCAGCAGGGCATCACCCAGGCCAGTGGACAATGTCACCAGTCCTCAAGTAGCATCCGATTTCACCTGAGGAGCTTATATTACCTTTTAATGGCTTCCCTTTGTTACCCCAAGAGAGATAGGGTTCCATTATTTTTATTCCTCTCTTCCCTGGATGGGAGAGGGCGAGAGAAAGGAGAGGGAATGGCCAGTTTCCTTCAAAGGAAAAAAAAAAAGAAATCTTTTAGAGGACCCTGTTATGATCCTCCCTTGTCCCCTAGCCTCCATCTTCACAAACTTCTCAAAAGAGTTGCCCAGACTTGCTCAGGTTCCATTAATCTACCTTCCCCTTCGTGGACACTGGTCTCCTCAAGGTGACCAATGGCCAACAAACCTCTGGACCCAAGCCAAGCTCCACCGTGAACTTGTGGCTGCCTTTGACACGTCATTGCTCCCTTTGTAAAACTCTCTCTCTAGTCTGTTCTAGCGTCCCACTCTCCTGGTTTCTTCTGTTAATAAAAAATTATCTAGACTTTAGAAATAGGGCAAAGAACCCATGATGTCCTCTCAGTGTCGTGCCAGGTGTTGTCCAACATGGCTAGTCCACCTGGGCATCCTCTGATTCTCTAGGGATGTGTACCTTAGGTTGACTTCTGATTTACTATTGATTAGGGCATTTTACAACTCTGTAAGGTTAGAGGTTAATTTATAGAAAGTTCATAATGAGTAAATAATTCTTGTCCAATAGCAACGCAAATGTTTTCTTTCTGGTAGAAAAGGGAACCCCAAAGGTTACAGTTTCTTGCCTTATAGGGCATTAACCTGTGTTGTTAGGTTTATTTCAGTATTGGTTTGACTGACCAACTCTGTATTCATTCTCAAATTCTCTTTTGAACTAGTCTTAATGTCTTACTGATGTCTTCATTCATTAATGAATGAATGAAAGCTTTCACATGTGTTCGTTTTATATTTGAGAGTCATGTTTTTAAACTTGTTTGAAAATTATTCTTTACCACTCCTAATTCTGTGGCCCCATCTCAGCAGGCTGCCCCGAGGACAGGAAGGGGGTTGGGGGTGAGTTAGGTGACCAAAAAGGGACAGGCATGAAGACTCTCCTGACAGGAGTCTAGGAAGCCTGGTGCTTGCCTGCTCCCTGGCTCGCCTGGATTCCTAATTCTCCCACCAGCCAGAGCTCCCCCAGGGGGCTGGTTCTCCTCTGAACTGTGCTGAACTGCAGCCTGAATCCTTGAGCAGCAAGGCTCCTGCCCTGTGGGGAGAGAGGCCCGCCCAGCCTCCTCTGCTGGCCTCCTGGTGTCCATAGCAGAGGAGGATTGCTTCCTCCTTTCCCCACTGCCCACCCCACAGGCCTAGAAAATAAGTGTAATGGTGGGGTCTGTGACTGTCACCCAAGGCTGGCCACCCCGAGCACAAACTTTCTTTGAAAGATTAAAAATTCACGCAGGTGCATTCCATGCATTCAGCCCAGTTTTGTAACTATGATGTGTCCCTTTCATCAAGTGAAACTGGCCCTCTAAAGAGCTCCATCTTGGGCCGGCCCGTGGCCGAGTGGTTAAGTTCGCACGCTCCTCTTTGGCGGCTCAGGGTTTCGCCGGTTCGGATCCTGGGTGCGGACATGGCACTGCTCATCAGGTCATGTTGAGACGGCATCCCACATGCCACAACTAGGACCCACAACTAAAAATATACAACTACGTGCCGGGGGGCTTTGGGGAGAAAAAGGAAAAATAAAAAAATCTTAAAAAAAAATAATAAAGAGCTCCATCTTGTGTGTGTCCTGTGTTTTAGCCCCAATTTAAGAAAAACTATGAAGTACTGTACCCCTTCTGTTGGATGCTGTATCTACATATAATCTCATTTAACTGTCACAACAGTTTGGGGCATATTTTCCCATTTTAGTGACGAAGGAACTGAGATTCCAGAGGGTTAAGTGGCTTACCCAAGGTCACATGTGGTGTAAGGGGCAGAGCTAGCCAGCCGGAAACCCAGGTGTGTCTGATGCTGATCATGCTCTCCCTCAGTTTGTAATTACTTCTTCCTCCATGGTCAGAGCTGGTAGGGTCTTGGAGACCCTAACGTCCCACCTACGCTCTCCTCAGATGGGAAGAGAGGCGCAGAAAGGGGCCAGAACTAGCCCAAGGTAACACAGGGAAGAAGGTGCAAAATCAGGACTCAAAGCAAAAACTGACCAGTGGCGCCCACTGGAAGCCTAGAGGACACTCCTGCTCTCCCAGCCAGGCTCTTGTTAGGAATGTCTCCAAGAACCCACGCTCAGGAGTCTGCAGTGGACCGAGCCCTTGGGAGTCAGGAAATTGGGGTTCAAGCTCCGGCCTTTGGGCAGCTCACTACCCTCTTGGAGTCTCAATTTTTGTCTATGTAAAGTGGGTCAATTATTGGGACGCTCGAAAGAGACAAAGGTTGGCAAGGCAAGTACGCTGTAAACCTACAGATTGCCCAGAGGCTCATTCTGGGCTCTGGAGCCAGACCACCTAGGCTCAGATCTAGGTCTTACTCGTTAAACAGGCTGTCACCTGGATAAATTTGTATGCCTCAGTTTCCTCATAATAATAGTACCTACTTCATAGGGTTGTTCTAAGAATTCAACCGCTTGGAACAGTCACTGGCACGTGACGATCGCTCAGTAAAGTTAGTTTTCATAACAGGTCTGCTGCTCGAGTAATAGCTATTTTCAAAGCCCAGACCACACCGATCTCCTTCAGGCTCCGCCCCCTCGAGCAGTCCCCACCCCCATCCCCACTGGGTCCCACCTCCTCACTAGGTCCCTCTCCAGGCGTCCAGGGTTCCTCCGTCCACCAGGGGGCGGCGGCGCTGAAGGGAGCCTCTAGCCGAAGCAGGCGACGCTCTAGGTAGCGGCGGCGGCTGCTCTGTGGCCAGTGGCGGCGGCGCTCTAGCCAGCGGGTGTGCGGGGCGGGGCTCTCAGTGGTGCGGCCGGCGGGCGGCGATGGCGGCCGTACGGGGCCTGCGAGTGTCGGTGAAGGCGGAGGCCCCGGCGGCGCCGGCCTTGGGGCTCCCGTCGCCTGAGGCGGAGTCCGGTTTGGAGCGTGGCGAGCCGGAGCCCATGGAGGTGGAGGAGGGCGAGCTGGAGATCGTGCCGGTGCGGCGCTCGCTGAAGGAACTGATCCCGGTACGGGGGGCGAGGAGGAGGGCGCCGAGGGACTGCCCCGCGCCGGAGCGGCCGGAAGGGGCGGCGGCAGGCGCCCGGGCCGGGGAAAGTCGGGGGAAGGGGGAGAGGCGAGCGAGCGCCCGGGGGCGGGGGCGCCGGGCTTGGGGGGAGGCGGGGAGAGGCAGAAAGGACGCCGGGACGCCCGGAAACGGGTGTTGAGGGGCCGCGGAGGTGGGGGAGAGCTGGGGTGCAGTTGAGGACACCCCCTTCGTTGCGCCCCGGAGCCAATCTGTGCGAGGGGTGAGTGAGGAGGGGCGGGGATGGTCTGGGGCTTGAGATAAAGGGAGAGCCCGGGCGGGAACGGAACCAGGAGCGGCCCCGAAGGAACTAAGGGCAGGCGCCGGCATCCAGGTCCCCTGCGGGTCCGGCGCTGGTGGAGCGGTGGCTGTTAGACATCGCGCGGCTGGTTTCTCTTGGGAGGGCTGGGCTTGTCAGCAGCAGAAGCTCGGTGTTTCCGTTGTCACTTTAGGGTCCTCTTGTCCCCGCGCAGCTGCACTGCTGGGTAGCACCTACGCCGGGGCCCCAGCATCTGACCCTTAATGAAACCAAAACATGAGCGAACCGGCAGTGGTGCTTGGTCCTCACAATGGGATGCTGAGACGTGTTTTGCTTGTGGTTTGGTGGTCCTCTGTCTGGTTCTTAGGGCTGGTCTCAGGCCTGCATGGCTCCTCTCGTATACTTAATTTCTCACCCGACGCGAACGACTTTTTAACCACATGTCAGCAAGTCTTGCTTTTAAACTGAACTTATGGAAAAAGGTGAAGGTAAGATCACAAATGATAGCGAATGATATATAGAGATAGCAAACGATAATGACTCTGTTGACAAAATTAACGTAGTGGCATTTTACCATTTGCTATGTTAGATCATTTAAATGTCACTGCAGTTGTGAAGTAGATATTATCATCTTTTTGTTCATGCAGTTCAACATGTATTTATTGTCTCCTCCACTGTGTGCCAGGCGCAGTCCTCAGCGCTTGATCAAGATCAAACTCCCTCCTGGAGTTTATGTTTCAGATGGGGGACACAAGTAAAGAAATAATTTCTCATAGTGATAAGTGCAATGAAGAAAACAAAGCGTGTTAATAGGATTGAGAGCGTGGAAGTTTGGGAGGGTGTGCAGAGCGGGAAACAGAATGGGGTAGGATGGTCAGGGAAGTCCTCTGAGATAGTGACATTTAAGCTGAACCCTAAATAACAAGCAGGAGCCAGCCATGGGCAGATTTGGAAGAGAGTGGTCCCAGCAGGGGCAACAGTAAGCACAAAGGCTCTGAGTTGGGAACAAGATTGTTTTGTTAGAGAAACAGAAAGTTCTGGAGTGCAAATGGGAACGCAGTAAAAGAAATCAGGAAGGTAGGCAGATACCACGGAGGAAGATTAGGCCCAGAGAGGCCAGGGGAATTGTACAGTGTCATGTAACCAGTGAAGCTTAGAGCTGCCTCTCGAGTCCTGGGCTTCCAAATCCTGTCCTCTTTTCATTGCCCTGTACTGTTTTCCCCAGGAGGTCTAGGAGAGTCTGGACTTTCTGCATTTTGGTGAAGACTTGTGCTCCACCTGGTGGCCCGGCATGATGAATTTGTTAGTCTGGGTGGGGGAGATAAGTGACTGTGCCTCATCCTGGATATTTTTCATGGAAGCCTTTAGATTTTCATTTACATGGACACCTTCAGTAGGTGGAATTACTTAAGGTTTTGGACAGGCTCTGATCTAGAAAAGACTTCTTGTTAGAATGGTTTCCTCATAATAAGGGGTTGTCAGGCTGGGGGAAGGATTGCTGAAAAGATTGACTGTCCAAGAGGAATCAGTTGTTGGGCTGTCTTTTATCATGAGTTTTTCCTCAGTTGTTGTCAGCCTTTCTCACCCTTCCCCTTCGTGTTAGGACACAAGCAGAAGATATGAAAACAAGGCTGGCAGCTTCATCACTGGAATCGATGTCACCTCCAAGGTAAGACAGAGCATGATTTATTCATTTTGATAAGCTGGTGAACTTAATGAACCTGGTCCCTAAGACTTGTAGAACAGCAATTATTCTTTACCTCCTTTTTTCTTTGGTTGCTGGATTTAAAAAATTTTTTTTAATTTAAATTTTTTTATTACACAGTGATGCCTTCACGCATCCTGGAAACATCTGGGCAGCATTGGTATGTTCTCACATCCATGAAAAGATAAAATAACTGTACCTAGATGCCTGTGCTTAACCATATCCAAGCAAAAGTTCTGCACTGGGAATTCCTTTTTATGTTATGTCCGTTCTCTCAAAATGTGTATACTCTTTCCACTTTAAATGAAACAAAACATGAAAAGTGCATGGCACATAGTAGGCCCTTAGTAAATGTCTTTATTCCTCACTAGTTGCAGGCTTACAAAAATAGGATTTCCTGATTGTGTGGCTGTCTAAACTTTGAAGACCAAGTCAGCTGGATTGCTCTCAGTACCTAGGAGTATTGCCTTTATCTAGTGATTGCTGTTACTAGATTACCAGCTGCATTGTAACTCCTCACAGAGCCAAACTGATTATTTTCCTTATTATAAACAGTTAATACATATTTGTTGTTTTAATTGGTGATATTCAACTTAGACACTCTTTTAAATTTTAATATGTGCAGTTAAGTTTGGAACAGAATTTGAATTATAATGCTGAATAATAGTACTATATTAGACGTGTAAAAGCAAAAATAAAAGTAAATATGTCATGCTTGCCTTTTTCATATTTTATCTGGGTCTCAGTCTGTTTCAGATTGCTTAAAGGCTGCAAGAAAGAACTGATCATTTTTTAGACAGACAAGAAAATAGAATAAAGTGAAGATGTTTTCTTCTTGTAATTGGAAAAGAAGTAGACTACTGTTCTGTTTTTTTTTAAAGATTTAAAAAATTTTTCCTTTTTCTCCCCAAAGCCCCCCAGTACATAGCTCTGCATTTTTTAGCTGTGGGTCCTTCTAGTTGGGGCATGTGGGACACCACCTCAGCATGGCTTGTTGAGCAGTGCCATGTCCGTGCCCAGGATTCAAACCGGCGAAACCCTGGGCCGCCGAAGTGGAGCACGTGAAGTCAACCACTCGGCCATGGGCCGGCCCTTCTACTGTTCTTAATCCTGTACAGTTTGCCATTGTATGAAACAAATTTATGGGGGAAGGTAGCCCCGGAATTGGCACTTGTTACTAAAGGAAGGTAGATTAGTTGTTTGCACTGGGAAGACTTCAGTGAAGAAAATTAGCATAACTATTGGGAAATAACAGAAGTGTTGCTGCTTTACCAATCCCCACAAGCTTTCTATAGTTAGACCTTCAATTAGTGTGGCAAAGTCAATATGCAATTAGGGAAGGGTTCCTAAGAGCCATCAAAAACCCACAGTTGGACCTGGATTTATTTTAGCTCTTGGAAAAAAACTTAAGAAGCTGATTACTTTGTTTTTCAGTGAAGTGTCAATGCTTCTTGTCACTTAAAGATGAAAACTGGCAATTCCATGGACACAAGCCTAGAATAGAGGAGAGAGTTTCTTTGCTTCAATGTTATTTTTAAACCAGGAAAAAGCTTTAGGGAGTGGACTGCTCAGGCAGACATAATGTGATAGGTGTGATTATCATGCACACAGACTATGTGAAATGGGGGTGGTGGAGGGGTTCTAGAAATAGCACTGAGATCAGAAGATCTGCCCCCTTACTAGCTGAAGTACCTCCAGCTAACCTTGTAACTTTTTTGTGCCTCAGTTTCTGCACCTGGAAAATTGGGATGTTCACATCATTTAGGTGTAATTTGTCCGCATAAGGTTGCTAATAATAGATGAAATGTTGGAGAACTAAAGCATTATTCATTACTCATTGAATCAATAAATATTCATTGAATTCCTACTATGCCCCAGACACAGTGATAGGCATTGAATCATCATGGAGATTATTGCAAATTATATCAGTATGAGTGTATGCCCTGTTAGTCATTGACCGTGGATAGCCATTTCTCTGCAAAAATTACAAAAGGCCTGATGTTGCTTATTTCTTCCGATTTATTTTAGGGTTGTCACTAATGCATCATGTTGTGTTTGTGATTTAACTTTCCTCCTCCATTCACTTCTTTAACTTCTTCTCTATCTTCTAGGAAGCAATTGAAAAGAAAGAACAGCGAGCCAAGCGCTTCCATTTTCGATCAGAAGTAAATCTTGCCCAAAGAAATGTAGCCTTGGACCGAGACATGATGAAGAAAGGTACAGGGTGTTTTGGGGGAATTTTTCCACATTTCCCCAAAGAATGACTTCCCCGCCATGGCCTTGTGCTTCTGGCCTTGCTTTGCATGTCCAGTCCTCAGCCAAATGCTCCCAAAGGAAGGGACTTGTGAAGGATCTGTTTCTGAGGTGACTTGTTAAAGCTGAGCTGCTGTTAGCTGTGGCTCAGATGTTAGAGCTGCAAAAAGAAGAGATTGTCTTGTCTGATGAGGCCCAGAGAAAGTCACCAGTTAGCAGCAGAGCTGAGATTAGAACCTATGCTTCTGCGGACTCTTACTCATTTTCTGAGTTTATCGTATAAGTGTTAACTTCCCTTTGCCTTTAGACGTGGTGGAAGTATGTCACAGTGAGGCTTTCTTTTAGGAGACTCAGAGCAATATTGAGATTGGTGCAGGAAAGCCATTAATACCTCTGTTGATACAGGCTTGTGATTTTATTTTGTTTTTGTGTTTTATTAGAATACTTTGCTTCCTAGAACTCACCCTGAATTATCAGATATAGTAATCTGCCCTAGTCTTCCAAAGCAATTTATAAATACAAAAGGAAATTATTTTTACTTTTTTAGTGAGTTCACAGCCATATTTATTATCCCACTCTAATAGAAGTCTATGAATTCAAAAGGTCTCCCTCTATTGTGTTTGCACATTTGGGTGTTTGTAAAGGGCTTGATAGTTGGCCCTCTGAATGCATGTTAAAGGTCTCTGCTTTGCTGTGTGAGTTTCTCTAGGCTTGTTTGGTTGATAAAAACATTGAATGAATGAAAGTAGCTACTATTCCTTGAGAACTTGCTCTCTTACCAGGCATTGTGTTAATTAGCAGACTACATATTTATTTCTTATTCATTTCTCGCAACAACCCCATGAGGAATATATTTCTATCGCTATTTTACAAAGAAGGAAACAGGCTCAAAGAAGTTTAGCAAATGCCCAGGGTTATGTAGCTAGCAAAAGTGGAGTCAGGATTTGAACCCAGGTTTATCTGACTCTGAAGCCTTGCTCTTAACTACTTTGCTCTTTTGCCTTATATATGTGATATGATACCATAGACCCAAACCTCCTCAGTCCATCCCGGTGGACAGAGTAGCTTGGATGCAGAGTTGAACTCTGGATGCCGCTTTGCTGTTTTTCTGCATCATGAGTTCAAGTTGGAAATATGACCTTGCTTCCTTTGCAGGCTGGGTTTCCGGGCATCTGCTTGAGTGGATTTCTGTTTCAGGAAAAGTCCTGTGAAGGCCAAGCACAGCTGTGCAGCTTGGCATTCATGTGCCAACACAGTCTGGGCCCAGGTAGACCCCTAAGGCCTCTCTCACAACTCCACCTTGAAAGCACCGTAGTTTTACCACCCTGTTTACTTCTAGTCCTGTGAACATTCCTTGTGATATCTTGCCTCTGATTTTGTTCATGCCTTTCACTCTGCTGATTTGCCCTTTCTTGTCCCCATGCTTTGTCTGGTTCACATGTCTCTTCCTCCAGGAGGCATCGCTAATCAGCTGCTCACGTTTCTGTCTCGCCTCTGTTGGAGCCCTTTAGGGCGCTAAGCCCTCCTGGAATCTAGTTTCAGTTTTTTTGTGAATAAACCTTTTTAGATCTCAGTCTCCTTGTCTGTAAAATGGAATGTGATACCTACCTGAGTAGGATTACTTTTGGAATTAAATTTTAATTAAACAAAAAAATTTTTTTTTTGGAAGAGCAATCTTGGTCTCATAGTTCTAAAGATATTCCTAAAAAGCAATAGATCTGCCTGTGGCAGGTTGCTCATTACAACTTGTTTTTCATCCAAGAGGCACCGTGGCCTAGGATAATGTTTCTGAACTTTGGAGAACCCTGTTGCCTATCCCAGATTAATTTAAATTAGAATAGGGGGGCTAGATAGGTCTCAGCAGTAGTTCTTATTTTTTATATCTCCCCAGGGAGTTCTAATGTACAGTCAGGATTGAGAATCATTGGTGTTGTGGTTAAGAGAATGTGTTCTGGGCCGGCCCAGTGGCACAGTGGTTAAGTTCGCACGTTCTGCTTTGGTGGCCCGGGGTTCACCGGTTTGGATCCCGGGTGTGGACATGGCACTGCTTGGCAAGCCATGCTGTGGTAAGCGTCCCCAATATAAAGTAGAGGAAGCTGGGCACGGATCTTGGCTCAGGGCCAGTCTTCCTCAGCAAAAAGAGGAGAATTGGCAGCAGATGTTAGCTCAGGGCTAATCTTCCTCAAAAAAGAAAAAAAAAAAAGAGCATGCTTTCTGAAGCCTGACTGCCTGTATGTAAATCCTGACCTGTCACTTTCTAGCTCTGCTGACCTTGGGCAAGTTATTTAGCCTCTAAGAACCTCAGTTTTCTCATCTGGAAAGGCAGATAACAATAGTTCTTATAGGGTTGTTGAGAGGCTCTGACAAAATTTTGCAGTTCTCAGAGTGGTGTGTGGCACATAGTAAATTCCCAGTAAATGTTAGTTATTATTTTCATTGTTTGGTGTTCTCCATCTTCCAAGCAGTCATCTAAGTGGCCTAGCCTCTTGGGAGAATGGGGAAATTGGAATAAGCACCTTGACTCGTGCAGCTGTACCAGGTGTCAACTTATTTCTTCTTTTTATTATTAATACCAGCAATAATAAAAGATACCATTGGGTAAATGCTTACTATATGTCATTCACTCTGCTATGTGGTTAACGTATCCTTTCAACAACCCTGTGAGGGGAAAGTGTTCATCATTTCTGTTTTACCAATGAGGAAACTAAGGTGCTGAGAGGTTGAGAAACTCGCCCAGCCACAGCTGGGTAAGTAGCAGGGCCGGGATTTGAAGGCTGATTTGACTGAAGCCTGTGTTCCTAACCTCTCTGCCAGCAGTCAGGGACGTCGTTTGGAATAGGCTGCACTAGACCGTTCTGCATCAACAGTGACTTGCTGCTCTTGAGTGATTCAGTGTCAAAAAGGTTTGGTCTCCTTATCCCCAAGATCAAAGCTGTCATGGTTGGAAGGGACTTTAGAGATCATCTGCACCAACCTCCTGCCCGGTGCTGCAGGCCTTTTGGCAAAGTTCTCAATAGTCTTTTGGTCTCTGCCTGAAGGTTTCCTAGTGATGGCACAAGAATTATTTATGAGGCAGGCAATCTTGTTTTTGGATTCCTCATGTTGAGCAGAATTGCTTTGAGTAATTTCTGTCTGTTAGTTACTGTGTGACTCTGAGAACAACGTCAAGTCCTTTCCTCATTCACACAATAACCCTTCAGGTGAGGGAATGAGCAGCCCGTCCCTAAACTTTATGCGACGTGACTTTCTGGTCTCCCTCCTCTGGCTCCCTCCCACCTCCTTCGTCAGGTGAGGTGTAGATTCCAAATATGGTTGGATACATGCAGAGTATGGCAAGACTATTACTATAGTCTCTATCCTACTCATTTCATAGTGTTATATTCATCTTCTGGTCCACTAAAGGACCCAGGTCTTTTCCCCAGGAGTTGCACTCATCAAAACAGTCTTTCTCATTTTGTACTTGAGGCACTTTAAAGAAATTACTGCTTTTTATTTGTCTCTATTAAATTACATCTTATTGATTTCAAGACTCCATTTCGGCCTGTTGAGTGAATTTTCGTCTTAATTCTACCTTTCAGCATTTTAGCTGTACTACTCACTTTGGTATGCATGGCTCCTGCATCTTCATTCAGTTGTTGGTAAATGTGGAACAGGATAATCCTGTATTATGCCATGAAACATAGATGCATGAATTGTAGGTCTTATTTTCTTATCAGGCCCACGTTTCATTTTGTCATGAGGAACTAGGTTACATGCCTTAATGAACGGAGGGTAGGACACCATCTATGGTAGTCTTTGCATTTCTTGTCCTGGTAATCCCATCAAAACATAAAAGAGGTTTAGTGTGCCTTGCTTCTTAGTGAGCTCATATTGTTTCTTAGGGGAAAGACTTGATCTTAAGGGATCACAGGTTCTGTCTGATAAGCTCTTTCTTTTTAATTCCGGAAAATGACATTAATCTTTTCAATCTGTGGTTTGGGAATTTCTTTTTCCTCTTTTATGAAAATCAGACAGGATTAGTCCTTCTCAAGGCTTTAAGGTACTTCACTCCTTCTTTGCAACTTTTTAGAGACTACCTACCTAATTTCTACTTAATTTTGAAGTCACAGCTGAGTGTTTGAGTCAGTACATTGGGATGTAATTCTGGACTAGAAGATTTAAATCTATTAAAACTAATTCTTATGCTGTTGTCACCTGTCGGGTTTTAGTTCTTAATAATACCTATTCTACTGTCAATTAGTAAAATAGACAGCAAAACAGATCAACAGTTCTGTGTTATCTTCCCAAAACACTGTTGCTCCAAACACTTAAAAAAAAGAAAAGCCATCAGCATTTTTGACGAGCCTGTTTGCTCTGGACTATAACTTTTTCTTAGTTAGAGGTTATACAAACAATTCATGTTCACCAATGAAAATTTGGAAAGTAGAGTAAGAAGAAAAGTCACCCACAGTTCACCATCCAAGCCCAGGCATTGCCAACATTTTGTGTATTTCCTACTAGTTTTTTCTGGGTGTGGACTTTTTATTATTCCCTTTGTAGTCATACTGCTTTTTTCCTTTTCACTTGACAGCCTATCATCAGCATTTTCCATATTGCTGGATAGCCTGATGTTAGTCTTTCAGATTCTTTCATTTCTTTTTTTTTCCCTAAAGATTGGCACCTGGGCTAACAACTGTTGCCAATCTTTTTTTTTTTTTAAGGATTGGCACCTGGGCTAACAACTGATGCCAATCTTTTTTTTTTTTTTCTGCTTTATCTCCCCAAACCCCCCCGTACACAGTTGTATATCTTAGTTGCAGGTCCTTCTAGTTGTGGGATGTGGGACACCGCCTCAACGTAGCCTGATGAGCAGTGCCATGTCCGCGCCCAGGATCCGAACCCTGGGCTGCCGCAGCGGAGCGCGCGAACTTAACCACTTGGCCATGGAGCCGGCCCCAGATTCTTCCATTTCTTACATTCATTCTCTTGCCTTTGTCTAGTAGTTTGTCATTAGTAATTATCTCCCTTATTCATTGGCGAGTTGTGCTCACCTAGGCTTTGCTGCCTTCCCTTTCCTTGAGATCACCTCTCATACTCTGAGTTACTGGATTTAGTGACTGCCCAATTTTATGATCTGAGGCTTTGGGATTGGCTACTTTTTCTCTGAATTTTCAAGAATCTCCTTTCCTAAAGACTTGAGTTTGATGTCCTACCACCTGTCATTCATTGTCTTCTTTCTTGTTAGAAAATACAAGATGACCTTTCCGCCTTCCTTGTAGTCAGCACTCGGTAGATGTCTGGTCCTCCTTCCCAGTGCGGCTGTTCACTGCCACCTCGGCAGTTAGCCTTTCTCATCGGTTGGGCATAAATCTAGACGTCTCCTTTGTTGCTTTGTTTTATTTACTGACATTGTCAGTAAGGTGAGGAAGTATTGAGCGTTCTTCTTTGGCAGTCTTCCATCAGGTCTCGAGCTTAACAAAGTTCCCGTGTCTAGTGGATCTTGCCTCTGTCAGTCAGTTTGGTTCTCTTTTGCGAATGAACCTTTCTCAGTCCTCCAGCTCGTTAAGACTAGTTTATCTCTGCGGTGATACAGCTTTTGCATCTCTTTTTTATGACTTTACTTGCTTCTTTTGAATAAGATTGTACACTGCCCATTTCTAGATGTGTATACCGTTCTCTCTACATTAAAATGTAAACATCTGAGGCAAGTTTTGTTCCATACACTCTTTTCTCTTTTGTCTTTAAGCTATCTCTTCACCTTTTTATTTTTAAAAATTTTGTTGTAATGTTTTATTAGAACAATGCTATGATGCCGTTAATATTTATTTTTGTCATTTCTTTGGTCTTTATTTTCTCTACTTGTCTCATTTATGATTAAATCCTTGTTATCAGATCAGCCAATCTCCTACACGATGTTTTCTCCCTGATCCTCCTCAGTCTGTTCCCTCTGCCATCACCAGGAACTCTCCCTGTTGTTTGTTTCCTTCTTCAGGACCATCTCTTTACTTCCCGTAGGATCTAGTTCTTCCAAAGTCATGGCTTTTAGCTTGAAGAACTGAGAAGGCTCCATGGGCCAAACTGAATTTCCCATCCTGCATGTTAGAGTTACTCTGGGTGTCTATTGGGGACATCCATCTTATTTGGGCCTCTGTTCACTGTTGCACTGCTGGGCACTAATAAGGACTTGCTGGGTTCATAAATCTTGATGGTATCTCTGTCTTCGTCAGTCTGGCTGGCAGAAGGGTGCTCACCTGATTTCATCTGGTCACACCTACGGCTCCCATTGAACCTGTCTTTTACTCTTCAAAATGACAAAATAACTACTAAAAAATTTTTTTTATCTGCAAGTATTCACATGTATTTTAAGTTATTTGTTTTAAATAAGTGAATTACTTGGGAGGAGGGAGCTCGGAGAGAAGGGATGTGGGGCGGTTACACAGGCCCCAGTTTTGTATGTAATGTTTTATTTATTTGCCTCAAATCTTTTAAAGAAATTAGGCATAAAGCTAGGTGGTGGAGATACAGGTATTTAAAAAATTTTTTCTTCTTATTGATCTATTTGCATATTTCACAATTAAAAGGATTAAAGGAGATATCATACTTATTTAGTAAAAAATTAACATGATCCTGGTGATGCTGAAGTTCCTTTTTGACCACAGCGTTCAACCTTTCTTCTTCCCCAGAGGTAACAACTATTAGTCTGTAGTGAATCATAGCAGGCCTTTTTCTAGGTATTTGTGTACACGAATATGTACCCTTAGAAAATGTATGGTGGCGTTTCTATTTTAATATTTTTAGTGTTATCACATTGTATGTATTTTCTGCGTTTTGCTTTTTTCACTCAATAAGGTTTCTTAGAATCTTTCCATGGTATATGATAAATTATTGTTTTTAACTACATAACGTTCTAGAATATGGGTAAACCATGATTTATTTAATATGGATAAACCGTAATTATTACTCTGATAGCTGCTGGGTTGTTAGATAGGGCTGCAGCTAACATCTTTGTGTGAGCTCCTCTGTGAACCCACGTGTGTTTAGGGTGGGTATTGAGGAGTAGAATTCCTGCACCTATAGGGCATGTGGGCTCCATTATGTCTGTAATAGACGCTCCCAGTTTGCAATTCAGAGTGAGTGCCTGCACCAGTTCACACTCCCACCAGCAGAGGGAGTGGCTCCTTCCTCCCACACTGCCAGCAATTGATATTAACAGACATAAATTTAAAAAACAATCTGGTCACTGAAAGTTGGTATCTTGTATTCATGTGCATTTTCCTGATTATTAAGGAGGTCACCCATCTTTTCATGTTTATTGGCCTTCTGTGGTTCCTTTTGTGTGAATTGCCTGCCCATGTCCTTTGCCCTTTTTTTGGGGGGCTGTTATTTTCTTATTGTTTTGTAGGATTTCTTTACTCTAGTTTCATCCTTCGCTTTATATCCAGGGGCACTGTCTCTTCTTCTTTTCAGAATCATCTTGACTATTGCACATTTCTCTTTGACATACATTTAAAAATTTTGGAATCAGCTTGTGAAGTTCAGTGAGTCATCCTGTTGAATTTGATATTGCTTTAATTTACAAATTACTGCAGGCCGATTTGGGGAAAGGTATCGTGTATTTTACCAAAACAGTGTGTTTAATCTTTCTCAGCTTAATATGCTTATTCTGAATTAAATTATTTGTTTCACACTGTTTGTGATAAAAATTATAATAGTTTACCTTACTGCCATCTTTTTCTTTTGAAATAATTGTCATCTCTTTCAGCATATTTCTTCTCTAAATACACTTTATCTGAACCGTTTTAAGGGTAATGGTAGGATGTACAATAGTGGGTAGGAAAATTCTTTTAGAAAATCATCTTTTCTGTGTCTTGTTTTTCTAGCAATCCCCAAAGTGAGACTGGAGACAATCTACATTTGTGGAGTAGATGAGATGAGTACCCAGGATATCTTTTCCTATTTTAAAGAATATCCTCCAGCTCACATTGAATGGTTGGATGATACCTCCTGTAAGTACACTCCAGTTTTTGTTGAATATGCTTTTGTTTATGATTTTAAGAGTTCTTGCCATCTCAGATGGTGAATGATTATGGCTCAGACTGCAGACGGTCCCTGACTTATGACAGTTCGACTTACAATTTTTTGTCCTTAAGATGGTGTGAAAGCGATACGCATTCAGTAAAAACTGTAGTGCTTCGAATTTTGAATTTTGACCTTGTCTGGGGTTAGCGATATGCTGTATGATACTCTGTCGTGATGCTGGGCAGTGGCAGCGAGCCGCAGCTCCCAATCAGCCATGCGTCCATGAAGGTAAACAACCGGTATGCTCACAGCCATTCTGTTTTTCACTTTCAGTGCAGTATTCAATAAATTACACGAGGTGTTCAACACTTTGTAAAAATAGGCTGTGTAGACTTGGGACTGTGTTCTCAAGGCTTTACTTTGCACCTTGCCCTGTAGCTTGCCAGAGCTCTGCTTCTGCCTCAGTGTCTCTGACCTAGAACTAAACCAGAACGTCCTGACACTGTACCATACCTCTCACCGCTGCTTGCTTTGGAACTTCACCTGCTTGCCCTAACATGTGAGCTGTCCGACTTGTGAACTCACTGTAATTTTTAACTTGCCTCCCCACTCCAAGTCTGGCCTGCCCTCTGGTAACCATTCTGCTGGCTTCTTGTCTTGACTCACTTGTAGTCTGGCTTTACTTACTGTCAGCTTTCTGACCTACGAGGTTGTACCCTGATAGTGGCCTGGTTTTCACAACTGTTTTCTTACAGAATGTTGATTCAGGGTTTTCATTGAAAGAAGAAGAAATATGACGAAGTAAAAGATTTTTCTGCTTTTTTCTTTTTACTTAACTTACACCATCCAAATCAGGGGTTGGCAAACCATTTTCTACAAAGCACTAGATAGTAACTATTTTGGGCTTTGTAGGCCATAGAGTCTCTGTCATGTTTACTCAGCTCTGCCATTGTAGCATGGAAGGAGCCACAGACAATACATGATTGAATGAGCCTGGCTGTTTTCCATAGAACTTTATGTACAAAAACATGGTGGATGTGTAGTTCATTGTATATTAATTATACATAAATAAAGCTGGTACAAATATAAATAAACAGACAGGCAAATCAATAAATAACAGCTGGTGGGCTGGATTTGGCCTGCAGGTTGGTTTGCTAACTCCTGATTTAAGTCATTAAAACCGTAACTAAGGGATATGTGAGTCAGAGGGACCCTTAGAATTACCCAGTTCACCTACCTCTCATGGTACATCAGAAACTGAGAAACAGAGAAGGGAAATTGTTTGCCCAAGGCCATGTGGCATGTTAGTAACAAAAGTGAGAATCTTTAGACCTTCATTTCCCAAACTAAGATATAAGGGTAACATAAGTTTGAGAAATGCTGGGGCGTTTTTTTGTTTGTTTGTTTTGTTTTTGGAGGAAGATTAGCCCTGAGCTAACTACTGCCAATCTTCCTCTTTTTGCTGAGGAAGACTGGCCCTGAGCTAACATCCATGCCCATCTTCCTCTACTTTATATGTGGGACACCTACCACAGCATGGCTTTTGCCAAGCAGTGACATGTCCGCACCTGGGATCTGAACCGGGGAACCCTGGGCAGCTGAGAAGCGGAACGTGTGAACTTAACCACTGTGCCACCGGGCTGGCCCAGAAATGCTGTTTTAAATGAGACTTCTCATAAGCTTTTTCTTGCTAAATTCTCTTCCTTAAAGAAGCAAAATTAAATTAGTTGCTACAAAGCCAAGTGGCTGTCATACCTCCATTGTTTATATCCCATGGATACCATCATCATCCATGCTACAGTGGGGAACATCATTTAGCATGTCCAAATGACAAGGAACAGTGGAGGGCTTCCCTGTAGGGGGTAGTAGTATAAAGGATAATCCATATTTATTTGGTAATTATCGTTATCGAGAACTGCTAAGACTACATAGCACTCACTGTATGCCAGGCAATTGTAATATACAGAACTCTTTTTCGTGGCATACTTGACCATTATTTTGTGGAACCCAGTTTGGGAATGCAGCTCTAGGCTAATTTCATCAAAGAGTGTTTAGGACTACTTTCTGTACTTCCTGTCATGAGTTGGTTTGTATGTTTACTGTCATCAGTCTGTAGCTAGATGAGGCTGTAGCAGTGAACATGATGAAGTCTCTGCTCTCAAAAAACTTACCATTGGGATGTGATGTAACGTTTTATTTTAAATTTTATTTTAGGTAATGTGGTTTGGCTGGATGAAATGACAGCCACACGAGCCCTTATCAATATGAGCTCTCTGCCCGCCCTGGATAAGATAAGAAGCAGGGATGCCAATGAGGACAAGTCATCTGAGAAAAGTAAAAAAGGTAACTGAACACAAAGGAGAGACTTTAGGGCTGAAAGTCCTGTTGTTTACACAGTCAGTTTGGGTTTCTGTGCAGAGCATTATGTGACATCTCATCGTCAGTTATTTCTGAAATAAGCTATGATGTGTGTTGGATCAACAGTAAATAGGAGGGGAAAATATTGGACTTTTAAATTATATGAGATGGAGTTATGTTAAGGTTCACCTTGTCCCTCACATTCCATTTTAGACAAGCAGGAAGACAGTTCAGATGATGATGAGGCTGAAGAAGGAGAAGTTGAAGATGAGAACTCAAGTGATGTAGAGGTTAGTAATAGGGCAAAGATACATGTAAGGTTTTACTGTAAAAAACTGCATGCTGTCTTTTTATTTAAGGCTTAAAGACATGGTAGATTTTGTTCTTCCTGTGGCTTTCACCATTAGACCTTCCGAGGATGCACCAGGCTCTTGGCCTTTAAGTTCGTGTGACTGTAATGAATGATTCGTGTTGAGATCTTAGAATAGTACTCACACTTCTGTATCAAAGAAAATGGTTTTTTTGAGAAATACTTTGAAGTGTTATCTAATCAATAAAATTAAGAGAAAACAAGTAATGGCATATTTCCTAATGGAGTATGTACTGTTGTTGGAAATATTAAAATGTATTCATTTAAAAATTATTTATTGAGTGCCTACTGTATACCAAATTCTAGGTACTGGGGATATAGCGTCAAGCAAAACAAAGTCCTTGCCCTCTCGGAGCCTACGTTCTAGTGGGGAAGACAGACAATACACAGATATGCAGATAAGTGATGTCAGGTCAGGAAGTGATGAGTGCTGGGAAGAGAAGTAAAGAGGGGAAAGCGGGTAGAGGACCATGGAGGCTGCTCTTGTAGACAGGCTGTCAGGGGCCACCTCTCACTTAGAAGTTCTGCAGAGGGACTAGTGCTGTGATGCTGACGAGTATTATTAAAGTTAGGACACTTTCTTCATCAAGGGTAACTTTGCTACTGAATAAATATGAAAAAGGCTTTGATTTTTATATTGAAAATGCTCTTTTTTCTTAAGTTGGACACGTTGTCTCAGGTAGAGGAAGAATCTTTGCTAAGAAACGATCTCCGTCCAGCTAACAAACTCGCCAAAGGAAATAGGTTGTTCATGAGATTTGCTACGAAAGGTAAATGTGGTATTTGGAATTGATTTTTACTTTTCATCAAAGTGATTTATTACTGAACGACATCCTTCTCTTTCGGATCAGCAGTTAGATCAAGTAGTCTCAAAGTCCCTTCAACTGTAATGTTCTGTGCTTAAGAAATGATGGCTTGCTGCCTGACTTGAATTTCGGACTTTGAAAGTGAATGTTAGTATTTGTATACTTTTGTGATTTCTGCCTAAAGTATGTTATTTTCTGTTAAATTGGTTTGCCCCATGTGCTTTTCAGCCAATTTGTCATTTGAACTAGGAACACTTTTTAAAATTGTATGTTTTTATTTATTGTAGTAATAATCTCCTAACATTGCCAATAGTGCCATCCAACTCTTGTTCTCTAAGGAATTAAATTAAAAGCCTCTTACAGTTTGTAAGGCTTTTTATGTACGATGATCTTGGTGTGCATTAAAAATATATGTGTGTGTGTGTGTATTGGCTTTTTGAATCATTTGAGAGTTAACTGGAGACAGTAACCATTCACATCTGAATACTTTCAGTATGTATTTTTGAAGAATAAGGTCTTTGTCTTACATATAGTTACCAAAATCGGGAAATTTAACGTTAATACAAGACTATTACCTAATCCGCAGTCCACATTCATGACAGTCTGCAACTGTCATCAGTTGTTCCGATAATCCCCCCGCTCTGTAATTTAAAATTGCCTTGCTCACAGTGAGTGCCGCGTAAGTGTTAGCAGTTCTTGATGATGATGGTGATAGTTATCAAATAGATTTGGATTCTTTATACTACTCCCCCTCTAAACAAGGAACCACTCCAGGACCGAGTATTTAAGTATGCCATGTTTCCTTGGTCTCCCTGAATATGGAACTACTTCTCTCCTTTGTTTTCCTTGACTGAGACATTTTTAAAGAGTATAGGCTCTTGATTTTATAGACTGCTCCTCAGTTTTGGTTTGTCTAATGTCTCCTCCTGATTAAATTTGGGTTGTGCCTTCTAGGCAAGAATACCACAGAAGTGATGTGTCATTTTCAGTGCTCGATATCAGGAAGCACATGGTATTTATTTGTCTCCTTCCCACGGATGTTAACTTTTATCACTTAAGGTGATGATCACTAGGTTTCTCCACTGTAAAGTTACCCTTTTTCCATTTGTAATTTAAAGATTTGTGGGGAGATACTTTGAGGTTATGTAAATAGCCTGTTCCTCATCAAACTTCCATGCAATAGCTTTAGCATCCATTGATGACTTTTTAACTCTATCATTTCTTTATTAGTTGGCAGTCCGCTGTAAGAGCAAGCTTTCCCTTTTTACTCATTTATTTACTTACTTATTTAATCAGTTTATGCTCATGGCGTCGTATTTTATTCAGTTGGTTATCATCCATTACTGTCATTACTTTGGTTCACTCATTGTCTTGGATTTGGGCAGTAGAGCCCCTTCAAGCGGTGTTCTTTTGACGTGCCTCCATGATTCTTTGAGCACTTTCTTACTTTACGGCACAATAAAACATTTTGTTTTTCCAGACTCAACTTGTGCTTTCCCTGCCCAGATCTGGAATCAGCCATTTCTCCAAGGAGCTGCTGGGCATGTTTTTTTGTAGGGTGAACATACTGGTTTGTGCTACTAAGTTCATCTGTAGCACTGGATACATTCGCACTGGTGTTCGTGCTTTGCGGTCAGCGAGTGTCCAAGGATTGTCGAAGACCTTTATGTCACGAAAATATGTGTGATCACTGACCGTCTTTCCTGTCTATTAACTGGCATTTTAACTTCATAAATGGGATCCTTTCTACATTTACTCGTTTGAGTGGCTGTTTGAGTGCATTCTAGATACCTGGTACTCTTTTGTTTTCTTTAAGCCATTTTGAGAAACATCATGATAAACTGGAAAAATGGTTTACCAAATATATGGAATTATGTATAATCTCTTTCTTTAACTCTGATTCTGTGTTGTTGGAGTGTTGTCATTCAGAAATAAATACCATCTTTCAGCGGGCAGTGAAAATGCCATCTCTTCTAGAAGCCTTTTTGATTCCTGAACACCTGTAACGGCTGAAGCTCTCTTGTGCTTCTTGGAACCTTGTGTATTGTATTTTTTTTCTCTTTAGTGTTTTCTCTGTGAAGTTGGTCAATTCCTTAACAGCAGCTTAACCTCATTCCTGTCTGTGTTTGGTCCACCCTCCTCACACTGCTCGGCCTCAGTAGGGACTCAGGGAGGGAGCGTTCATAGTGCATCTTTCCCTCTTGTTGGCAGATGGTGCTGATCTGATCCCAGCTATGGAAAACATTCTTTCTTTTTTATTTAACCATTCAACATTGTCTTCATACCCACAGAAAATCCTAGGTAATTGTTGTAATTAATTTTTAGATGACAAAAAGGAACTTGGAGCAGCCAGAAGAAGTCAGTATTACATGAAATATGGGAATCCAAATTATGGAGGCATGAAAGGAATTCTTAGTAATTCTTGGTGAGTCCAAAACCTTAAAATATAATAGTTTAAATAGTACTTAAGCTTTTCTTAATCCTTCAGTTGATATTCTGCAGTGGAATGTCAACACCATGTGTGGACTCAAAGGAAGACAAGAAGAAAGAATTCAAGATTCTTAACTGTGGTAAATGGTGTGAAAATGCTGAGTTTCAGTTTCATGTAAATGTCTCTGTTTCAGCACCTAACATTGCGTCAGTGCATAGTTGAAATTAATTAGTGGGTTTCAAGGTCCTTCCTGTTGGTTTTTCATTATGCGCTTGTTTTGGCAATGTTGCAGGAAGCGAAGATATCATTCCCGTCGCATTCAGCGGGATGTGATCAAGAAGAGAGCCCTGATTGGGGATGACGTTGGCTTGACGTCCTATAAACACCGACATTCCGGTAGTTGCCTGCTCAGCTCTTGGGTAGACACATGTTTGGCTCCCGAAATCATATTTTTATTCTTAATACAATCTTTTAAGGTTCCAAACTTTATCATCCTCTCTTCCTTGCCCTCACCCTCTGCCAACATATAGGAAAGTAAGTCAAGTCACGATTAATTTTAAATTGCCCATACAAAGAGGTCAAATGATTTTATAAAAGCTATTCTAACAAAAAAGGCCGGATGTGACTTAGGGAAAATTAAAATAAAACTTTTCTTAGGAATATAATGTTTCTACTATTAATATCAAAGGCTGCATGAAAAAAAGTTTTAAAGATTATGTTGTCAGATGAGCTGATTTTATTTTTTCTTTGGTAAAGAAAATAGGCTGCTTGCTATGTCTAGTGTTTACACTTGTTGGCATGTACATGGATGCCTCAGTAACGTGGGGTATCATGACTTGCATTTCATTTCTTCTTTCTTTCTTTCTTTTAATGCTTATTATAAAGAACTATTTTAATTATGTTTTATAAAGATTTGCTTTTATTTTGAACCCAACCTGTGGAATCTTCTACAGGCTTTGTAGAACTAACCAAGTCAGGATACAGACGTGGGAGAACATGCATACACATTCATCATTGTAACAGGGATGGGGAGAGTGAAGTCTATATGTTTTTATTTAATGCATGTATCCAAAATTGTACATTTGAAGTCTGCATCTTAATAATGTACATACTTTTCTGTTACACAGTTAAACTTTTCCAATTTCAGTTACTCTAAGATACTTTTCATCATATAACCTTTATATTCATATTAAATAAATTAAAAAGCAAAGTGCTCCTAATTCTAGCACTCTAATATGACAACTGGTTTCATTTTACATTTTTCCTATTTGTCTTTTCATATTAAATATGATAATTTTTGTGGACATATATTTTATGTTCTGCTTTTACCACTTAGAGGCATTTTTCTGTGAACTTTAAAAGCACAGTTGATTTTCATTATTTGTGGTGGTTATGTTCTATAAAGTCACGATGATCGTTGAAATAGCAAATACTAAACCCTTCAGAGACTCTGGTCATGTCATTTTCATAACTGATGAGTATATATCCTTGTTTGATGGGTGTTTCTGTTTAAAGACACCTTATTTAATACATATTGTTGATTCATTAACATTGGGCTCAGTAGCCAACAGCACTGTAACTTGTGCCTGAATGAAGCTTCTCTAACACACGTATTTTCTCCATAAGGCACATCACAGCCTTCTTGCACTTAGGAACACTAGACAGCTTTGGCAGTACCCTGGGAAGCCATTTTAAAGAGTGAAATCACCAACAAAAGCCGCGAAAATGTGGAAAAGTAGCACTCAATAGACTGCAAAAAGGACGCTTGTTTACAGTATGAGAAATGAAACGAGAAGGCGGAACATTGCTTGTTTGACCTCAGCTGAGAACTTGCATGTCTAGTGACTCAGATTTTTTTCTGCTCTATGCATGTCCACAGTTGACCATGAAAGTGCCATGAGTATTGATTCTGGAGTTACAATAAATTTGGAAAATTCACAAATACAGAATCTGTGAATAATGATGCTTGACTGTGTTTTAGATGAGTTTGTGATAGTGCATCAGGCTGCTGGGTCATTTTACCCAGCCATTCTTCTGTTGTGGGTATCAGAATGGTAACCAGATTAGCACTATAGATAATGCTCCAGTAAAATCTTGGGTGTGGGAACCCCATCTTTTAAAAAAGTTCACCATCATAGAATGGAAAATCAGACTTGTTATAGTGCTTTTCCTAATGTGTTTTGGTTAAATTCCTTAGGACTAGTGAATGTTCCTGAGGAACCTATAGAAGAGGAGGAAGAGGAAGAGGAGGAGGAGGAGGACCAGGACATGGATGCAGATGACAGGGTGGTGGTAGAGTACCATGAGGAACTCCCCGCTCTCAAGCAGACCCGGGAGCGGAGCACGTCTAGGCGGTCCAGTGCCAGCAGCTCAGACTCTGATGAGATGGACTATGATCTAGAACTGAAAATGATTTCCACTCCTTCACCAAAGAAGAGCATGAAAATGACTATGTATGCTGATGAAGTGGAATCTCAGTTGAAAAATATTAGGTAAAATATTTTTTCTTTTTATCAATGCTAGCTTTTAATTTTATTTTTAATACCAATTACTAACTTCTTAATTTTTCTTAATTTTACAGTCACTTTTATCTGATCTAATTTCAGTCTTTTGTAGAATTTAATAAAAGTATCTGATTTTCCCTCTAAATGTACAAGAAGTGATCCTTGTTATAAAAACTATAGACAATATACAAAGTAAAAATCACCTGTAGTCTCATCCTTTCCTAAGATAACGACAGTAGCAATTGGGTGAATAACATTTCTATTTGTTTTATGCACATACATAACACATGGAGAAATTACAGATATATTTGTACAAAAATGAAGTTATGCTATATACATTGTTTTGCATTATGCTTTTTACATTTAATGTAGACATCTGCTATTTTTTCAACTGTGTATAGTCCATTGTTTAGAAGTATTGTGATTTGTTTAACCAATCCCTTGTTGGTGGACGTTTAGGTTTCCATTTTCTTACTGTTGCACTGCTAGATAAATTCGTTGAATTCTAGTTATTACATAAAACAATTGTGCATGTTTTAAAATGTGGTATTGCTAAATTTCCTTCCAGAAAGATTTTACTCACTCACATTACCACTTGTTACCTATATGCTCACCAACCTTAGGTATTATCACTCTTCCTAATTTTCACTAATTTCATGGATAAAAAAATAGTTATTTGTTTATTTTTTAAAGATTTTATTTTTCCTTTTTCTCCCCAAAGCCCCCTGGTACACAGTTGTATATTTTTAGTTGTGAGTCCTAGTTGTGGCATGTGGGATGCTGCCTCAGCATGGCTCGATGAGCAGTGCCATGTCTGCGCCCAGGATCCGAACCGGCGAAACCCTGGGCCACTGAAGCAGAGTGTGTGAACCCAACCACTCAGCCACGGGGCCGGCCCCAAAATAGTTATTTTAATATGCATTTCTTTGGTGGCTAGTGGGGATGAGCAGATTCCTGAGGGCAGATAGCATTTGTACAACTCAAAGGGTTGGGGTCTGGGGATGTTCTCTCTAAGTGTTCTTGGTGGTATGTGTGGGGAAAAGAGAAAAAACATTCAAGCTGGTTTGTTCACATCTGTATTTTTAGTTTTTGGAGAACTTTCTGAAGATGAATGCTACCAGAATAATGCTGGTCCCCAGCATGGTAGCAGATGTCTTTGACAGAGAAGTCTGCCCTTTAAAGAAGGGGGTTGTAGACTGTGTTGTACCTTAACTATAGCCAAATCACAGCCCGGGTGAGCAGAGGCCTGGAGCCCTTTGTGGGCCTCTGCTCAGTGTTTGTCCCAGGAGAAGCAGACACAGTTACGTGCTCTGTGCTAGCTTTCAGATATCATGTCGGCAAACCACTCAGGAAAACTCGGGAACCTGCTTACCCTGACTGCCCTTTTTACAGCAGGCTGATCAGGATTTTTGTAAGCAAATAGTTGCTGATGTGTGGTGTTTGTAAGTGAATGGTGGCCATCTTAGATTGGGTCTCTTAAATTGTTTTCACTAAGATTTATAAGATTGTTCTGTGGGCACTGTCCCACAGTTCAAGTTGATTCACTATGCTCTTTTTTTTTTTTTTAAAGAAACTCTATGAGGGCAGATACTATATCCACAAGCAATATCAAAAACCGAATTGGTAACAAATTGCTGCCTGAGAAATTTGCAGATGTCCGACATTTGTTAGATGAAAAACGTCAGCACACACGTCCGCGGCCACCAGGCAGCAGTGCTAAATCAGGTATTGTTGTTCAGTGGTGTTTCTGGGCTTCATTCTTAGCTCCAGAAAGCAAATTGAGGCAGGGATAGGTTCTTGGATCATGTTGCCATTTGTGGACCTATTTAGTTGTCCTGGCTCATCACTTCTAGATTTTGGGTTAGGCATTGGCACTTGAGGACAAGAGAATTAATCAGACTTTTGCAATACTAACTTTCAATATTTTTGTCCCAAGCAATTTTTACTCTATAAGTCATTGGTATACTTTATACATAAGGATGGTAAAAATTAAGTTGGGTTGTTGTATAAGTGGTTAAGAATTTGAGCTAGATAGTTTACATGTACACAGACACATACAGTGGCTACTTGGCTATGCCTGCTATGTGCCAGGCCCTGGGCTAGGTGCTGGGAGTGTTAGAAGTCTTTGGAGAGGATGCCAAGTCATAGAATTCAGATGGAGAAACATGAGTGCGCACATTCAGATAATTCCACTCCAGAGCAGAATGCAGTAAGTGCTCTGGTAGGTCTGTAAGTGGTGGACTGTGGGTGCAGAGAGGGGAGGGTGGTCTCCTGGGGGAATTGTGGAAGGCTTCTTAAAGAAAGTGGCTTTAGGGCAAGGCCATGGGGAGGGAATAGGATCTCAGTTGGCAGACCTAGTTTTTTGAGGTGATAAGTAACCTGATCTTATATCTGTGTTAGGTGGCAGAGTAGGGTTGGGTAGAGAGTTAAGTAAGGAGGCCTGAACTAGGGTCGGAAACAGTAGAGACAAAATGAATGAGAACATCAAACCTTGTGAAGGAAGAAGACTTGGCAGTGGGAAGTGAGGAAGGAAAGGGAGAAAAGCCAATGGGCCCAGGCCAGAGGGACCGGAAAGATGAGGATGCTTGCTCTCCGGGAGAATGAGCAACAATCTGAGAGTAAGAAAGCCCTAGCACAATGACTTGCTAATAAACATATTTTCCTTGTTGCTGTTAGTGTTAGAAGGAGCGCAAGAGGACAGGCAAGTTTTTGGGGGGATTGGGGAAAAAGCAAAGTTGATTTGAGACATCTTCCCTTGATCCTTTTTTTTTTGCCAATCTCATTACCTTTATTGTTAAATGTAGTAAGTTTATTGAGAACTTAAATGTTCAAAGATTGTGGCTTCTGCCCTCAGGGAACTTGCAGTATTACTTGTCAGCCGAAATGTTTGTAAATTATTTGCTCTGCTCAGTTCTACTGAAAAAACAAAACAGTTGATTCTGCTTCAGAAATTCCTTTCTGGAGCAGTCAGCTGAGATTATTTTGCTCTGAGAACCTCAACGTCTGAATTTTCCTAAGGGATCCAGACTGATTACAGAGAGACAAGGCTTTTAGAAGCCTGATTGTGTCCTCACTAGAGGAGATTTGGCACCAGGTTCTGCAGAGATCTCAGGCTGACAATCCGGATAGCAAAGCACACACACTTGGTCACAGTAGTACTTTCTTTCTTTTTCTAGATATACGCCAGCGATTAGGAAAAAGACCATATTCTCCGGAAAAGGCTTTTAGTAGTAACCCTGTTGTTCGGAGAGAGCCCTTTTCTGATGTACATAGTAGGCTAGGTGTTCCCAGGCAAGACATTAAAGGCCTCTACTCTGATACTCGGGAGAAGAAATCAGGTTGGTAACACTTAAAATTGATGGGGATGGGAATTGGGTAAGAGCAAGGACAATGGGTGTAGCATAGAAATACTTTGTTAGCAGGAGACAGGAAATAGCATATGCCAAAAATAAATTATTTTTCCTCTTCCATTATCATCATCATCATCATGACCACCGTCATGATAACAATATGGAAAATTTAGAAAAGAGAAAGAAAACCACCCCTGGTTCTGTTTAGCACAAATACTTTTTAGTTTCTTGTATGCTATTCCAGTCTTTGTCCATATACATAGCCCACTTTTTTCATATAGCATTTTATCGTAATCATTTTTCCGCTTGTTATATTCCTTATGAATAAAGCTGTTAAGTGCCTTGTAGTGTGGCTATACTATGAAATTCTAAATACATTTCTCTGTTGTTAGGCATTAATGAAGTATATTTTAAAAATTAGTGGATAGTGGGCAGAATCTCTGAAAGTTTACAGTGTAGCAGGCCCTTCAGTTTGCAGAATGTTACAGCTGGGAGTGATCTTGGAATGGCTTGCTCCTGGCAGAATGAAACTACACAGGATGGTGAGTCTCACCAGGGTGGGGCAGGTGGAGCATTGACAGCCTCCCAGATGATTCCTGTATGCCTAGCATGGGGGACATCAGTCCCCTAACTGTTTGAGTCTCCCACTGGATCTAGATCCCTCAGTTTGCAGGCAGGGGACTTCAGCCAAGGAGGTGAGGTTACCTGCCCAAGACTGCACAGTGGTTGCAAGTCCCACAGACCTCCCACTGTCTCCTGCATGTTAGGTGTTGGCAGTGCCCCTGCTTCCTCAGTACTACCCTGTGTCTCAGCATTGACTGCCAAAACTGAAATGCCTTCTCACCCAAACAGGTAGTTTATGGACTCGCTTAGGATCTGCACCCAAGACCAAAGAAAAGAACATGAAGAAAGTGGATCCCAGGGTGCCTGGCACTGAGGAAGATGACTCTGAGCTGCAAAGGGCATGGGGGGCTCTGATTAAGGAGAAAGAACAGTCTCGCCAAAAGAAGAGCCGGTTAGATAACTTACCATCTCTCCAGATTGAAGTTAGTCGGGAAAGCAGCTCTGCTTCAGAGGCAGAGTCCTGATGCCCCTTGGGGCCGATGGCAGCTGCCCTAAAGCCTGACGTTCTTGTGCAGAGTGGGGCGCACAGTAGGACCCTCCCCCTGCAGGAGTTGGCGCCCGTCCTGCTCTTACTCATACAGTCACCCTCAGCTCTTGCTTCTTCAGCAAGACATCTTAAGAATGTGACGTGTTTTGAAGGGCATCTATCTATTTATCTTTTGCTGCAGAGTTATAGTTCTGGGCCCTCAATTCTTTTCCCACCACCCCACAAGCTTTACCCTCTGAGGAAGAGGCAGCCCTCCAGATTTTGTAGACGTTTTTCTTAATATTTTTAACATTGTGTCTTTTAAAAGAAATGTTTTACACAGTTCATCCAAAGAGCAGAGAACTGAACTTCTCACTATTGCCTTGGCCCTGACAGCTGTTACCAGCACCCTTTTCCCAAGAAAAGTCAATTCCCAGGTGCTTATTGGACAGCCTTCGAGGGGGAAGATGAGGGAAGCTGCCAGCTCACCCTTCCAGGACCCTAGTGTGGGGGCCGACTCTCATGGACCTGACCGCAGAGGTGCACCAGTGCTGCCCAGGTAGATAAGAGATGCAGCGTCGATCGTGCTTCTGGTCCTCCCTGGGGATTTCTGTTAGGGGCCTCTTGTTAGTGATCAGCATGAAGTGAAGATCAAGTTCAGTGCTGTGGGATTTTTAGGAACAATAAACTGTGACTTCTGGATTTGGGGTGGATTTTTGTGCTAGGGGCAGGGTCATGGGTTAATGTTAAACAATTTTTAAGTCTGTATTATGTTTAAAAAATATTAATGATTTAAAAGTTTAAATTTTTAATTTTTATATGTGAAAATACTTCCTGTTGGCTACAAGGGAAGCTCAAGTGGTGTCTTCTTATGTGCTGTTAAATATATATTATATACTTTGGAAGAAGGCAAAGAGAGGAGTCTCATTATTTTTAAATGACCCTAATTGTGTAATTTGTCTGTTGTACATAGAGTTCAACTTGCTTTTTGGCCACTGTAGGAAAAAATCCATCTGTCTGAGATGGGGTTATGTTTATTATCACTTTAGAAGTGATACATTGATATTTATTCTTTCTGTCTCCAAGTTCTAGCACCTGAAGACATCCTCAAAACTGGCAAATAAGATAATAGTTTAGAAATTGTAGTTCATTTATTTCTAAACTCTCTTCAGATTATTTTACCATGAAAAGGTGGTAGATCATTTTGTCTTCCTGTCTGATTTTTATTTTGAAGTATTTAATGTTTGTATTCCTCTGCAGGCTTAAAAATAGTGTTTCACTTGAATTCACTAGAACTTAGGCATTAGAGAGAGTAAACATTTGCCCCTATTGTGATGTCACAGATCCTCACCTGTCTGGAGTGTTTCCATACCCAATGCATCCTTGGATTCTAGAGATCTTTACTTGTGGCTGAGCTAATGGTCACATTGATGCTGATTACACTGTGGTGCGATTAAACGCAGGACACTGTTGTTAATAAAGGAAGTAAAGGGCTGCGAGACTTGAGAGCTGCAATAAAAACTGTATTGTCCATACTTTATTGGTTAACCTGCTGGTTTCCCTCCCTTTAAAGAGATTAGAACATATAATTGTATGTTTCAGCTTCCTAATAGGATTCTAGGGAAGGGATGGCTCTGGTTTCTCTGCCACTTCAGACGTAAGGTTTCTGAGGGTTCTTAGCTCTTCTTGCTTTGTGAAGCATGCACCTGAGACCCAGGTTCTTGAGGAGGGTCAGGGTTTGGGAGTTGGTAGAGTGAGAAGTACAGGGGCCTGACAGTCAGGGATCTGGATGCCAACTCCTGGCTCTGCTCCATGAGCCTGGGCCTCAGTTTCCTTATCTAGTAAATGAATGGGCTGGAACCAGAGCTTCTGGCTTTGTTGGTGTATCTTAGTGGTGTTTTACTCTTCCCCAAGCTATGGCTGCAGTGGGCTGGCAAGCCCTAATTTCTGTTGCAGGCCTGGGGTTGGAGATGTGTCAAGGAGACACTGAGGGTGTGCACAAGGTTATGGACAGAGACTTAGCCCCATCCCATTTCTGTGATAGTCTGTAGGTCTACTAGTGGGACAGAGATGTCCTTGTGGTCAGGGTCTCAACTGACATGGTCTCTGAGTGTTCAGAAAATGCCCCTTCTTAGATTTTCCTTTGTTTTTCCCGGTTGTGACCCTTTCCCACCAGTAGTGCAGGCCCTTTTTCCCCATGGCCTTTCAGCTCTTACCAGTCTCCTGCTAGAGATCGGGGTAGACTTTCTGGAAGGGTGGTGGTGTGTAGTCAAAACTGGGTCTTTGATCTAACCAAGAAAAGTGCCCACTTCAGCAGCCTTGCAGTTCCCACAAACACACAGAACCCAGAAAAGTATCTTTAAAGATTTTAAGTGTATTTCCCAAAGCTGTTGGCCTTCTCCTCTCTCGCTCTCCAGCCTACACTCAGATCTTGCAACATCTCATGGGTGCCCTGAATGCCCAGGCCTTTTCTTTGGAGTTTGGGAGCGAAGACAGACAGCTGGGACAGTCCCCTGGTGGGCAGCTCAGCGTGCTTCTATCGTGGGCATTCCTCATGTATGTGGGCAGCAGGCTACACACTTTTCTGTATTCGTCTTGGTCTTTACACATATGAGATTTTAAATGTGTTTCTTGCTGCTTGATGATAATTGCAGATACCTCATTTCAGTTTCCCACTTGGAGAAACTGAAACCTCTTGGAGAGGTACCAGCTACCCAGGAGAACTTGTGGAGCCCACCACAAAATGTAAACTCTCCTCCCCTGGCCTCCTCTCGCCTGATCCCATGAATCCCTCCCCTTAGATGAACACTCTCTTCTCCCAGTCCATCCCTTTAGCAGCCTCTTCCCTGGTCTCTGCCCCATCTCTCCCTCTCCGTTCTGTGCACTGCAGCTGGCATGAACTTTTGTTGCTAGCAGCTTTACTGAGATATAATTTACACTGCATACAGTTCACCCATTTGAAGTGTATACTTCAGTGGCATTTAGTATATTCACAGAGTTGTGCAACTACCACCATAATCAATTTTAGAACATTTTCAAACACCAAAAAGAAACCTTGTACCTATTAGCAGTCACTCCCCGTTCCCTCTTCCCCCGGCAACCACTAACTACTTTCTGTCTATGGATTTGCCTATTCTAAACTTTTCATATAAATGCAGTCGTACACTCTGGGGCTATTTGTGACTGGCTTCTTTCACTAAACATGTTTTTGAGGTTCATCCATGTTGTAGCATATATCAATACTTCATTTTTTTTCATTGCTGAATAATGTTCCATTGTATAGATATACCACATTTTATTTATCCATTCATTAATTAATGGACATTTGCATTGTTTCCAGTTTTTGGCTGTTACGAAGAATGCTGCTATGAACATTCACGTAGAAGTTTTTCTGTGGACATATTTTTTTTTGTTTCTCTTGGGTATATGCCTAGGAGTGAAATTGCTGGGTCTTATGGCAACTTTATCATTAACCTTTGGAGAACTGCCAGACTATTTTCCCAAGTGGAATCATTTTCCATTCTCCCTAGCAATATACGAGAGTTCCAGTTTTTCCACATCCTTGTCAACACTTGTTATTTTCCGATGTGAATGGTATCTCATTGTGGTTTGATTTGCATTTCCCTGATGACTGATGATGTTGGGCATCTTTCCATGTGCTTCAGGATGAACTTTCTGAAGAAAATTATTCCTGTTGTTCCTCTGCTGAAAACCTTTCCAAAGCTTTACTGTTGCCCTTGGAATAAATTCCACATTCCTTTGACAGCTCACAAGGCTGGTCAGGATCCAGCCTCCGGCATGTCCCTGGCTTATTCTCCTGTCCTCCCTGTCCTCTGCTCACTGGTCCCCTGGGCCCATCTGGATCTCACCAGCCTTCCAGACTCTGCTCAGTCTGTTACACACTCTCCTGGTCCTCTCCCGTCCCACCTCAGCCTTGCCTCCTCTTTTCCCTCATCCTCAAGGACTTAGAGACTCCTCCAGGAGTCCACCCTCAACTTCCAGGCCAGGCAGTCAGCCCCTGTATGTGTCCTACTGGCCTGCCATGATGAGTCTTGGCTCATTCTGGGGTTAGGTTATGAAGTCACGCCTAAGATAAAAATGGAATGTAAACAAAATTCCTCCTGGAAACCCTGAGGAAGGTGCCATGTTGAAGACCGGCATCGTGAGGTCCAGTGAAGTTGGTTCCTGCCCATGTGGGAACCGATCATGGTTTTTTTGGTTAAGTACCAAGTGAAGTGGTTGTTGGGCTGTAATTAGGGCCATGTTGTGCAAAACCCACTTATTTTTAGGTGTTAGACTCACAGTCAGATGAGCAGCTCACTTTTGAAAAGGCCCTTGGGAACTGAGAGAGGCCGCAGGAGCAGCAGAGTCACAAGCTTGCCTCAGGCTCTGCCTGTCTGCTCGGTGAGTGGAGAGGCAGGCGGAATGGCCCAAATTACTTAAAATTGGGGAGTTTTTTTCCTTTTTCAAAAAACTTTTTCAGACAAATAACGATTGTGTTTGCCTAAGTGAACTGTGTGTATAATGCCAAATCTCTGTACCCCCCAAGCCAGCACCCCTATGCACTGGATTGTAATTCCCTCTTCCTGCTTGTCTTTGCTAGACTGTAAGCTCCAGGAGAGCAGGGCCCATGTCTGGCTTGTTCAGGGGGGTTTCCCTAGTCCTAGGATCACGCCTGGCACCCAGCAGGTTGTCCGTGAGCAAGTGATGAGTGTGTAAATCCCCCCGCTGCAGGCACAGCTCTGTTCTCCAAGGCCCCAGGGTCCTCGAACAGGCTAGTTCTCGTTTTCCTGCTTGGTACCCTCAACACTTTATTTTCATGTTTTATTTTCCCCACTAGCCTGTGAGCTCATAATGAGCAGGTGTCTTCGTGTTGTTGTCTCTATATCCTCCCACCAGGCCAGTCCAGAGTAGGAAGTACCTAAAAAGTGTTCGGTAAATGAGTAAATTGTGGTAACTCGGCCCAACTCTGGCACCTTTGTCTGCAGGCTAGTCTGCTTCTAGCTGAGACCACCAGATTTCAGAATGAGGAAGATTACTCAGAAGTGCGTAAACTGTACTTACATAAGAAAAAAATCTCATTAATTAGACCTCCATAAAATTCAAATTTCAATGATCTGGCCATATCTGAGCTGAAGCTTACCTAGCTTTATAAGGAATTTGCTAGAGAATCATATAAATAGTCCAGAATATTTTTTAGAAAGCATTCATCTGCCACAGGAGAGCAGGATAGGAAGCTGGCGGGTGAGTGAAAGACCCCAAAGAGGGACTGGTGAGCCAGTCCTCAGCCTCTGGTCCTGTTGGTGTGGAAGGGACGGCAGTGCAAAGAAGGCGAGAAGCAGCAGCTCGTTCCTGGAGCAGCACTTCTGCGTAAAGCAGCATTCCAGCTCTCAGGGAACATGCCTGCAGTTATGGGACGATGCTCACAGGCAGTTTGGATCAAAGTGAACAGCAAATGATGGCTTCACACATTGATTAATTGCTGCACAACTAAGTTTGCTGTGTAAGTATTTGCTTTTAAACCTTACGTAACAAATAAATTAGAAGTTAAGCCTTTTTTTTTCTTTTAAGAACTAAAAGGACAGAATGTTTTTGGTAATCTTGAGAATAGCACACTTGCTTTAAGGCAGATTGTTATTGCATAATCTGACCAACAATAAAACTTTTCTTACATGTTTGTAAAATAAATCTTAGAAGAAAAAACACTGTAGCATTTTGTCAAATGAAATTCTAGGATCTCCTCACAGAACTTTGATGTTCCTTGCACCAATTAGAGGAATGCTGCCTCAGAAGCCTATTTCAAATAGTTGTGAGGCATCAAAGTGGGATTTTGCTGTGCTTTAGATAACACTCTGGAGTATGGGTGGTATTGAACCTGCAAAGTGAGTCCCCTGCGCCAGGGCTCTCACCTCTGTCTGTCTGAGTGGTTCTGAAGGCCCTCTCTGGATGACCAGGGCCTTCAGTAGTTGAGACTTCGTGTTTCCTCAGACTGTCTGTCACCTTGCTCCTGGGCCGGTGCAGGTCAGTGAGGATGAGAGGCCCACATCATGGGCAGGAGAGGAGACAGGGCCTTCTTGTCCCTTCCTGGGGTTGTCATGCTTAATCCTGTGATGTGCCCCCTTTTGTCAGTGGCAAGGATTTCTCGGAGGGCCTGTGAGCAAAAGGCAGCACTTTTAGCTCAGGTGGTGTCTTTTGGGAAGAGTCAAAGAGGATGGTGGCTGGAGCTGGGCATGGAGCGATCTCACATACAAACTGGAAAAGACTGAGCAAGTCTCTTCACCTCTCTGGGCCTCAGTTTCCCTGTCTGTCAAATGAAGCGCTCAACTGGGCTGAGCTCCAGATTTCCTTCTGGTACTAATGTCAGTTCTAGGGTCTTTGCCATACTTTCCCAAGGAGCATGGGGGTGTAGCTGGACACGAAGGAGGTGGGGGCAAGCAAGAGGCCTAAGCCCTTGGACCTTTGGTTCCGTGACCCAGCGTAGCACCTCCCTCCCCAGCCCTTGAGGTAGGAAAGGACAAGAGGATCCTCTCCCTTGCTCTGTCCCCACTAAGTCCCCCTCCCCCAACACACACACAGATACCATTCAGTGTTTTATTTGGGAGATTTTTTACGAGGTAGCCCAGTGTATTAGTCAGCGTGGACTACCACAACAAAATACTGTAGACTAGGTGGTTTAAGCAACAGAATTTACGTTCTCAGTCTGGAGGCTAGAAGTCCAAGGTCCGGGTACCAGCATAGTTGGGTTCTGGTGAGGCCTCTTCCGGGCTTGCAGACCTCGCTGTGTGCTCACATGGCCTTTCTTTGGTGCATACACGTGGAGTGAGAGAGATCTCTGTTCTCTTCTAAGACCACCAAGCCTATTGGATGAGGGCCCTACTTTTATGACCTTAATTATCTCCTAAAGGCCCTATCTCTAAAGATAGTCACCCTGGGGGTTGTGGCTTCAACATATGGATTTGGGGGGACACAGTTCAGTCCATGCACCCAGTCATTGCCAGGATCCCAGTGTGTGTTTGTGAAATGAGGTCCCTGCTTTTTAAAAGCTCAGGAACTGGGAGGGATTTAGGCCCATGGGTCTGAAGGCAGTGGGGTTTAGAGTGGTTCAGAGTCCTGGTTCAGGAGGAGACAGACCTCTTGCAGTCCTCATTCTGCCACTTACTGGCCACTGGCCTTCGGCAAGGTACTTAACCTCTCTTTGAGCCAACATCCTCGTCTATGAAATCGGGACAACCGAATCGGGTGTCTGTGAGGATCAGATGAGGGCTTTGCGTGGACGGCCCTCGGCCCTGAGTCTGGCTCTCCCTCCTGAGCTCTCAGTCAAGGGTAGTGGTTACTACTGCTCTTCAATCTCCACAGCTCCTCTTTGCCCACTCTGTCCTCCACTGCTGTCCTCGCCTCTAGTCTCAGTAAAGTCCTCGCTTTTCCACATTTTCTCCCCCCAGCTTCCTAGGACTCGGGCAAGTGAGTAATTAGGAACATTTCCTGCCTCTTCAGGCTGTGAGGCAGGACTGTGGGAACAGCGCCCACCTGCTGGTGAGTGCAGACATCAGTGCTTTGGACTCACTCTCAGGACGGAACAGTTAATCCTTTACCTCATGCTGAATGTGTCTCCTCCATCCTGTAATTTTTATAACTTTTCATTTTGAAATAATTTCAAAATTACAGAACAGTTTTAAGGGTAGAAGAAAGAACATTTTGCCATGTTTTATCATTCTTTCCCTCCCCTCCCACCCCGAACCATGAACTATTTGAGAGTTACTTGCATACATCTTGTCCCTTTACCCGCTAAACATTGTACATTTCCTAAGAACAAGGACTTTCTCTCATATGACCATAGTATAGTTATCAAATTCAGGAAATGTATAATTTTATCTAGTCAGTACAGTAGGATCGAATCTGTAGTTCATGTTTCAATTTTGCCAACTGTTCCGATAATGTTTTTTAAAGCAGTTTTTCTTCTGGTCTAGGATCCAATCCAGAATCATGCACTGCATTTGGTATCCTCTCTTTAGTCTCCTTTAATCTGGAACAATTCCTTAGCCTTTCTTTGTCTTTTAGGATATTGACATTGTTGAAGAGTCCCGTCCGGTTATGTTGTAGCATGTCCCTCATGTTGGTCCCTTAACATTTGTTTAAAGTAAAATGAGTTAGGAAGCCACTTTCACATTCCTTTTGGATACGCGTGTACTTCCTGAACACCCAACCTTGTACTAGATGCTGTGAGGGGGAGCATTACAACACAGCCTGGTCTGCCCTTGGGATCTTAAGTTTGGGTTCGTGGGCACAGCAGTTACTGTCAGGTGTCAGGGGCTTGAAGGGCCCCTATGCATACTCATGATTAGGAGTCTGCCATGCTGGCACCAACAAGCTTGGGTAAATACATCCTGGATGGATGCAGCATGAATCAGCATTCTAGGTCTCCAAAGATGCAGAAAATGGCCCTGCACCCACTTCAGCATCCAGTCATCAGCTTTGCCTGGCCTTCTGAGGTGTCCTGAAGTTCACAGTCCAAAAGCGAAGTCCTGCTTCTCAGCAGTCTCGAGCAAGCTGTGTCCTGGGTTCTAGGCTGTCTCCGCTGGCCATCTGTTCTGTGGCCTGAGGCTACTCTCTTCACCTTCTGGACCAGTGGTGGGGAGAGGAGCCCCTCTGGCTCTGCCAAGTGCCCCTGGCACTCCAAACAGCTGTGGGGAGAGGAGAGTCACAGCCCTGGAAAGATGGGCAGACAGGCCAGGACTCCCACCTGTGACTCAGGATGGGCCTCCTCGTAGTCTGGCAGGCGAAGCATCAGACCTGGAGCTTCGCTTTTTCAGCTGTTTACCTTCTCTGTTGGGTGGTACAGTGTGAAAAATGGTGAATTATAATTTCTACTCAAACAACCTTGTCAGGTCAGGGCACTCTCATACTAGTTATAGGTATTTTGTCAGACCAAAGCAGACACGCAAAAGTGTTTTAGGTGTCATTGATCTTTACTAAACTTTGGCCAAGCAAGGTTTCAGTGTGAGAAACAATGAAGTTGATTTTCATCTAGTCATTAATTCAACACCATTGTCTGCTATGTTTTAACACTTATATTAACACATCAAAGTGCTCTCTCCCTGGGGATGCAGATAGTCCTGTGAGAGAGACTAGAGTCCCCTGCCTTTTTGAATGTAAATTAATTAAAATTAAATGAAATGTAAAATTCAGTTCCTCATTTCACTGGTGACATTTCAAGGGCTCAGTAGCCACACGTGGCCAGGGGCTGCCGTATTGCACAGTGCTGAGCTAGAACCTCATCGCAGAGTCCTGTTGGTCAGCACTGCTGTGCACGTCCGACAATCTGGCATGCAGGGGTGCAGGAGAAACTATCTTCTGTGACAGATGGTCATACAGGGAAAATTTGAGAAATCAGGAAGTTAGCGTTTAAATATGACTGCAGCCTGTTGGCAGTATATCCCCTGGGATGCTGGGTTGGGTCAGAGGTATGCCAAAAGATTTATGGAACTTCTTCCATTTTTCTGGTAGCTCGGAGCTCTGTTAGATTAGTTCCAGCATCGTGGTACTGTAGCCAGGTTTTAAAGAGAATGCAGCCAAAGCTGAGTTGAGGCAGTGATTCCAGTCAATACATTGGGTCTTTCCACTCACCTGCCCTCTGCAGCCTCGGGACCGTGAGTGCTCCGGCCAGGTGTAGGAGCCCAGTTTCTAGCTGTGAGGACACCTCCTGTAGGGGGAGACCCCATTCTCCCCGCTGAGGTGACCTCTGCCAAGGACCCCCGGGCTGGGTGCTGGGCTTGTGTCTGGTGGGGATCCTGGAGCAGGGCCGGGGACTGGGCTTCACTCACGGATGATAAACAACAGCCGGATTAGAACTGCTCCTGCACCTCCAACGTCTGCTGCCGAGGACATCCAGAGCTGTTCCCAGGCCAGACCCCAGCTCACTGTTTCATGAAAGTGTGGGTGATGGAGCAGGGCTGACATGTGTCTCTAAGCTCCCAGGACCCAGCCCACAGCTGCTGAGGAAGCCACGCAGCCAGCTGTGTACGAGTGGGAGCGTCTTTGAATACTTGAAAGTGCCTGTGGGCCCTTGCCTGTGTGCGTGCCTCTGTCCCCGCCTCCTGGCCGCTGAGCTGAGGGGAAGCTGAACAGGCCGAGGCTCACACCGCTGCCTCTGCTCCAGCTAGGATGTGGCTCTTCCACAGTCTGCTCTACATGACCAGTAAGTCAGCCTCACCCCGTGCCCCGAGGCACTGCTGTACCCTGAGCGCAGCCTTGCCCGTCTGTCTCTCTGATGGGGCTCAGTCAGAGCCAGAGGTCAGAGAAAGTGTGGGAACTTCCCCAGGGGGATGCTCTTGCTCAGTGGGTCAGATCCCCAGGCTTGCTCGGAAGGGCTTTTGAGGCTCTGTCGACACTGCTGACAGACAGCCTGTGGCTTCAGATTCCAGAGCTCTACCACCCTGCTCCTCCTCCAGCTGCCTCCCCTTCCCCACCCTGGGCCCTCTCCCCACAGCACCCACTCTGGGAGGTGCTGGGGTCTGTGCCAAGTTTGTCCTCAGAGCGTGGAGGCCGATGATGCCCACCCTGGCTGGCAGAGCACCCTTCTGTTACAGCGCAGGGGTTCAGCTGATGAGGGTGAGGACTGTGAGAAGGTGAGCCTTGGTAGGAACTGTGGGGGCTGTGTCTGTGTGGTAGAGGGCGAATGCACTGGGGGAGCCTGCTTCCTGTTCCTGACGTTAGGGCCAGTACGAGAACCTGTGTGTGGGGAGAGGGGGCACTTTCTCTTCCCGTCACCTGAGGGGTCCCATTCTGGCCTTAAACCTCCCATGGAAGCCACTTGGGGCAAGCCAAGCCATGAGTCTTGCCTGCCCCCAAGGCCCCAGGGATGAGATTGAGCACTTCAGTGAGCCCCTGGAGGCTGCTCAGATCAAGCCTGAGGCCGGGGTGGTCCTGCCTAGTGATCTGGGCAGGCTTCCCGGGGATCTCCTGCACTGGTCAGAAGCTGACAGAAGAGTGACATGAACCTCAGGCAGATGTGTTTCAAGGCTCCTGGAGCCTGAGTTCTCCCTGAAGGATGGGTGGGGGCCGGCAGGTGAGTGCCAGTGTCTGAGAGAGCTGAGTCCATGCTGGGAGGGAACTCAGAATTAGCATCCACCATGAGGCCTGACCACCCAGGAGGCAGGCCAGACCTGCGTAGAGCACCAGCAAAGCATATGTTTTGGGACACATTTTAATATTTGATATTTCAAAAATATCAAAATAGTCATCATGGAAAGGTCAGCAGTTTGTTGAACTTCCTTTTCCTTATTTTACAGTTTAGACTTACCTGTATTTTCAGTTACGTGGTGGGGGTGGAGTGGAGAGGGTCTCACGCTTTTTTATGGCTTAAGGCTTTGATCCCCCATCACCAAGAATGTCCAGAGAAGAGTCTTAGACTAGACTCTGGTCCCCCCCTCCCGGCACTGAGGAGGTGACTGAGGCCCAGAGAGGGGCAGTGACTGTCCAGGGTTACAAGCAAGAACCAGTAGAAACGGGACTCCAGCCCAGGCCTCCCTCTTGCCTTCAGCTCTACAATACCCCACGGCCTGGGACACTAACCCCGGCATCACTCTGGGCTCCTGATCATGTGTCTCCTGTGGCCTCTGGAATGACCAGCCATCGCCCCAGCACCTTTTTCAGCAGGTGACATTTATCTGACGCCTTCTGAGGCCTGGGCACTCTGCAGGCTGGTGGACAGCAGACAGCAGGATGAAGACAGGCTTGCAAGGAGGTCTCTTAGCCTGCAGCTTGGCTAAGCTACGGGAAGAGGGTGAGAGCAGGGCCCAGCAGCTCCAGTCTGAATGGGAGAAAGGAAGCTGTGGCAGTTCTGCTCCAAGCTGTGGGGTCCTGAGACTTAGGGAGGGACCAATCCTAAAGAGCTTCCTGGAGGAGGTGAGACTGGCACTGAGTCTTAAGGGCTGGGGAGAGTCTGAGAAAGTGACAAGAAGATGGCGGGGAGGGTAGGAGGAACCCCTCAGACTGTGACGCCAGGCCCTCGGCTCTGATTCCTGTGCCTGGCTGGGCCTCCCTAGGCTGGAGAGACTCCTGGCCTGCCCCTGACCTTCCACCCTTCCCAAGCCACCCCCTGTAGTGATGTCCACTTCTCATCCGTGGGAGCAGATGAGAGAACTCCAGATGTCAGAGAAGTCTTGAGTCAGGGGCAGACACACTGAAACCCTGCAGCTGCCCATAGCCCCGCCCCTAGCCGCGTATCCTACAGCCTGTGGTCCCAGGTCAGTCTTCACCATCCTGTGACCACAGCCGCTCACTTCTCCCTACCGGGTCTCAGAGGTTGAGTCTGCATCCCTCGTGTGAGGAAGGAAACTGTGCTATCAGCTTATGAAAGCTTACAGTGGTGAAGGAGCCAGAAGTCCAGGTCCTGCTCTGCTGTTGCCCCAACTTCAGTCTGAGGCCTGTGGCCCTGCTGGGGGAGTAGGGAGGTGGCAGACCCTCCTCTGCCAGGGGCACAACCCCAGACCGGTGTGCAAGTGTGTGACAGAAAACCTTCGTCCCTGGGAATAGGAGACTGAAGTGTCTGAGGTGGCTCTGAGGATGGGGAATGTCTTTAGGAAGCACAGACTTGGGGGGGCTGGGGGAGACTTTCTGTGCAGGAGAAACATTATGGATGAAGATGTGGGGTCTGAGGAGTCTGTTCAGGAAGATGCAGGCTGAGGATTGAGTGGGAGCAGAAGGCTCTCTGCTCTGACTTGCCTGTCCCCCACAACCAGGACATGCTGGGCCCTGGGGGTGAGGGCGCACTGTCCGTGTCCTTGGGCCCCCGTGTGAAGAGAAAGCAGGTCACACACATTCAGTGATACCTCTAGCCCCAGCCCGAGGGGCCACTGTGGATGCCTTCATGTCTCGCACCCGGGGTTGGGGAAAGGGTGCTCCAGGCAGAGGTACGATGCCAGAGAAGTGCAGTGTTCAGGGGCAAGCCTTATGGAGCATGGCCATGGGGGAACCAACGTTTCCAACCTTCTCTGGGTGGCTGGTTCGTACGCTGTGTATGGGGGGATGCGTGGGCAGTCAGGCTGGAGAGGTCCAGGGTGCCAGGCCGAGGGAGCTCGGACCTCACCCTGAAGGTGGTGGGAAGCCACAGCAGGTGTGGAGCAGGCAGTGACAATAAGACTTACATGCTGCATGGAAGGAGGAGTCCTGGAGAAAGGGGAGGCAGAGAGGCCAGAGAGGAGGCTTCTGCGGTGGTCCTGTCCGGGGGTGTTGGGGTAGGTGGGCTTGGGGAGGAGGAGCCACTCCTGAGAAATATTTAGGAGGAAGATCCACAAGTGCCTGGGGCAGTGCTCAAGACCTGTGGGCCATTGTTATTGGGTTGACTGTGGAGGGGGCGGGAGGGGAGGGCTTGGGTGACGAGGTTGGGGTAGACGATAAGGCTCCTGTGTGGAAGGCTGAGGTGGGTGGGCCACCGCAAGGGACAGGCACCCGACAGATGCCTCTGAAGCCTGGCCTCTGCCTGGCCTTTCCAAGTGCTCTGGGCCAGGCATCACGACGCCCGAGTCTGGGCCCAGCTCTACAGCCGGCTCCTGGTGTAAATTGGGGCACCGTGCCCCCTGGGCCTCTGTTGGCTGTGAGAACGTGCATTTAAAATGCCCAGTGTGCTGGGTGAGATGGGGTTGAGCGGGGAGGTGGCGGTGGCTGACAGGATGGAGGGAGGGTCAGGGTCTGACTCCGTCAGCACATGACTGGGGACAGCTTGGGGAGGCGGCCCTGTGGTTAGTGTAGTCACATGCTGGTTCAGCGGGGCTCTCGTGTCTGACAGCACACAACGGGGGCTTGAGAAGGAGGGCAGGGCTGTCGGAGAGAATGTGACAGGCCTCCCTTGTGGTTATGACACTAATGTCAGCACCCACATACTGCGCCTCCAAGGTGTCAGATGCTGGGCTGGGCATTGCCCCATTTGATCTGCACAGCACGATGTCACAGATGGGGAAACTGGGGTGAGGTGACAGCCCGAGGTCTTTCAGTGACTCTGTGGCAAAGCAAGGATTTGAACTCAGGACTGTCTCCCTCTGAGGCCCATGCTGTTTTCTCTGAGTCTCGGTGGGAAGTGGGAAGGGAAGGGGTTGCCCGATCTAGGGGCAGCCCAGGCAAAGGTAAATGTGAGGGGCCTAGAGGGCGTCTGCTGGAGCAGGGTGACCCACGCCTGGCAGATCCCAGGCGCGAGCTGGCTCTCAGCGGTGCTGCGGGTAACTGGGAAAGCTCAGCGAGTACTGTGACCCCTCACACCTCTCTGCTGCCACAGGAGGTTCTCGCTGACCTAGTCACCAGTTCTAACCCAGAACTCTGCCCCAGCTCAGGGAGCTGCTGGCACAACGGGAGCCGTGCCCAGCTTCTGCAGACCATTTGTGGCCCTGCCCTCTCTCTGTTTACCAACCCCTCCGTGCCTCCAGTTTTTACTAAAGGCTTTGGAATTAGGCAGACCTGGCCCCAGGCACAATTATTCAGTTTGCTGATGGGCCACGAGCAAATCACTCGCCCTCTCTGAGCCTCAGCACCTGGCATGGTGCCTGGAGGACAGCGGGTGCTCCAGGAGGGTAGATGTGATTGTCTCTCTGCTCATCTCCTCTCTTCCCCCTTAGGGATCTCACACCAAGATGAACAAAGTGAAATGGGGATGGGGGGTGGGTGGGGAACAGGAGTCTCTGGCCCCCTCTGACATTTCCAGGGTACCTCTTCTGGGCCTGGCCCTGTGCTGAGCTGGGCTTTGCTGTTGGGGGGTATCGCGGATGACTCAGATCAGATCACAGCTTGGGGTAGACAGACTTAATCACAGATCACTCTGACCCAGACAGGGTTTAGTCAGAGCCAGACAGAGACACCACAGGATGTTGGGGACAAGTGAGTTACTCTGGCTGAGAATCTCGCTTGGCTCCTGGGGCAAGGAGTGCCTAAGCAGGGCCCTAAAGGATGGGGCAGAGTAGAAGAGTGGTGAGGAAGTCATGCTGGGCAGAGAGTACTGCTTGTGCAAAGGCCCAGGGGTGGGAAGGGTGCAGAATTCAGGGAGTGTGGTGTAGAGGAGCTCCACATGGCTGAAGAGCAGACCTAGCAGATGGGGCATCGGGCTGGGCAGGGAGGTGCTACTGATGCCCAGTGAGGAGACGGGACTTATCTCAGGGGTTTCAAATCATGTCTGTCAGTTACATGTGGAAAGGGGGAAAGGAGGCCTTCCAAACACCCCGTGTAAGAAGCTGGTGGTCCTCATGTTTTAGTTCTCTCCTGGTCAGTTCACTGACATCCTCTCTTTTTTGTTTTTGAGGAAGACTGGCCCTGAGTTAACATCCACCTCCAATCCTCCCCTTCTTTTTTGCTAAGGAAGATTGGCCCTGAGCTAACATCCATGCCCATCTTCCTCTATTTTATATGTGGGATGCCTGCCACAGCATGGCTTGTTAAGTGGTGCGTAGGTCCGCACCAGGGATCCGGACTGGCAAACTCTAGGCCACCATAGCAGAATGTGCGAACTTAACCACTGCGCCACCGGGCTGGCCCCTCGATGATGTCCACTCTTACCCAGCCTGGCTGAGCAGGAAATACAGGGCTCAGCATGAACTGGACCAAGGAGCCTGAGTCCAAACTCCCTGTCAGTTATCCTTTATCTGAGCTCTGTGTTCATGAAGGACAGTGCTCCCCACTCCCCAGCTGGGGTCTTGATCTGGAGCCCTTGGGGGCCCATGGGCTGTCCACAGGAGTCTATGAGCCCCCTTGCCCATCCAGCACCTACCAAGTGTGGCCGCTGCACCAGGCCCTGGGGTGACGCGGTGAACTAGCAGACACACACAGTCTTTGCCCTGGGGGGGCTCACCAGTGGGCAGACAGTCACCGGCAATAAGCAAAGAAGGAGATGAGCAAGGTCATTTCAGATTGTGGTAAGAGGCTGTCGGGGTACGGAGTGCCCAGGAGGGGGTTCAGCACTTCAGGGAGAGTAAGATTTGTGTAAATGTGCTCTTGGGGGGTTGGGGAGAGTTCTGACGCTGTCATCAGATTCGCAGAGGCATCCATGGCCCCCAGACAGGGAAGAGCTCATGGTCTGGAGGCATTGTCTGCATTTTACTTTGGGGTGACGGCAGGGAGGACACAACTGACAGCGCTGTCAAAACTGGGGTGCAAGTTTGTTCATTCTATTTCGTTGTTGTTTGTTTTTTACCCCACCCTGCCCCCATTCTTCTAGTGTTCTTGCTAAGAGAACCCTCAGGGAAACTTTTTTCTGGTTTTCTGTTTTTTTTCTGCTTCATCAACATAGTTTTTTCCCAATTTTGTGGACACTGTGAATGGTATAACCAATTGTTTTCATCCTTATATTGGCTTCAAGAGAATTCATTCATTTATTTATTTATTCGGCAAATAATTTTATTAAGTGCCAGTGCTGTGTTCAGAGACTAAAGTGGGACCCATCATAGAAACTACTTGTTGATAGACAAGATAGCTGAGCCTCCTTCTTGGTTTACTCTGAACCCTTCCTTTTTTTCAGCCGTCTTTTTTTTTTTTTTTTTTTTTTTTTGAGGAAGATTAGCCCTGAGCTAACATCTGCTGCCAATCCTCCTCTTTTTGCTGAGGAAGACTGGCCCTCAGATAACATCGGTGCCCATCTTCCTCTACTTCATATGTGGGACACCTACCACAGCATGGCTTGCCAAGTGGTGCCATGTCTGCACCCGGGATCCGAGCCAGCGAACCCCAGGCCACTGAAGCAGAACGTGTGCACTTAACGGCTAAGCCACTGGGCCAGGCCCCTCACCCGTCTTTTTCTAACTATTATTTTCCTTCTGTCCTTTTTTTTTTTGCCTGCCCCAGTATTTTAAAACAAGTTTTACCTCAGTGTATTGTGTATTTTTATGCATCACCACAAATCATTGTGGGAAGGCAGAGGTGTGGAGGGAGGCGAATGGAGTACAGAGCCAGCTGTGGGCCAGGCACAGGGAGAGGCACTGGGAATGCAGAGATGGGGGAGTAGACACTGCCCCCGAGCCCCCTCACAGTCCACCTCCTCCTTGAGCCTGTGGAAGGGTGGTTTTTGGTAACAAAATTTTAAGCATGTACAAAAGTAGAGAAAATAACAATAATCAACCCAATACACCCATCACCCAGATGACACGATTATCAGGATTTGCCACGCTTGCTGCAGTTATTTCACTGTCCCTTCCTGTTTCCTTTGCCAACACATTTTAAATCCTTGCTGCTCAGAATTTTCTCAGGGGACCAGCAGCATGGCCCCATTTAGGAGCTTGTCAGACTAGATCTCAGCCCCGCTGCCTCACCTACTGAATGGAAGTCTGCATTCTAAGAAGACTCTTGGGAGATTGGTTTGCATGCTAATGTTTCAGAAGCATTATTTTATTTTTTTAACTAATTAATTTATTTAGTTATATTTTTTTGCTGAGGAAGATTCGCCCTGAGCTAACGTCTGCCGCCCATCTTCCTCTTTTCGTCTGTGAGCTGCTACCACATCATGGCCACTGACAGACGAGTGGTGTAGGTCCACACCCAGGAACGAAACCTGGGCTGCTGAAGCGGAGTGCACCAAACTTAACCACTAGACCACCAGAGCTGGCCCCAAAGCATTATTTTTAAAAAAACCCACACATCGTGGAATTTTCATCAGAGTCATTTCACCCCTAAATGCTTCAGTAGGCATTGAAGTACACGGGTTTTACTTGCAGGGCTGCAATGTTCTTATCACCTAACAAAATTAACAATAATTCTTTGGTATCATCTAATACCCAGTTCATATCCTTTTCTTCCTGATGGTCTCCAAATGTCTATTTTTTAACAGTTGGTGTGTTCATATCAAGATTCAGATAAGGTCCACACGTTCCCTTTGGTTGTAATGCCTCTTAGTCCAGAGTGGCCCCCTCACCCATTTTTGGGATTGTGTGTTTTTGAGTCTCTGCTTTATTGCAGAACTTGGTCGCTTGTCTTATAGAACATTGTCATTCAGGATTTGTGTGTTTGCTTCCTCTTGGTGTGATTTTTCTTTCTATCTCCTGAATTTCCCAAAACCTGGAAGTTAGTGCTAAGGCCTTTGTTAAATTCAGGTCTAACTTTTTTGGGGAGCATAGTCTAAGCCATGATGAGGATTTTGCCATGCTTCCTGCATTTATCTCACTCCCCCTTTTTGGTTCCTTGGCTGAAGTATTTTAAAGACTTGCTACTCAAAATCTGGTCTGAGGACAGCAGCATGGGCATCACGTGGGAACTTGTTAGAAATGCAGAGTCTTAGGCCCCCGTATCCTTCCCAGGGCCTCACACCAGGAGGTGCATGTGCCTGGGACCCCTCTTGGGGATGCTAAGCTTAACTGGTGGGCTCAGGGGGTGTCAGCCTAAGGGTAAACTTCTCTATCAAACTTCCATCTAGTAGTTTCATCCATCGATGATCATGGCCTGAATTAATTAGTGTTCCTTTATGGCTTGCAAAATTGTGTTTTTGTGCTTCTATTATTCCTCCCACATTCATTAGTACTAATTCTTCTGTAAAGAACTTTTTCTCATCAACTAGGACTATTTGGTGACCCTGAAATGCAGTTTATGTATGAAATGCAAGAAAAGTCCTTCTCACCTTCCCTTTACTAGTCAGTTTTCAGAATAAGGGGATGGTGCCCTTGTTACTTTCAATGGCGGCCAATGCAGTGTTCTGATTCCTTTTGTTTTTATTTTTTTCTCTTTCTTTCTTTTAAATATCATTATGAACTCATGGAATTTTATATATTCAATGTGTCTCAAACACTTGCAATTATTATTTTTTAATGTAAATGTTTTTTAAAGTACGACATACAGAAAAACGGACAAATTCAGATCAGTGAATTCTCAAATTAAATCAAATCCGTGTCACTAGTACCCGTTTCAAGAAACAGAACATTACCAGCACCCCAGAAGTATCCTCTGTCATCCCCTCCAGTCACTACCTTACCCCCAAGGTAACCACTTTCCTGACCTATAATACCATAGATGAGTTTGCCTGTTTTAAATTTTATATAAATGGAATTAACAGTATATTCTATTTTATTCCTGGTGTGTTTCACTCAACACTGTGTTTATGAGGTCCATCCACCTTATTGTAGATTATTTTCTTTGCTGTAGAGTATTCCATTGGTAACTATACCACAACTTATTTATCCTTGCTATTGTTGGTGGGTATTTGGGTTGTTCCAGTTCAGGGTTATTATGAATAGTGAGGCTATGAACATTCTTGTACATGTCATTTTGTGGACATATAAACACATTTCTGTTGGGTATATGCCTAAGAGTGGAATTGCTGGGCCATGAGTTATGCATATTCTCAGCTTTAATCGACACCAGCAAATGGTTTTTAAAGGAGTTGTACAAGTTTACACTCCTACCAGCAGTAGTTGAGAGTTCTAGTTGTTCCACATCATTGTCAAAACTTAGTATCGTCTTTTTCATTTTAGCCATTCTGGTGGTTGTGTAATGGTGTCACGTCTTGGTTTTAATTTGCCTTTCTCTGAAGTCTAGCGAGTGCCTTCTCATGTGATTATTTGCCATTTGGATCATCTCTTTTGTGAAATGTCATTTTTCTGTGGGCTTGCATACCTTTTTTCTTATTGATCTATAAGAATTCTTTACATGTCCTGATATAAATCTTTCATCAGATGTTTGCATTGCAAATATCTTCACTCACTCTGTGGCTTGCCTTTTCACTGTCTTGATGGTTTCTTTTGATAAACAGAAGTTCTTAAGTTTAACGAAGTTCGGTTTATCAATTCTTTCCTTTACGGTTAGTGTTTTTTGTGTCCTGTTTAAAAAATATTTGTCTGCTCCAAAGTCCTCTGTCTTCTCTTAAAAGCTTTATTGTTTTATTTTCCATGTTTGGATGTACAATCCATCTAAATCCACTTTAAATCTTCACTCCATCTGGAACTGATTTTTTGCATACGATGTGAGAGAAGAGTCAAGAGTAATTTTTTTTCACTGTTGATATCCAAGTGACCCAGCACCACTTATTAACAAGATCATCTTTCCTCCCTGTTCTTCACTGTCACCTTTGACATAAATCAGGTGACCATATGCTTTTGGACTCTTTTGTTCCTTTGGTCTATTTGTCTAAGCTTGTGCCAGTATACTTCTGTCTTAATGACTATGACTTTATAATAAGTCTTGGTAAATGATAGTGTAAGTCCTACAGGTTTGTTATTCTTCAAGAGTGCCTTGACTATTCTTGCTCTCTGCATTTTCATATAAATTTTTAAATCGACCTGTTAACATCCCCTCCCCTCCAATAATTTGCTGGGGTTTTGATTGGGCTGTTATTGAAGCTATAGATCAATATAGTGATAATCGATAACAATATTGAGTCTTCTAATTCATCAGCACGATCTGTTTCTCTATTTAGATTTTCTTTAATTTCTCCCAATATTCTACAGTTTTAAATGTAGAGGTTTTGTATATCATTAGTTATATTTATTTTTGGGTGTTTGATTTCTTTATATCTTTTGTTAATGGCATGTTTTAAAATTTTTCATCCTTTATTTTATCATTGATGGTCTATAGAAGTCCAGTGGTTCTTTGTATGTTGCCTCTTTATCCAGTGACCTGGTAAAGGCACTTATTAATTCTCAATGTTTGTGGATCTGTTGGATTTTTCAATCTACCCAATGATGTTATCTGCAAATAATGACAGTTTTTTTCCTTTTTAATCTTTATGCCCTATGTTTTTTTTCTTTTCTTACTGCTTTAAGACCTCCAGTAGGGGCTGGCCCAGTGGCACAGCAGTTAAGTGCACATATTCCACTTTGGCGGCCTGGGGTTCACTTGTTCAGATCCCGGAAGCGGACATGGCACCGCGTGGCAAGCCATGCTGTGGTAGGCATCCCACATAGAAAGTAGAGGAAGATGGGCATGGATGTTAGCTCAGGGCCAGTCTTCCTTAGCAAAAAGAGGAGGATTGGCGGCAGCTGTTAGCTCAGGGCTAATCTTCCTCGGGGCGGGGGGGGGAAAAGACCTCCAGTAAAATGTTGAATAGAAGTGGTAGGATTGGGCATCCTTGTGCTCATGCCTGATTTTAAGGGAAAAGCTCAGGGCCGGCCTGGTGGCAAAGTGGTTAAGTGCACACATTCTGCTTCGGTGGCCTGGGGTTTGCAGGTTCGGATCCTGGGTGCAGACATGGCACTACTTGGTTTGGATCCCGGGTGCGGACATGGCACCGCTTGGCACGCCATGCTGTGGTAGGCTAATCTTCCTCAAAAAAAAAAAAAAGTGGGGGAAAGCTTTCAATAACTCAACATTAAGAATGATGTTTGTTGAAGGACTTTTGTGGATATTCTTGATCAGATTAAAGAAATTCCCTTCTATTCTTAGCTTGCTATGAATTTTTGTCACAAATCAGTATTAAACAGTTTGTATAAGATCAATATTTCTTCTTTAAATGTTTGGAACAGTTCATCAGTGAAGCCCTCTGGCTTGGAATTCCTCCTAAAGTTTTTATTTATTTATTTTTTGAGGAAGATTAGCCCTGAGCTAACAGCTGCCGCCAATCCTCCTCTTTTTGCTGAGGAAGACTGGCCCTGAGCTAACGTCCGTGCCCATCTTCCTCTACTTTCTATGTGGGACTCCTGCCACAGCATGGCTTGCCAAGCGGTGCCATGTCTGCACCTGGGATCCAGGTCACTGGACCCCGGGCCGCGGAAGTGGAATGTGTGCACTTAACTGCTTCACAACCGGGCCGACCCCTAAGGTTTTTATTTTAATAATGGATTAAATTTCTTTTATATGGGATTATTCAGATTACATTTCTTTTGTCAATTTTCGTAAATATTTATTTCAAGGAATTTGTCCATTTCACTTAAATTGTCACAGCTTACTGGTATAAAGTTGTACATACTATCCTCTTATTACTTCTTAGGATCTATTCTGATGGCCTCTTTTTCATTCATATTGGTAATTTGTGTGGTTTCTTTATTTTTTTCTTGATCAGTTGCTAGAAGTTTATCAGTTTTATTATTGTTTTTAAAAAACAAACTTTAGCTTTGTTGATTTTCTCTGCCATAGGTTAGTTTTCTGTCTCACTGATATATGCTCATATTTTCATTCCTTCCTGTACTTTCTTTGGGTTTGATTTGCTATTGTTTTAGCTTTTTGAGTTGGAAGCTTAGCTTCAGCCTTCCTCCTTTTTTAACATATGCACTAAGGCGGTATGTTTCTCCTAAGCACTGCTTTAACTGTATCCACAGTTTTCGATTTGTCATATCTTTAATTCTCATTCAGTTCAAAGTATTTAAAAATTTCCATTGTATTTCACCTTTGACCCTAGGTTGCTTAGAAGTGCATTACTTAATTTCCAAGAAGTTCAGATTTTTCTAGTTTTCTTTCGTTATTGATTTCTAGTTTAATTCCACTTTCGTCGGAGAACATAGTCTGAACCATTTCACTCCACTGGAATTTATTGAGGCTTGCTTTATGACTCAGCCGTACGGTCAATTTTGGTAAATGCTTCATGTGCTCTTGAAAAAATGTTTATTTTACCATTGTTGGGTACTGTGTTCTGTTAGTTAATTAGATCAAGCTTGTTAATTGTGTTGTTCAGACCTTCTATATCTTTACTGATTTTTTTGGTCTGCTTTTATAACTAATGTGAAAGGTTTGTTAAAGCATTAACGTCTCCCACTTTGGTTGTGGATGTTTGCATTTTTCCTCTTAATTCAGTCAATTTTTGCTTTCTATATTTTGAAGTGATGTTATTGGATACATACAGACTTAAAATTGCTATATCTCCCTGGTGAATGAAGAACAACACTTTTGTCTGTGTGTATTTCCTTCTCTTCCTCATAGAGAAGATAAAATAGTCTGTAAACCTATCCTTTGCCTAATGATTTAAATTTATTCCTAAAATTTCTACAGCTAAGTGAAAAAAAATTAACTGGAAAAAAATATTTCCATCAATTTCAATGGAAAAATTGTGATGCATTCCATCCAACCCAATACCCACACAATTTTTACTGATGGAAAATTTACTGATTGACCAATGAAAAAAGTTTACATTAAAAAAAATAATTTGAGGGGCTGGCCCCGTGGCCGAGTGGTTGGGTTCGCGCGCTCCGCTGCAGGCGGCCCAGTGTTTCGTTGGTTCGAATCCTGGGCGCGGACATGGCGCTGCTCATCGGACCACGCTGGGCCAGCGTCCCACATGCCACAACTAGAAGAACCCACAATGAAGAATACACAACTATGTACTGGGGGGCTTTGGGGAGAAAAAGGAAAAAATAAAATCTTTAAAAAAATAATAATAATTTGAATATAAAAATACAGTTTACAGGTAGAGCTTATTGTAATGAAGGTTTATTGTCCTCCTTAAAGGAGAAATTGAAGAGTTCATGGTGGGTAGTGGAGGGTGGGTGTGAGGGAGTCATTCTTGGGAAGGTTCATTTTTCTTTCTGCACTGTTTTGTCCTTGCTTTTCAACCTTTTGGAGACTCATGTCTATCTTGCACTCAAACTACCTTTAAAAATAAAGTTATAGCACAGAAAAATACCTTGAGGACAAAACAAATACAAACCCTGAAAGCACTTCAAAACACGTGGAAATAACTTGTGCACTCAAAGATTGCGAATCAGAAAATACTGTGTCTTCAGCCCCCTCAGTTGGCATGCATTTGCAAAACAAAGCATTTTGGGTTTATCCAAACATGGTAAGCAATGCGCATTTGTTTTGTACGATATTGTTGGGCTAGAAACTGTTGTATAAAGTAAGTTGACGAATGTGTTTTTGCCTGAAAGCGTGATCAGAATATCATTGCATCTTTGTTTGTTATATTCAGGGATTAAAAAGTCATTATACCATCGGAAAAAAGGAGAGTTATCCAAAAACTGGTATAGCTTTTCAAGAGCCATTATGGCAGAAAGTTGTTAATTGAACAGTAATTGAACAGATAAGTCTGTGGACTGAACATCTGCTTGCCTTTTTTGTGTGTAAATATACATTAGAATTTTAAGCAGTGGAGTAACATGATCAGACCATGCTTTTAAAAATTCTTCTGGCAGCTGGTATGGAGAGGAGGTATCCAGAGGGACAAGTCTTGGAAGAGAAAGATCAGGAGACTAATGAACATGTCCAAGCAAGAGGTGACTAGGTCAGTGGAGCAGAACTGAGTCGTGACAGAGACCCAAATGCATATGAAAATTTTGAGAATGATGAAGGTGGTATTTCAAATCTATGGGGATAATATACGCTCTTCAAGAAATAATGCTGAGACAATTTCATTTGGGGGAAGAAAAAATAAAGCTGGATCCCTATTTCACTCCACATGCAAAAATAAAGTCTAGATGAATCACAGATTCAAACATAAGAAATGGAACAAACAAAATATTGAAGGAAACATGAATGAATTAAAAAACATAATCTCTTAATGGTGAAACATAATACAAAACTCAAGAGTCATAACGGAAAAATAATTTGACTACATACAGAACACAGACCTGGGAAGAAAATATCATATGCAAGCCAAATACACAGCTAAATTGGAAACAATATCTGTAACACATTGACAATTTCTTATGGATACAAAAAGCTCTTACAAATGAATAAGAAAAAAAATAGCTCATAAAATGGTTAATGTATATGAATAGTCAGGAAACAAACTTGTAATAAGAGGCTTGATCTCACTCATAATTGAAAAACAATTTTGGAACAAAAAAACAAGGATGAGGGGCTGGTCCTGTGGCTGAGTGGTTAAGTTCGCGCGCTCCGCTTTAGTGGCCCAGGGTTTCGCCAGCGTGGATCCTGGGTGTGGACGTGGCACTGCTGGTCAGGCCATGCTGAGGTGGCGTCCCAATGCTACAACCAGAAGGACCCACAACTAAAATATACAACTATGTACTGGGGGGATTTGGGGAGAAAAAGCAGAAAAAAAAAATAGAAGATTGGCAACAGTTGTTAGCTCAGGTGTCAATTCTTTAAAAAAAAACAAACCAAGGATGAAAAGGTCTGCACACAGTCAGTTCAAGCAGTGCTGCAAGGAACAGACCTTCTCCTCTTCTGTTGTTGGAATGTGAATTGGCACAGCCTCCATGGGGGGCAATCTGTCAGTATTTCCAAAAGAATTTTTAATGAAAAATTTCAAGCATATAGAAAAGTTGAAAAAATTGTACAGTGGACAATCACATACCACACTTAGATTTTACAATTGTCCACATTCTGTTACATTTGCATTATCATGTACCTATTTTATATATATATAATACGTATTTACATATATGTTATATATTTTATATATACAAAAATATATATGTCCATCTACATGTATCTATCCATATATGTCCATCACTATATATCCATCTCTCCATCCATTAAGACGTCTTATATTTTGATGCATTGCAAAGTGAATTGCAGGCATCAGTAACTTCATCCCTGTACATTTTTTTTTTAGGTAAAACTTGCATTCAGTGAAATTCACCCATTTTATTTGGACCATTCAATGTGTTTTTGACAAATGGGCACACCTTTGTGATCCAACCTCCTATCAGGATACAAGCTATTTCCATCACCCCAGGAAGTAACTTCCTGTCCCATCTCATTTAATCCCCCTCCCCAGGCAGTATTTCTTACTATAGATTAGCTTTGCTGGTTCTAGAACATTGTATATGGAATTACACAGTAGATACTCTTTTAGGTAAGACTTCTTCCACTCGGCATAATGATTTTTGTGATTCACCCATCTTGTTGTGTGTGTTGCTTGTTCCTTCCTTTCTCCTCCCGAGTAGTATTCCATTGTCTGAATATACCACAGTGAGTTTCTCCCTTTCCCAGTTGATGGGTATTTGGGTTATTTCCAGTTCAGGACTATTACAAATAAAGGTGCTATAAACATTCTCGTGTTGGTATTTTTGAGGACATAGGTTTTCTCTTGGGTCATTTGATGGAGGGTACATGCATAGAATATATGCAGAGCCTATCCCTGGGCCTCATAGTCTAGTCTAACTTTGGTACAAGACACAGTGATGGGTGTGTGCTACGGGACAGGTACAGAAAGTGCACAGAGGGAGGTGTGATAAGGTGGGAAGTGCTTCTGGGGGAGAACCAGGGAAGGCCTCCTGGAGGAGGGGGGTCTCAGTGCTGACACAGCTTGGTTTAGTAAGAAAATCAGGGGCTGTGGGTGAGATAACACCTGCATTCCAGTCGTATTCCCATGGAAAAAAGATCCTTGGGAGTCTCACTTTTCTCATCTGTAAAATGCGGATGATGACTGCAGGATTTGATGGAATAATGGGCATAAAAGGCCCAACCACGGCCTCAACAGGTGACTTTGTTAAATATTCCTCTTCTCTCCACAGGCCTGGCTCCCCTGGAGGCCTTCAATGTGGATGTGGCCTGGGCCTGGGTGACTCCCGAGGGAGGCGCGCCTTACGTGCTCAGCTCCCTTCTGCACCAAGACACCAGCACCAACCAGACCTGGTGAGTGGGGCCCGGCAGACGAGTGCGTGAGAATTGAGGGGGCCTGCAGGGAGCCTGAGAAAGCCCCAGAGAAGGCCTTAGGACCCCACCCCCACAGTCTGGGGAGAATCTCCTTTCACTTTCAGAAGGGCGCGCAGGAGAGAGAGAGAAGAGAGAGAGAGGTGGTGAGCACCAGGCCAGTCCACCAAGCCCCGGGCCCTCTCCCCACCCTGGCCTCTCCTGTCACTGCCAGGGGTGGGGACCACTGAAAAAACTACTTTAAAATAAAGTTTAGTAAGGCTCTTTTGCCCCTTATAAAATAACACATGCTCAATACGGAAGTTTTGGACAGTGACAAAAAATACCAAAGAAGAGATGGAAACTCTGAGGCAGGAGGGAGAAGTAGTGGTTGAGAGGCAGGCTGCGGGTCTGTAGCCACGGTTCAGAGACAGCGTCACTCTGTATTTATAGCAAGGCGCTCAACCCCCAGCCTCAGTTTCTCATCCCTGTGATGGGGCTGCTGGTTTACCTCACGGGGTTGGTGCAAAGACTGTTTGAGTTAAGGCACATAAGGGTTTACCACAGTTTGTGGGCAAATTAAAGCTCAATAAACATCACCTTATATTTTAAAAATATCATCTGTATGCACCCATTTGATCAGCAGAAAACGTTAAATCTGCCAACATTCTGCTGGTAAGGATGTGGTGAAACAGGAGCTTGTGGGGGTGTAAATTTGTAGAAGCACCTCGGAGAATAGCGTTGCCATATCAGGTAAAGCTGCGCATGCACGTGGCCTCTGACTCAGCAGTTCCACTCCCAGACGCCAGGCACGTGGACAGACGTTTCTTGTGTCATTGTTTGGAATAGTGAAAGACTGGAGATGGTGACCATTAGCAACGTGCAAGAAGTGAGAGATGAATCATCTGATGCAATACTAAGAGCAGGTAAAATGAATGAATTGTGTGCAGTGGTTATTACCCTGCATCAGTCTTGGAACATATTAATGTGAAAAAGGCAGGCTGTGGAGTTATGGGTACAGCGGTCATTCACTCAGCAAATATGCACATGGAGCACCTGCTATGTGCCGGGTCCTGAGGACACAGCAGTGAGCAAAGCACACAACAGTCCTGATGCTCGGGGAGACAGAAGACAGGCCAGGAAAATGTGTCTCATGTCAGATAGTGATCGTGGTGTGCTGATGTGGAAGCTTGTCCTTAGTTTTAGGGGAAGTGCTGGAGTGAAGGGTCACGATATCCAACACGCAGTCCAATTTCCCGTGTTGTCACCAACATGACTTTAGAACTTCTTTCTTTGGAAGTCAGGATCCAGTCAAGGTTCATTTGTTACATGTTGTTGGTGTGTCTCTTTAGTCTCTCTTATTCTAGAACAGTCTCTCTTCTCCTTGTTTTGTTCATCATGGTCACAGGGCTTTTTCTGTGCTTGTCTGTGACCAGCCTCGCTCAGGCCCTGACCCAGGCTGGTTCCCTCCCTGTCCCCACCCCTGCTGCTTTCCTTCTGGTCAGTGGTCAGGGGTTTCCTTCATACAGAGCACACCAGAGCCATGAGCCCAGGGTCCGGACAGACTTTAGGACAGAGCCAGGTGAGCCACTCAGTGTTCCTGGCTGAGTGGAGCTCCGCATCTCCCGGAACTGAGCAGAGCAAGCTCTGTTTGTGGAGGATGAGTGGGCAGTGGTGGCTCCTGAGGCAGCTTCATAGCCCTGGGCCTTGGGCTGTGACTCTGCCAGCCAAGCAAGCTTGGAGCCCTTCCTGGACTGTGGTGTCCTTATCTGTACAGTGAAGAGGCTGGTAACCATTAGATTAAAACGGTGAGGGCAGGGCCAATTCATTCATTCATGTACTTACAGAGCATCCACTGAGTGCCAGGCAAAGTTTGGGGGATAAGACAGGGAAGAGGACTCAGTTCTTGCCCTTGTGGAACTCCCAGGCTCATGAGGGAAACAGACAAGTCAGGTGGTGACAAGAGGAGTGATGACTACTCTGGTAGGGACATCTAGGGTGCTTTGAGGACGTAGAGGCAGGTGTGTCCTTCAGCCAGAGGATGTGTATCCACTCTGGACTTGGGGGGATGAGCAGGAATTAGGAGGGGGAAGTCCTGGCTGAGAACAGCTTGGTCAGAGCCTGGAAGCTGGCCTGAGCACGGTCAAGGAACTGAGAAAATGTTGGGTGGCTGAAGCTGAGCGTGGTGAGAAAGAACATGGGGGAGGTGGGTGTTGCCTAGTCACCCAGGCACAAGGGTTAAGGGGGCCAGAAGGATCTGAAGCAGGGAGGGGTGGTGAGAAGGTTGTTGGGGAGTTTTTGGCTGCAAGAAGATAATTTAAAGGTCGGTGTTTGTTGTTTTCTTCTGTTTTGGTAAAATTTCATTAACATGTATCATATAGAAAAATGCACAGATCATAAGCATGCAGCTCAGTGAATGTTTACAAAGTGAACCACCTGTATAAGCAGCATCCAGATGAAGAAGCAGAGTATTACCAGCTCGCATAAGCCCCCTCCAGGCTGTGTGCTCCCTTCCAGGCACACTCCCTGGCAAGAATTAACCCCTGCCCCCACCTCCCTCTCCAAGGATTAGTCTCGCCTGTTCTTGAACTTGTGATGATCGAAGCATACAGTATGTGCTCTGTTGCATGAGGCGCCTCTCCCTCAGCGTCCAGTCTGTGAGTTTCATCCATGGGGTCGCCTGAGGCAATGATGCTCCTTCTGTTACTAGAGTTTTCCACGGGTGAAGGTTCTGATGATGGGTGTTGGGCAGTTTCCTTGGGCTCTTGTGAATAGCACTGCCCTGCACTTCCTTTTGATGGACCAGAGCTTCCTTTATCAGGCATGTGCCCAGCAGTGGAACTGTTGGATCATGGTTTATGTGTTGGGTTAGCCTTCGGTTTCCAAATTTCGCAGTGCACGAGCGTTCTGATTGCTCCACGTGCTTGTAAAGGCCGGGTTTCAGTCCGAGTTATTCGTGACCATCTCCTGTCCAGTCCCCACCCCCAACACACGTCCCAATTTCCCCTTTTGTCATCAAAATGACTTTTAGAAGTGCCTCTCTCCTCCAGAAGCCAGGCCGAAAGGCCACGATAGATGACGGGAGTTTGAAGCTCTGAGCCTGTCGAGGGGTGGGAGGAAGAGCCCAGCTGGGCTCCTGAGAAGCTCCCCCAGTACCTGCTGAAGCAGAGGGGGGCTCACAGGAGGATGTGGTGGGAGGCACTGCCGAGTTCCTACCGCAAATGATGGAGCCCGAGCCCACGGAACCCAGGGGCCTGCGGGCCTGCTGCACGGGGCAGGAAATGGGCTACTAGCCTCCCGGGGCCGCAGAGAGAGGAACAGACCACTCTCCCTGTGCCAGGATGATGTGCCCCCCACTCTCTCATGTTGTTTCTCCCCAAGATCTAACAGCCAGGGCGGGCAGCATCCTGGCTTTGGCTGCTGCAGGAGGAATGGAGTGGAACATAAAGAAGGCCTTCTCCCCCAGGGAGGGTTGAGAATAGACCCTGAGAACAGAGACAAGTTAGAGCTGGTTAAGGCAGGAGACGGGCTGTACCCAGCCCGGGGTATAATAGGGTTCCTGGGTCTGTGAGCTGATGGTGAAATGTTCAGTTGTTTAGTTAGTTTGTCAGTCACTCAGTCAACAAACCTCGCGATCAAGAGACCACCCACCAGGGGGGAGGGTGTTAAGGAGGTGGGGAGCAGAGGCAGCTCAGACTGTGCTCCAGGCCATGGCACTGTGTGACTGTGATATGAATGGTAATCTTGGGTTCTGCAGTGCACAGCCTGTGCAGCTATATGTGGTAATCTCTTGGGAATTTACAGTCTAGGTGGGAACAAAGGCCAGGGATGGGGTGGGTTCCAGTAGTCAGGGCCACCTGGAGGGCTTGGAGGGGTCAAGTTGCTCCCTCTTTTGGAAAGGCTTCCTGAGGAGCTGGTGTTTGACTGTTCTGCAGGAAAAGGAAGAGAAAGGCACTGCAGGCAGAAGAAGGAGCTTGGGCAAAGACCTGAAGGAGGAAGGGGAGCTGAGGCTATTCCAGGCCTGCACCCACCCCAATCGGGGCTCTGGGGTGGAGCCCAGTTCTGAGCCTACCTTCATAGGGGAGCAGGGAATGAGGTGCTGGGCCTGGGGCTGAGGCCCAGGCTGGGAGGGGTCTGAGGAGAGAGGCAGCATTGCTGAGCAGATGACCTAATTTAGGGGCTCAGCTGCAGAGTCCACAGAGCTCAGCTGCACCTGCTCTCTGCCCCTCAGCCCTGCCCCAGTTTAGCCCCCTCACCTGCTGCCTGGACTGTTGTTCAGTCATCGTTCAACAAATATTTACTCAGTCCCGCTCTGTGCCAGGCGCTGTTCCAGGCTCTGGGAATAACCTGGTGGACAAGATAGACACGATCCTTGGGGAACTTACAGTCTGGGGAGAGATGATAATCAGCACATAAACACGTACACAGGATACTATCAGATGTGACAAGTTCTGAGAAGGAAATAAAACAGGGTAACGCGAAGCAGAGTAACTGGGTTGTGAGGTGGGGCTGGTTGGAGAGAGCACTTATGAGGAGGTGACAGTTAAGCGAGGCCTGGGAATGAGAAGGAGCTGGCCTAGGGGAGAGTGGGAGGCGAGGGTTCCAGGCAGCGGGCACGGCAAGGCGCAGGGCCCAAGGAAGGTAGGAGCTGGAGGGTGTCTAGGAGCAGAAGCCAGCCAGTGTGGGGCTGGAGCTCAGAGAGCAGAGGAGCAGCAGGGGCGTCTCAGAGGCAGGGAGGTGCTAGATCGTGCAAGGCCCCGTGGGCTGCAGTAGAGGGTACGACTTTTCTTCTTAGTGCGTGGGAGGCTGCTGCAGCAGGGGAGTGACATGGTGTAAATTACAAGAGTAAATTGAAAAACCAAAAAATAACAGAGAGGAGGCTATTGCTATAGACCAGGCAAGATGATGGCGGCCAGGATGGCGGCAGGGAAAATGGAGAGAAGAGATGCTCTCTAGGTATATGTTGGAGGAAGACCCAACAGGCTTTACCGGTGGACTTGATCTGGGTGATGAGTGAAAAGGTGAAGCAAGGATGCCCCCAGGCTCCGGCTTTAGAACGCCCTGGTTGGTGGCGCCCTATGTTGCTGGGAAGAGGGAAAGGCGCAGGCATGGGAGGACAAGACCACAGCTTCCGTTTGGATGGTCTAAATTTGCGATGCCTCTTAGTCAATGGGCAGTTGGTTATTGTATTAGTTTCCTGTTGCTGCTGTAACAAATTACCAAAAGTTTAGTGGCTTAAAACAACACAAATGTATTATCTTCTGGAGGTCAGAAGTCTCCAGAATGGGTCTTACTGGACTAAAATCAGTGTCAGCAGAGCTGTGTTCCTTCTGGAGGCTCGAGGGGAGAATCTTTCCTCGCCTTTTTCAGCTTCCAGGGGCTACCTGCATTCCTTGGCTTGTGGCCGCTTCCTCCGTCTTTAAAGCCAGGAGTGTAGCATCTTTAAATCTTGCTCTGACTCTGATCCTCCTGTCTCTTTCTTATAAGGACCCTCATGATTACATTGCCCCTCTCCCTGCCCCTGGTAATCCAGGATAATCTCCTCATCTCAAGATCCTTAACTTAAATCTACAAAAACCCTTTTGCCATAAAAAGTAGCATATTCATAGGTTCTGGGGATGAGGACATGGATATCTCTGGGGGACCATTATTCTGCTTTCTACAGCTATGCTGGTCTAACTTCTGGTGGAGGGGTCCTAGGGCCGCAGATGTAAAGGTAGGAATTTCAGCATTTATGGGTGTATTGAAGCTGTGGAACTGGAGGGGATCACTAGGGGGAGTGTGCTGGCAAGGAAAACAAGGACCTGGCCCCAGGACTCCAGGGACATTTTTAGAGGTCAGACAGTGAAGGAGCCAGCAAAGAAGTCTGAGAAGGAGTAAGGAGAGAGGTAGGAGAAAATCAAGAAGAAAGTGTTTCAAGGAGGAGGTGGTCGCTTATGTCCAGAGCTGCTGAGAGGTGGAGGAAGATGAGGACAGAGAGGTGTCTGTTGGATTTGACAACATGGGGACCACTGGTGACCTTGACAGGAGCTGTATCAGAGGGTGGGAAGTCAGCCGAGTGGGGCACACACACAGGTATAGACTTTATTCTTATTCTGCAAACATTGGAGATAAAGTGAATGATGTATTTCATAATTTTAGAAGATGTAGAGGGATGGGAGGTGAGGAAGTGGAGACAGTGTCTCGTTCCTGCCCCGACTCCCAACCCACCACAGCCGCATCATGACCTTTGGAAAGCAGACTAATCGTGTGCTTCCCCTTTATAAAAGTCCTCTGTGGCTTTCTACTGCCCTCAGCATAAAGACCTTGGACTTGGTTCACTGTTACCAAGCCCAGACTCAGGGCCTTTTCCCCAATACCCCCTACTCATAGCCCTCAGGACAGGGAGCTCCCTCCCTGTCTCTCGGCAGCCCAGTCCTCCCTGGGCAGCGTGGGCAGTGAGAATGTCCAGGCTGACACTGGACTCTGCTGTCTCCATGGGCTGGGCTTGGGGCGGGGGGCAGAGTTTGCCATTGGAAATCACATCTCCTGGGGCTGCCTTAATCAGGCTGAGGCACCCACCCCGGAAACCTCCGGTTCTGACTGACTCAGGAGAGGGGCACCGGTGTCACTGAGGCCAGTGGGGCAGGCCCCCTGGCGGCCACTAGGAAAACAGCACTGTCTCCAGCAGAACCAGCTGTGCTGCTGGTGGCTTCCTGGTTCCCTCCACAACACCAAAGTGCAGAGAGTCTTTATTTACCACCAGTGTCACCCCATCTCTGGGAGGCTGGGCCAGGAGGCAAAGAGGGGTTGCATTTCACCATTTCCTGCTGGAGCTGTCAAAGATAGAGGTTGAGCAAATGCCTTCTGCATAATGCATGGTCTGCCTGCCTTTCCCAGGCCTGGGCCTTCTCCACAGTTTTCCAGACAGGGAGCCTGTGAGTCTGTGGGCCTGGAATGGGAAGACGGTGCCTGGGCAGGCAGAGAGGAGAAGGGAATCATCAACCAGCTCAACTGTGCTGTCTACCCTCCCACTCAGGCTCCTGGTCACCAGCCCTAGAACAAACAGGACAGCAGAGCCCCTGCATCGATGTTCCCTCACCCAGGACGAGCTCTTTTGCCAACCAGTAGGTGAGTCAGCCCCAGCTCCAGGGAATGCTCCCAGGACCTCCTTTCTAGGATCCCGCTCATCTGGCCCAAACCATTCCAACCCCGGCCCCACCTCATCTGTCCCTCTTCCCTAGTCTCCACCACCATCCATAGCAGGCTGTCAATCCCAGTGCCCGGCCCCATCCCAACCCAACCCTAATCCCCAGCCCGCCTTTCCCGACCCAATGCTAAAACAACACCTAAAATGTAATGTGTGCTCACCATGTGCCCGGCACTCCGCTAAGTGCTTCTTCATCCACTTTTAACCCTCAAAACCACACCGTTTTACAGAAGAGGAAGCTATCATTCAGAGAAGTCCTGGGGTTGCCAGTATGACTAAGGTCACGCATCTAGTATTGGCGGCACCACAGATGCAAACACAGCTCCACCTGATTCCAGAACCCAGCCCATCCCAACTCCCCACACCTCAATGGAGTCCAACTCTACCCCTCCCAATCTAACCGTGGCTATCCTAGTGTCTATGGGGCCTGGCATATACTGGGCGCTCAATAAATGCTGTTTGAATGAGCGAATGAACAAATGAATGGACCTAATTCACTTGTTAACCAAACTCTACCCATCCCACCCGATCTGACTGCAGGCACACATTTGCTGATGACCCCTTGGCTATGCAAGCCAGAATCCTTGTCTCTGTGAGGCACTGTGTTGAACAGCCTCAGAAGGGGATATGGTCCAGCAGGGTGACTGGGTGATTTTGTGGCTCAAAAATGGAGTCTCCTGAGGCCTATACTGGGAGGGAGAGGAAGGAGCTACCACTTCTGCCCCCAGGGTTGTAGGGCAGTAAGATTCCCCAGAGATGGGTCTTTGATGGGTCCATACAGCCAGTCCCTCAGCATCTTGCACACCTCCCCAGTGCTGCACACACCCACCAGCTAGTGTTTCTCTACTCACCTGCCCCACAAGACCAGGAGCCCCTGGAGGAAAAGCAGCAGGTCTCAGTTACTTCGAGATCCCCATCACCATCTGGCACAAGGCTGGGTACAGAGCAGACATCACCGGGCGTGTGTTGAATGAGTCAGTGAATGAGCCTAGGGGATAGGCACTTCACCCTGGGTGTGTCCAGACCTGTTCTCGAAGGCCCCCATCCAGGTTCTAGAGGCCGCTCTGAGTGGCCAACAGTTCCTCATGGGGCCCTGACCAGGTGGCCATGTGCCCTCTGACCTTGGCTCCAGGGTTGCCTCCCAGTGTCCCTCCCTCCTTACGTGGACTTAACGTATTTTTCAGAGCATGTCCCCATCCCCAAGGGGAGGCACCGGGGAGTGACAGTTGTCGGAAACCACCACGGCGTTTTGGTGAGTGTGCATGGGGTGGAAGGGTGGAGGGCATCGGGGAGGCTGGTGCTAGCCCCTGTGGTTGACTGGTGTTGACAGCACTCCTGACTGGCATGTCATCCTCATGGCTGAGCCCAGCAGTTTCCCTGGTACCAACCCCAGGGCTGACCGTGGCTCTGATCCGGGCACTCCATGTGACCCAGCACACTGCTCCCAGCACTGACTCCTACCCCTGCAGAGGGTGAGCAAGCTGTTCCTGCATACCCTGTCTGGCTGAGGCACTTGGTTCTAGGATGGGGGTGATGGTGTGGTTGTGAGCAGGGAGGCTGGGCTGGGGGTGACCCAGGCTTCCCCCTCCCTTTTTCCCTCTGTCCCCCAGATCTGCATCCAAGTGCTGGCTCGGCAACCCCACAGCCTCAGCTTGGAACTCACAGGCACCTGCAGCCTACTGGCCCCTGACCTCCGTCCCCAGGCCCAGGTCTCCTTCTCCGACCTTGGTAAGGATTGGACATTCGCTGGCCTTGGACAGCTCTAAAGAGGTCTCTCAGGCCTCCAAAGAGAGGCACCAGCCCACGGCAGATGTAGCAGGACACAGAGGCCCAGAGAGGGCAAGGCAGGCCTAGGCCTCCCGTGAAGGGAATCAGGGCAGAGCTAAGTGTGGGCTTGCCTGGAGGGGAACAAGGAGGCCGTCTGACTCTGAGCTCTTCCATGTATATTTTTTAAAGAAAATCTCCTGGATCCTGAAGCACATGTGGATGCTGGAGACTGCTACAGGAGCAAAAAAGGCAGCACAGAGAACACAGCCAGGCGACGCCGGGCTCTGAAGCCAGATGACGAGGAGGAGGAAGAGGAGGAAGCAGCTGGTGAGAAGAGGCAGATCTGGGTTGCTCGCAGAGACTGTCAGAGCTGACCCCTAGGCTGGCTGGTGACCTCTAGGGGTGAGGTGCGCCCAGGTCTGGGAGATGGGGAGCAGTGGCCGGATTCTCCAGGCCTGGCCAGTCCCAGTTCTGCCTGCCATCACCCTACAGATGGGGAAACTGAGGCCCAGAGAGTGGGAGTGATGGGAGTGACTCACACGGCAAGTCAAAGCAGGAGCAGGTTCTGGCTGTCTCCCTGCCTCTGAGACAAAGGCTTCACCCTTGGGAGCTTCACCGACTTCCTCCCAGAACTGAGCCCTCGGGGCTTGACTGCAGTGGGTGCTCACAGGGCAGGACATACTGCCCTCACTCCTACCCAAAATTCCATGCCCACTCCTGACCTGCTCCCTCTTGGCCCAGGCACTGAGATCGCCATCATCCTGGATGGCTCGGGAAGCATTGATCCCCCCGACTTCCAGAGAGCCAAGGACTTCATCTCCAACATGATGAGGAACTTCTATGAGAAGTGCTTTGAGGTGGGCTTCCCTTAGAGCTGGACTCACACAGTCCATCACTTATCTATTGCTGTGAGCAAACTTTCTCGAAACAACCACCATTTATCTGCTCACCGTTCTGTGGGTCAGCTACTTGGGCTGGATTCAGCTGGGTGGTTCTGCTGCTGGTCTTGCTTGGAGTGACTCTCGCAGCTGCAGTTGCCTGTTTGCTTGACTGGGACTGGACGGCCTAAGATGGCCTCACTTGTCCAGGCCATGTGTCTCTAGCAGGCCAGCCCAACTTTGTCATGGCAGCAACATTCCAAGAGGGCAAGACCCAATGTGGGCAAGCACTTTTCAAGTCTCTGATTGTATCACATTTGCTGATGTCCCATTGGCCAAAGCAAGTCACATGGCCAATCCTATGGGGACTGTCGGGGAGGGAGATACACAGGGACGTAGATTAAGGGAGAAGTCTGAGATTCACCAGGAGCCATTACTGTCATACCTTCCTCTACCCCTACCTGCTTAGAGATTTCCCTCAGCCTTAGCATCTCCTCCTGCCTGGAGACAGGAGGGCTGAGAGGATTCTCCCACTACTTCCAGAGGGAGCTATCCAAGGGGCATGGGTGGCCTTGGGCATGGTGACTCTGCCAACCTCCTCCCCACCTCGACTGACCCCTCCCCTACAGTGCAGCTTTGCCCTGGTCCAGTACGGCGAAGTGATCCAGACTGAGTTTGACCTTCAGGACAGCCAGGATGTGATGGCCTCCCTGGCCAGAGTCCAGAACATCACTCAAGTGGGGAATGTCACCAAGACTGCCTCTGCCATGCAGCATGTCCTGTGAGTGTGAGAGCAGCATGTCCTGAGCACCTCCCAGGCGCCGGCCCATGGCCCTGCCCAGAGGCTCTGAGACACCCTGCCTGGAGAGGGTAGCTGGACAGAACTGCGAGGAGGAAAGGACCAGGGTTCTAGCTCTTCCTTGGCTGAGAGGGGAATGCGAGGTCTTTCAATCCAGCCTTGGCTGATGGATGACACCCCAAGACTGTCCTCCATAAATTCTTCCAAAGACTTCTCTTGTGAGTGGCGGGAGAGCACAGTGCTTACAGGGATGGGCTCAGGGGCAGGCTGCCTGGGTCCGCATCTCAGCTCCAGTTTGTACTTGTGAGACCTTGGGCAAATTGCCTAATCTCTCTGTGCTTCAATTTCCTCACTTTTAAAATGAGAATAATAACAGTACTTGCTTTCTAGGATTTTGCGAGGATTAAATGGGTTAAACTATGTATAGTGTTTATAACAGTGCCTGGCACATGGTGCTTTGTAAGTATTAGCCATGGTTATTAATATTATTCCTATGCATACACATAAGGAATAGACTCAAGTGCTGTCCAGCACCTTTCTCTTAGGAGCAGGTGCGGGGCAAGAACACCTCTGTTGCAGCCCTGCCTCCACCCGCCATCACCACTCATCTTTGGGCCTTTATTCCCCATTTGGGAGGGCTCCTTTATTCTCGCCAATTCGAAACAGGTCAGGGAATAAAATCTCCTAGAGCTCGGTCATCCCACTGGCAAAGTTCTCCTCTTCATTTACTCTCCCCTACTTAGAGACCACATCTTCACGCCAAGCCACAGCTCCAGAAAAAAGGCATCCAAGATCATGGTGGTGCTCACTGATGGGGACATATTCGGAGACCCCCTCAACCTCATGACTGTCATCAACTCCCCAAAGATGCAAGGTGTTGAGCGCTTTGCCATTGGGGTAAGAGCCAGGAGCAGGGGGCACCTCCTGACCCTGTATGGCCTGGGTGGGGAAGAGCAAGGTTCTTGATAGGGGCTTCTGTAAGCGGCTCCCCCAAACCCTGCTCTGTTCACGCTCACTCACCACTTCTCCTCCCAGCCAGACCCCTGCAGTGGGTCTCCCCACAGAGGGCTCATTTCCCAATGGTGGTCACAGCTCACCTGCCCAGCAGTGATGGGAGAGCAGTGGACACTTGGGGAGCCCACAGGAAGGACATCAGGGAGGGGTCCTGGATGTCCAAGGGGGAGATGGTGCTGGACCGATTCTTGGGGGACAAACAGGAGGAGCTGACCTAGGGCACAGGGGAGGTGGGACAGGCTCTGCAGTCAGAGGGAACAGGAAGAAGGAGGCAGGTGACAGAAGATCCTGAAGGCCAGGCAGAGGGGCTTAGCCCTCTCCCTGGGCCTGGAAGGCCCTCAGGGCTTGGGAACTGGCCAGCTCTCACAGTGCTGACCCATTGCCCTCTGTGCAGGTGGGAGAAGCATTTCAGAAGGCTAAGACTGACAAGGAACTGAAGCTGATCGCCTCGGACCCCGATGAGACCCATGCCTTCAAGGTGACCAACTACGCAGCACTGGATGGGCTGCTGAGCAAACTGCAGCAGAACATCATTCCCATGGAAGGTGAGGGCTCCTGGGCCCTGGCCACCCTGTGGCAGCCCCTCGGCATTCGGCAGAGGGCCCGAGCCCTGGGCTCCAGCCCCACCCTCTCCTACGTCCATGTGGCACTCTGGGCAACTCCCGTCACCTCTCTGAGCCTCAGCTGTTCCATCTCTAAAAAGGCAACAATCTCCCAGCCCTCCTCACTTCCCTGAAATTCCATGAAGCTCTGATGAGAAGCTCTTTCTGGTGCCAGAGAAAGAGGCATGATTCCTGCTCCCAGAGCTCACAGATGAGGAAACTGAGGCCCAGAAACATGCCCAGCTATTCTGCCAGTACTTAAGCAGGACCCAGGTCTCTACTCCCAGCCTGGTGCTCCTCCCATCACACCAGACATGGTTTCCTCTGGGGGGCAGGTGAAGTGGACCCTTCCCTGGCTTGGCTTCTCCCTTCACCTGGCCCCATAGCAGTGTCCCTCTGGGCTTCTTGGCTTCCAGGCACGGTCGGAGATGCCTTCCACTACCAGCTGGCACAGATCGGGTTCAGTGCACAGATCCTGGATGAGGTACGTGGCTGACTCAGCACCAGGCAGGCTTGCCACTGAGGCGGGGTCCCCGAGACACCCAGGGACTCAGGGATCCCTGGCTCACAGTGCAGGGCTCTGCCCTCCTGTTGTGGTGCCATTGAAGGAGCCATTTGAGATAAAGGAAACACTTCTGCTTGCTCGCCCAATCTGGACCTTTGAGGAAGACAAAAGAGTGGCCCATATTTATTCCAGGAAGTCGTTTTGTTCTTTGTGCTCAAGGACTGAGCAGTTTCCCTTAATACAGACTAAACACAGGCTTTGTCTTGGGTCAGCTTGCCAACCAAATTGAGGACTTCTCCCTAGTGGAGGCAGTGTTGCCCACAGATGGGGAGAGATCCAGGACGGTGAGGACATGGTCCTTTGCGTGGTGGAAGCATGGTTAGCACCATCATGCAACACAGGTGGGCCGGTGTGCCAGGCCCCGACTGGGCAACCTGCAGCGAAGGAGATGAGCACCGTCTTGTTCGATCATACTTTTTAAATGCTCAGTATCTGGGCCCTGGGTCGGCTTTCTGCTCTGGGGGTGGTTGGTACTGGAGGGACAGCTGTCCTGACAGGGTAATGCATATCAGGCGGGAACCCAGTGTTTGCCATCTCATCTTCCTCCTGCATCTCTGGCTGGGTGGGCTCAGGGCCACTGAACGCCCCCCCAAGGTCCCTGTGCTGGTTGGTAGACCCGCGCCCATTGTGGCTGGCCCCTCTGATGGCCTCCAACCCTGGTTCCCTGCAGGGGCAGCTGCTGCTGGGTGCCGTTGGGGCCTTTAACTGGTCAGGGGGCGCACTGCTCTATGACATGCATGGTCTCCAGGGCCGCTTCCTGAACCAGACAGCGGCAGACGCCAACGCTGCGCCATTCAGCTACCTGGGTAAGGGCGGGGCCTGGAGGCTACCTGGGTGGGGGCGGGGCCTGATGGCTACCTGGGTGGGGGCAGGGCCTAGACAGGGACACTGAGGCTGTGCATTGGGCTGCACTAGGCTTCCTAGTCTAGGCAGGCCTTGGTCGGTCACATGGAGTGAGGGATGGGTCCTAGTAAGGGTCCCCAAGGCTGATAATTAGGCCTCCTGGGTGGCGACAGGGACTGCTCGGTACTTGAAGGGATGGGTGGCCCTGGTTACCTGGTTACCTGCCTAGGGAAGGGGGGGCCTCGCCATTAATAATAGTGGTGGATGACCCTTCGCCCCTCACCTCTGTCCTCATATGCTGCGTGTGTGATGAATGTGGGTGGTGAATGTATGTGAATGAGGGTATTTTGAGCGAAGCTGTAGGTATGATAATGTGTATATATCACATCTGTGTGATGGGGCACTTGTGTGTGTGACCGGCAAGAGTGGGTAGGTGGGAGCACTCACTGATGCCGATTTTTAAAAGAATGAGAAAGACAGTCTCTCCTATTTTGCCCTGTGCCCAGGCCACCTGGAAACCGTGGCTGGGAAGGTGGGGGCCAAAGGATTGGCCAGGTGGGCGCTCTTGTTCACAACCGTACCACCCCCGCCCCAGGTTACTCTGTGGCTGTTCTGCACAAGGCCTGTGGCCTCTCCTATGTGGCGGGGGCTCCACGGCACAAGCAGCGAGGGGCCGTGTTTGAGCTCCAGAAGGAGGGCAGCGAGACCAACTTCATGCCAGTGCTAGAAGGAGAGCAGGTACCTGCAGGGAAGGTCCCTCCCCCCCTGCTTTAGTACAGATCAGGGATCTGGAGGCCTCAGAGGGAAAGGGATGGGCCCAGGGCTCGCAGTGGGTTGGGGACCCAGCCTGGGCAGAATTTAGGCAGAACTCAGTGGCTCTGCCTTGCTCTGCATGTCTGATCACCAGCTGGTTTCCTCTGTCGTGGGGGATCAGGCTGCTCACCCAGCCCCCTGCCTTGATCTGGAATGACCCAAATTTGGTGGTCCAGGAAGAGCAAGAGCAGGCATCTAGCCTTGCTGAGGGGTGGTGGAGGGGGCCTCCCCAGCAATCTTGTGAGCTGAGTTCCTCCTGGGCTGTAGATGGGGTCCTATTTTGGCTCTGAGCTGTGCCCTGTGGACATTAACATGGATGGGACCACGGACTTCTTGCTGGTGGCTGCTCCGTTTTACCACGTTCATGGAGAGGAAGGCAGAGTCTATGTGTACCGTCTGAATGAGCAGGTGGGAGAGTCTCCATCTTTGCAAGCTTGCTGAGGCTGTGGCTCCTCAGCCTGGTGCAGAAGTGACAGAGGCTGGGAGCGCCCTGGCCCTGCCTTGCACAGGAGGGCAGGGATGGGAGGTGCCCTGGGTGGATGGCGGCCTGGTGGGGCAGCTGCTCCACGCCCTCTCCCACCTCGCTTGCTCACTTTCCCCACCCCATCATCTCATGCTGATGATGATAATACCCGAAATAGCTGTACAGTTGACAAAGCACATTTGGTCTGTGATCTCACTGTTTCTCACAGTGACTATGGGAAGTAGCCGTCACTCCCATTTTGCAGATGAGGAAGCTAAGGCTCAGTGACGTTGAGGCTTGCCCAAGTTTACATAGCAAGTGTGTGGTAGAGCCACTACTAGAACCCAGGCCTCCCAATTGCCAGTTCAGTACCCACAACTGTGGGAGCAGAGTGGGGTGGGCTCTGGGTCCTGAACTGCAAGGTAGGAGGACCCCAACTTTACCACTGGCTCGCCGTGAGATCTTGGGAAGGTCCATTGCCTTTTCTGAGCCTCAGCCTCCCTGCTGGAGAATCAGAATCAGCAAGTCCAGTGAGCATGCGTCCTGGGGTGGCAATGGGGTAGGCCCTCTGCATCCCTGTCTTCAGGGCTGAGCTGCCTGTTTGCTTTTCAGGATGGTTCCTTCTCCTTGGCATGCATGCTGAGTGGGTACTCCGGGTTCACTGAGGCCCGATTTGGCTTTGCCATGGCGACAGTGGGGGATATCAATCAGGATGAGCTCACCGATGTGGCCATCGGGGCCCCCCTGGAGGGTTTGGGGTCAGATGGTGGCACTAGCTTCGGCAGCGTGTACATCTACAATGGACATCGGGATGGCCTCTCCACCAGCCCCTCACAGGTGACCTGCAGGGCTCACTCCTACTTCTCCTCTGGGGCTCCGACCTCCCCCTAATGTGATGGCCTGAGCCCCGAGTCAGCTCCCATCCTAAGTGCCAGGCAGGTCCCAGGGGGTTGGGAGTGCCCAATGAAGGACAGAAGCCACTCGGGCCCATGGGAAGTTCCAGGCCAGGGCCTCACCCCAGACCCTTCAGGAGCAGGGAGAGGTTGTGGCAATATCCGTCTGCTCCGCTGACCCATGGCTCCCTCCCTCTTTGGCATTCCTGACCATGGACCTGCCTCAGGTCCCCTCTTCCTCTCTTTCTGTCCCTTCCCTGACTCCTGTCCCCTACCAACCCCTCCATGCCTGAACTGTCATCCCGCAGGGCCCCACTGCCAGCCTCTCATGCTGCATTTTTTGCGGGCACTTTCACCCACTCCAACTACAGTTTCTCTCCTAAGCTTCAGTCCTGTATGTCCAGCAGCCTCCTGAGCACCTCACCTGGATGGCTCCCAGGCATCTCGCTCACACTGCCCAACCGACAGCTTCCTCTCCCCTAGACCTGCTGCTCCTGTGGGCCCCATCCCCTCATTCCTCACACCAGAGACCCAGGGTAATCCCAGACACGGGACACCCGGCAGCCTGTCAGCCATCACGTCCTAATGATTCTAGCTCTCTCCCAATCCAGCCCCTCCCCTCCATACCCGCCACCCCTGCCCCAGCTCCCGCCTCCTCCTCTTCTTCCACCCAGCATCTTTAAAAGGCGTCTGTAAACTGTAATTCTGACTAGACACTCCCACCCCTACACTCCAGCCCCACATCAGGCCTCCTTGTCCCCAAATCCCTCCAGTTCCCACCGCACTGGCCCCTGGCTGCTTCCTCAGCTGACCGTGTTCTTCCCCACCCGCTGCTGTCCTCACTTGCCTCTGTCAAGTCCCGCCTGCCCTTCCAGGCTCCATTCAAGTGTCACTTCCCCTGGGAGAACTTGCCCTTCTCTTTGCAGTTCCTAGATTGAGGGCTCCCTGGGGTGGGGACTGTGGTTGATCTGCTGATTAGAATAAAACCCAAAGGACTCCCCTTTTCCTCCCCGACGGCGTGTGTTTCTCCCTGCACAGCGGATCAGAGCCTCGGCGGTGGCTGCAGGACTCCACTACTTCGGCATGTCCATGGCAGGTGGCTTAGATTTCAGTGGCGACGGGCTTGCTGACATCACCGTGGGTGCTCTGGGCCGGGCGGCCGTGTTCCGGTAGGGGTCTGCATTGCCTTCTTGGGTCCCAGGCCTTGGCCTCACCCAGGTGCCCTGCCCTAAATGACCCCATGAAGACACTGATGAGAGGGAGAAAGCGTGGTGGTTAAGGGCACAGTTTCTGGAGTCTGCCTGTCTGGGTTTGAACCTCAGCTCTCACTGAACGGTGTGCCCTCGGGCAGGTTATTGAATTCTAAGTCCCAATATTCTCATCTATAACTGGGAATAATAATAGCACCTACCTCACAGAGTTATAAGGAGTAATTGAGAGACTATATGCGAAGTGTTAGACAGTGCTCAGTGACGGCTATCATTATTATTATTAATATCAGAGCTTCTGTGCTCTGTCCTCAGTGAATTATCAAGTCCTGTGGCTTTAAATGAGCTGGCGGAGCACCTGTCTGCCGTGTGCTCTCCGCTAAGCTCCAGACTTGGCTGTCTCCTCAACGCCCCTCTTGGCTGTTGCTCACGGGCATCTCAAAGTTAACGTGTCTAAAAATGGACTTTTTATTCTCACCTCGATCCCATTCTTCCCCAACCTGCCCCTCCCCAGGCTTCCCATCTCAGCAGATGGTGCCATTTGTTCTGGACAAAACCCAGGAGTCATCCTTGATAACTCTTTTCCCTCCTCCTGCCACAACAACAAGTTATTGTTGGCTCTGCTGCAAAATACCTCCCAAGATAAGGCACTGTCATCCCTCGTCTGGACCACTGCCATGGCATTCTTCCCTGCGTCCGCTCCTGGTGCTCTGCTCCCCACACAGCAGCGGTGATCCCTCATTCTGCTGCTTCAAACCCCTCCGTGGCTCCCACTTAAAGTCCAAATCCCTTATCATGGCCCACCCTCCCCGTGCCCAGCCCCACCACCCCTCCATCCCCATCTTCTGTTACTACCCTCTGTCTCACTAACTGTGCTCCAGTCATGCTGACCTTTGTGTTCCTCAAACAAACAAGCTCATCCCTCCCACGGGCCCTGTGCTCTAGCTGTGCTTTCTGCCTGGAACGTGGTTCCCCGAGATCTCCACATGGCTGGCTCTGTCCTCTTAACAGATCTCAACTTAAATGTCTCTTCATCAGTGAGGCCGTCCCTGACCGCCCAACCTAAGTAGCCCCTAGACTCTATTACCTTCTCCTATTTTATATTTATCATAGCGTTACCAGTACATAGCATTTTCCTGTTTCTTCTTGTTTATTTGCTTGTTGTCCCATTAGAGCAGGGACTTCTCTTTCCCTACCGTATCCTGAGGACTCAGAATAGCCCTTGGCATATTGGAGATGTTCAGTAAATATTCATTGAATGAATGAATCAGCCAAGCGCTGACCTGGAAGTCCTATGGTCACTTCTCACGGTCTTCTTTGCTGTCTTGTTTAGCTCAAGACCTGTGGTTCGCCTGAAGGTGTCCATGACCTTCACCCCCGAGGCACTGCCCATTGGCTTCAACAGTAGCGTGAATGTGTGTTTGTGTTTTGAAATCAGCTCTGTGACCACAGCTGCTGAGTCAGGTAACAGGCAGCCTCGCCGACCCACCCTGTGCTGTGGTCGTTCCTTGTTGGCTTCAGTAGGGGGCAGGGAAACAGGGCTGGGGCGGGGGCAGTTGTTATGAGGCCCTGGTGGTTGAAATCCCTCTGTTAGAGCTTCGCTCCTTTGACATTAGGTTCCGTTTAATGGGAACTGCCCCGGAAGAGGGTGGCTACTGTTAAGTCCACGCTCTGAAGGGGTTTATCTGACCCTGTTGGGAAGAGGGGCATTGGATCCCTTCCTCAGGGTTGAGTTTCTGAAAGAAGACTCAGAAAAAGGCAGCCGTTTCTCCATCTCCACCTACTGTGCCCTCACATGAACATATGTGGAGGGGCTCCTGAGAAGGGCCCTTCCTGTTTCTCTCTGATTTACATCATCTCTGCTTCCCTCCTCACTGTCTCCTGGTCCAGGTGGGATTGGATGACCTGCCAGAGGCCTGGTCTCTCTTCCCATTCCCTTACCTGCCACTGGGGGGAGAGTTTCCAGAAGGCAGAGGGTGGGCATGGCTTTCACAGCTCAGGTAATTACTGCCAACCCAACAGCTCCCCTCCAGAATAATCTCTCAGCAACAGTCCCCAAGGTTTAATCTCTGAGATGTCTGCTTCCCTCAGGGCAGAAAGCACTCTCCCAGGTGGGGTGGTTTTACTGCATAAGGAGGCCATTATCACGTCTGGGGGGAGAAAATGATAGGCCTATCAGTTCCAGTTGTATAGGCTAAAAGATTCAGGCTACAGAGCCAGCTGCTGAATGGCTGTGTGACACTGGGCGGGTGTCTTACACTCTCTGAGCCCTGATTTCTGTTATGTACAGTAAGGAAGTTGGCCCAGGTAGTCTACAAGGTGCTTCCAGCTCTGCTATCCTCAGGTTTTACTCCTTGATTTCTCTCTCCATTCCCTGTATTATTTCTCCTCCTTCTCATTTTCTCTCTCCGTCCCAGCGTCTTCCCTGAGCCCTCCTCACCCTTAAGGAAAACTGACTCAGCCCTGGGCATGTGCTGCTCTGGGTTTGGGGCTGGGGCACTGAGGGACCCTAGTCAGGTGCCAGAAGATCATGGGAGAAGTACCTTTGAAATGAAGAAACTCAGGAGTCCAGCCCCAGGGAAGGGCCTGCATGGGGACACCGCTCGGGGGGGCTCATAAGGAATCTCAGGCAGGCTGCAGGGCCCTCAGTCTGGGGCTTGCCCATCCCAACCTCATCAGGGAGATCCCGTCTTCATTCCCAGGCCTCAGAGAATCATCTCTGAACTTCACGTTGGACGTGGACGTGGTGAAGCAGAGGAAGAGGCTGCAGTGTCCAGACAGGAGAACTTGTCAGAGCTACCTTAGGAAGTGGAACAGCGAGTCCCGTCTTTGTGAGCCCCTCCTGCTCATCCCCACAGAGGGAGAGGTAAGTGGAGGAGTTTTGAAGAGAGTCCAGAGGGGCCTGTGTTGTTGAGAAAAGATTTGAGGTGTGTGCAATGAAGACACATACGCATACATGCAAATTATGCAATTCAGATTGTTGTAATAGATCAGGAGCCACATAATGGCATGGGAGATGGTTAATTATACCAGAAATCCAAATTAAAAAAACCTACTGAAATTGAACACTAGCTATATCTCTGAGCTTCCTAGAAGCTGGACAAAAAGGGAAATGCTCTAATTGCTGACATTTTTCTTGGTAATAAATTGGAAATAAGAAGGGTCCCTCCCACATGCCATCTAACCTCACCAGATAATAACAGTGGGGCTGAGGGCCCTTTTGTGAATTGAATCAACATCAGAAAAATCGAATGAGAGAAAGTAGAAATAGAAAGACAAGTTATCACTGACAAAGGTTTATTCCTGACAAAGGTGCCTAGAGACATGAAAAACTGTATTTGTCAGGACTCAGAGCCTGACAGGACCTAGAACTTTGGCCCTATAAGGATTGTTTATTCCAATAAACTCATAAATTATGCCTCTGGCTACACGTCTTTCCTGATTGTTAACTGGGTTAAGAAAGCGTTTCCAGCAAGTATATGGCTTCCTCAAATAAAAGCGTCACTACACTCCCCCCCCCCCCCCCCCCCCCCCCCCCCCCCCCCCCCCCCGGGAATCATGCTCATCTGCTCTCCTGTGCTCAGAGCTCCTACCGTGGCTGAAAGGCTCGCTGAACAGAGAGAATGCTAATGGCATCCCAACAGTCTCCTTCTCTGCAGCGTTTACCTCTCGAGTGTGTCCTCCATGCTGCTTTGGGAAAGATCTTCGTAAACACAGATGTGACTGTGACTCTTCCCTTCCATGGCTCCCATCTGCCCTCTGAATAAAGGCCATGTCTGTTTTTAACTCCTGGTGGCCAGAATCCCTTTGTGATTGGGGGAACCATAAGGAGCTATGCCATCTGAGCCCATGGCAGATCACGGGAGATGTTTCCACAGCCTTGGCAGCTTGGTTAAAGGAAGTTTCCCTCCAGCCTGGCTGATTTGGAAGATGCTTAAGACTTGCGGCTCACCATTTTCATTTTTCGCTTCTTACTATGGCTACATCAAAGTTAAAGTATTCTCCTTGTCATTTTCTCCCCCATGTCCACCTCCAACCCTGCATCCCTTGGTGACTCCGCAGCTGTGTGAGGAGGACTGCTTCTCCAACATCAGTGTCAAGGTCAGCTACCAACTCCAGACCCCCGAGGGCCGGAGGGACCATCCCCACCCTGTTCTGGACCTCTACACTGAGCCCTCTGCCATCTTCCAGGTGATTCTACCCACACCTGTGTCCAGACCCTCCTGGGAGCCATCCCTGGAGAGCACCTGCTCCCCTAACTTCAAAGAATGTTAGAGTTGGGAGGGTCTTCCGACAGCGTTTGGCCCTCTCACTGTACCAACAGGGGAAATGAGTTCCTGAGATAGCACTAATTTGCCTGTGGCCTCATTGGTGGGTAATACAGGTCTCCAAACCACCCCCAAGGCTAGTTCCTTTATGTTTAGAAAAAGTGCTTGCTGCATATTTAATGAATCATATGAATACTTTCCTCAGCTTGGGAAAGGTCTCTGATGACAGTGTGGTGGGGGTCCTGTGTGAGGACTGGACTGGAGCCCACCTGCCCCATGCTGCAGAGAGGATGCCCTTTGGCACACCTGTCTACCCAGGTCCTGCCCAGGGCCCACCAAACCTGCACCCTAATAGCCGTGCAGTGTCACAAGAAACTTTTCTCATAATTAAGGGAAATCAGAGGGAGAAAATAAACAGTGAAATTTCCTGATTCTTTGATATCTAAGGTGATATTGTTCCCACCCAGGCCCTCACCCTGAAGATATTCTGTCAGTCTTCATTTACAGAGTCTGATGGGATATAGAAAAATCAGCAGGATCAAAGAAGTGACAACATGAGCATTAAAGAGTAATAATTACAGTCAGTAGGAATGAATTGAGTGTCCAGAAATAAACATAGAAAGCCAAAGTAATTCATGCTGACCCAGAAAAGCTTCAGGTAACATAAGTATATTTCCAGGTAATCATAGGACACTCCCAACTGTCCAATATTTTTACAAAAATGCTCTATATTAAATTTTATAAAACTTTAACTCCAGTTATGGTCAATACCCAATGTATCCATCACAAATAGTGAACAGAAATAAGAGAGCAACATAATCAGGGGGACTGTTTCCATTGCTCATCTGCCCAGGAAGAGAGCAGATCGGGTTCCCTATGAGCAAAGATTGTCACCTTAATTTTTTAGGCAAGAGACTTGTTTTTTTTTTAAAGATTTTATTTTATTTTCTTTTTTTTCTCCCCAAAGCCCCCACTACGTAGTTGTATATTCTTTGTTGTGGGTCCTTCTAGTTGTGGCATGTGGGACGCTGCCTCAGCGTGGTTTGATGAGCAGTGCCATGTCCGCGCCCAGGATTCGAACCAACGAAACACTGGGTCGCCTGCAGCAGAGCGCGCGAACTTAACCACTCGGCCACGGGGCCAGCCCCTAGGCAAGAGACTTTATTTTAAATTTATAACACTATATTTATTTTGTAAATAATTTTTAAAAATTTGGTATTGACAGCAAGTTAGCTGATTCAGAAAAGACTGGGAGAACTAATGTAATGAAGTTTGTCAATAAGTAGATTATCACTAATTATATACTGTTTTTTTAAAACTTTACTTTGAAATATTTGACTTACTAAAAAGGTCTAAGAGTGGTCCAAAGAAATTCCCATGCATTCTTTTTCTAGATTCCCCAAATGTAACATTTTCAAATTTTATCACATATGCTTTATCTCTCTCTCTCTCCATATACATAATACACACATACACACACACTTATATTTCTGAACCATTTGAGAGTAAGTTATAGATATGATGCCTCTTTGTCCCCTAATACTTCAGTGTGTATTTCCTAATAACTAAGACATTCCTACATAGCCATAGTACCATGATCAAAATCAGGAAATTACCAATGGTAAAATACTATTGTCTCATCTACAAACTTTATTAAAATATCACCAGTTGGCTTATTAATGTTCTTGATAGCAAAAGAAAAAAATTTTTTTTCTGGTCCAAGACCATTTATTGCATTTGTCGTCATTTATCTTTAGTCTCCTTTAATCTGGAACAGTTTCTCGGTCTTTGTTTGTCTTTAATGACCTTAACGTTTTTGAAGCGGACAGGCCAGTTATTTTGTAGAATGTTCCTCAACTTGAATTTGTGTGGTTTCCTCATGACTAGATTCAGTTATGCATTTTTGGCAGGAATGTCATAGAAGTGAAGTTGTGTCCTTCTACGTGCATCATATCAGGGGGCACATCACGTTGATTTGTCCCACTACTGGTGCTATTTCCTTTTGTAATTAATAAGTATCTTATGGGGAGGTGCCTAGAGATTATGTATGTATCCTATTTAACATCCATTCATGATTCTTACCTTAATCAATTATTATTATTTTGATGGTTTGATAAAGAAATTAAAAAAAAAATTCCACTGATAAAATGGGTGAGGAGAAATGATTTGGTGTTAGGTTAGATGCACAGATGTTTCCAGAGTGTGAGTTCTAGCTGGGAGCTTAGGTGGCTTAATCCTGCTCTCTTACTGGGTTCGCTATATTAACAACAAAACTAAGAAAATCTGCTGCAAACTGTTGACCCATTCAGACAGAGCTCCAAGCACTGACGTCTGCAGACTGCATCTCCCTTCTCCAGGAAGTAGGAGGTTTCCTCTCTAGCTCTGGGCTCCCATCCCACCGCCAGGCCATGGTAACAGTCCTTGCGTGAAGTTGCCCAGGGGGTCGCAGGCTGCTGGGGAGATAAAGGCAGAGAGTCTCCAGTTAAGGAGCTGGCTGTGTTTCCATCATAATAAAAAATAGACCCAGCTCCTTTAGAAAATTCGATTTTTCAACCCAAACTGGGGCTTTTCAACCTTGATGGGGTCTTTAGGACCCAATGGGACTTCCTGAATTCGTTTGTTTTAGTGTAGGCAAGATTGCAAGGGGAACATTTAACCCACAGAGGAGACCAGCCATGGAAACAAAGACCTTGCAGGGCTGGACCTTGACAATATTTGGCTAGGTGTCCCCATTCCTGCCCCTGCTGTTCCTGCCTCTGCTTGAAAGCAAGCTTTTCTTCACATAGATTTTCCTCCCCCAAATGTTCTAAGTAGTGAGTTGTGAATGTTGCTGCTTAATTCTCATGATATGAATGTGATGGGCACTCCCACCATTCCACGGTCAGAGGCCTGACTCCTGGTGTACCTATGCTGTAGGGCCAAGCACACCCCGCCCCTGACTGTCTTCACAGGACAGATCAAGGAATGTCGCAGTCACAGCTCTCTCCGCCGGCCGTGTGGACACAACCCCAGCCTGTCAGCCTTCTCCTCCCTGTAACTGCACTTCTCAGAGTCAGCAGGAAGGACAGGCGTGTCCTGAGGAGAAGATCCTACGGGAAGGCTGCCGGGGATGGCGTCCCTGGGCTGACCCTGCCCCTCTGTCTGGTTGCAGCTGCCCTATGAGAAGGCCTGCAGGAATAAGCTGTTTTGCATCGCTGAGCTACAGTTGGCCATCACCACCTCTCAGTGAGTTGGATGCAGTCATCATGGTTTCTTCAATTATCCTCCTCCTGAAGGCTTACCGGGGCAAACCCTTCATCAGGACTGATTGCTCACCTCTTCCCCCTTCCCTCAGGGCCCACGAAGGGCTTTTGCATTTACTATCTCAGTGTCCTCAGCCACCCTATGAGGGAGGCAAGACAGATTTGTATTCCCATTTTATAGATTAGGAAATAGACTCAGTGGTTCAGGGCCCCCGTGGGGTCACAGTGGTCGTTTGGTGGATGTGGACCCAGGTCTCTTGACATCATGGACAATGCTATTTTCATAACCCAGTGTCTCTCGCTCTCAGGACTGTCTCAGTTAGAGGGAACTTCTTCCCTGGCTCACCTCTTAGCCAAATTAATTAATTCACTAAATATATATATGGAGCATCTACTCTGTGCCAAGCACCGTAGGTGCTGGAGATTCATCAGTGAACAACATAGACAAAAAATCCTGCCCTCCTGGTGCTTTTAGCAGGAGAAGGTGATGAGTAAATTCTATGTTGAGATGTACTATGAAGAAAAATGAGGCAGGGAAGGTGGGAGGGTGTGCTGGGTGGGGGTGGGGCTGCAGTTTTAAATAGAGTGGTCAGGGAAGGACACAGTGGGACGGTGACATGTTGGTACACACAGGAGGAGATTGAGGAATGAACTGTGTGGGTGTCTGAGAGAAGAGTAACTGCCAGTGCCCCAGGTGGGAGTGTGCCTGGGGTTGGGGGATGGCCAGGACATCAGAGTGGCTGCAGTAGAGGGAGGGAGGGGGATGGTCATATGGGGCTCCAGGGGCCCTCCACAGGGCTTTTACTGTGAGCTGGGAAGCCAGAGGAATGACATGATCTTGCATTTTAACACGGTCATTCTTGCGGCTGTGTTGAGAATAGGCTGTGGGGGCAAAGGTGAAAGCAGGGAGATAGTAAGGAGCTACTGTAATAACTCGGGTGAGAAGTGATGGGGACTTGGGCCAGGCTGTTAGCAATGAAGGTGGTTATATTTTGAAGTCAGAGCCCACAGGATTTGATGACAGATTGGATGTGGGGAGTGAGAGAAAGAGAGGGGTCTAAGGAGTCTTCCAAGGTTTCAGCCTGAGCATCTAGAACTGTGCTGTCCAATAGTAGCCACTAGTCACATTTGGCTGTTTAAATTTAAGTTAATTAAAATTAAATAAAACTACATTTTTGGTTCCTCAGTTGTACTAACCACATTTCGAGTGCTCAGTACCCACATATGGCTAGTGATATTGAACAGCACAGATACAGACCATTTCCATTACTGCAGAAGTTCTGTTGGACCACAATGAATTCTAGCATGGTGGTGAGGCCAAGAACTAAATTGGGAAAGCCTTTGGAATAACGGTTTTGGAAGGCAGGTGGGAAGAGATCATGAGTTTGCTTTTGAACATGTGGTGAAAATGCCCTCCCTGGCTTCTAGCGCTGTGTGTGTAACACGGTACTGATGGCCAGTTGGCCGGAGTTGGCATCTATGGGGAAGGATGTTGCTCCCTGAGTCCTGGTAAGCCCTCTCATAGACATTTGCAGACTTGTGTTTCAGATGTGGGTGGCTTAGCGCTGATCATCTAAATCACTAAGGATCCAATTCAAGACTTTCGAGTGCTTTGGAATCCAGCCTAACCAGCAGATGCAGCTGCTTCCAACAGGGAATTAATTACAGCCAAGAACCACCCTCCCAGCCAACTCCTTGTGAAAGAGATACAGCACACACAGCTGGCCCTACATCACCCCCTAGTGTACAGAGCAGGCAGCCTCTTCTTTTTTCAAAAGTAGTATTCAGTCTAATTGTTAGCATCCAAATGTCTCAGTGGTTTTCGACCTTTTTGTGGACATGGATGTTCTAAAGAATCTCAGGCGAACTGCAGCCCTTTGTCCCTGGAAGACCACATGTGCATACATCAGTGTTTGCATTCCAGGCCCTCTGAAACTGTCCCTGGCCCTCAGGTTAAGAACCCCTGTTAAATAGCCCAATGACTCTTAGATCTCTCTCCTGGGCTCTAGAACAGTATATCCAACTGACATTTCAACATCTCTCCTTGTCATCCTATGGGCACCTTTCAGCCTGTCCCAGACTGAACTCACCTGGTCAGCTCCCACCCTCTAGCCTTCCTCCTGTGTTCTCTCCCTCCTGAAGAGCACCACTCGGTCATCCAAGGTGGAAACACAGGACTCATCCTTGACTCCTCTTTTTTGCTCTGCTTGCATTATGGCCTTACTATCTTTGGTTTCTAGCCCTTCTCTCCATCCCCACTACACTCTCTTCTTTCAGAAATGTGCCATCTCTCAGATGGATTTCCACAGGCTCTGTCTCTGTCCTCTCTCCCCCTCCAATCAATCTTTTTCTCAACTGATCAAAACAAACTGAAATCTCACATTGATGTAAACTATTATGAACTCAATTAAAAAAAAATACAACAACAAAACACACGTCACATTACTTCCCAGAGCTGCATGTTCCATCTTTGAACATTTCAGATGGTTAGATGGTCATCTTCGTATCAATATGTTTTTCTGTAGATCTCAATTGCTGATAGAGGTTCTGTACTCTGGGGCCCCACAGTACCTCAGCGGACGGACGGCAGGAAGCTCTCACGAATCCCCCAGTCTCCTCTTCTCCAGGCTGAACAGACCCCTGTTTTAAACCACAGTCTTTAGATTGGAAGGGCCTGAATGATTTTGTGGGTGGGAAAGCTGAGGCCAAGAAAGGGGCAGGGACAGTGTATGTCTCACTGATCCCCAGTGCTGAGCAGCATAGCTGACACAGGGAAAGTGCTCCATAAATATATGTGAAATGAATGAATTTGTGTAGTGAAGTACCTTGCCTAGGGTCACAGTGAATCGGTGGTAGAAAGAGGATTTAGATTCCAGCTCCCAACTCCCTTTTGAGACTGCTAGACCTCGGCAAATTAGTTAGCCTCTCCTGGCTTGTCTCCTTCTCTGTGAAATGCAGAGTAACTGTACTCTTTCAGAGGGTTGTTATGAGGGGTAACTGAGCATGTGAAGCATTTAGCACAGTCCATGTCACATGGTGCGCACTAAGGAAATATTTGGTAGCCATGACCGTCTCACACAGCGGCTGAGGTGGGTATGGCAGTCCAGGTGTTTGCTTATGTTCAGGGGAAGGAAATCTAGACCAAATGTATCCTCTGGGCAGTTTATCTAAGAAGTTAGTTAAGAATGTGCTATTGTATTTACAGCTGAAATAAACTGGTAACACTTATCTATTTTCCTACCCTGTGCAGGCAGGAATTGGTGGTGGGTCTCACAGAGGAGCTGACCATGAACATTAGCCTGATTAACTCTGGGGAAGATTCCTACATGACAAGCATGGCTTTGAATTACCCCAGAAACTTACACTTTAAGAGGATACAAAAGGTAACTATGACGGCAGTTTTGGAAACATGCCACTCCTGGCATTCCCTCCCTGCATAGCTGCTTTTCTATGGCAACCTCCTAACTGGTCTTCTTGCCTCAGCCTCATCCTGGCCTGTCCAATAAACGATTATTAACTAGATGAGTCCCCTCCAATCCAACTACATGCCATGGATCCAGTCATGCCATTCTACGCCTTCAAAACCTTCAGGGCTGCTGTTCTGCTACCCAATCACCCCTCCCTGCCTGCGGCCTCTCTTCACCACGGTTCTGGAAGAGAAATCATCTCTAATAAAGTAACTTGGACTAGGAAAGTAAGAGTCTGCCCTGCCATTCATCAGCCTGGGATCACAGACACAAAGTCAGCTGCAAGAGAGTAGGAAACAGTATTTCTCCCAAGGACATCCTGCAGCTGCAAAGTATCATACCACTGAGAAATTTTCTTCTCTAAAATCAGAAGTAATCGGAAACTGCTGTTTGGAGTTACATCTGTAATTATGAAACCATCTCACTCTTGACTGGAGACGCTGAGTCACTTTGACAAAGAGAAGTCGTCTCAATTTCCATCTGAAGTGTGGAGCTTCAGATGAAGCATTTCTGGACACAACTTTCTACATCCATCTTAACTTAGTAGTTTGCAGGGAAAGGGGTCCCTGGGTCCAGACCTGATGTTGAGTGACCCTTTTACACACAGCCCGGCTTTACTTTGAGCCTATCCCAACACTGCTTCATTTACATTTCACTGGAACTGCACCCTTCCCCAGAATCCTTTCATATCTCTGTCTTTTCTTTTCTTTGGTGACACACCACAGTGCAGTTTTCCTCATTGTAAGGAGTCAGTACACCTGGCTTTGTCAAACTGCAGCTTTGTCCGTGGTGGTCTCAGGCCGTTTGGGCTAGGACAGCATCCATTATATGAAAAGAACGAAACTGTCTCCTAAGCATCTAGAATGGAACTAGTGGTGCACTATCCTTGGGAGAATTAAGAAAACAGTCACTCAAATAAATTTCTGTATTCAGTGGGCCAGAAGAGGAACCATGGTTGAGAAAGCCTGCATGGCAGAACTTGGATTTATGCTGGCCTTCCAGCCCATCCCAGTAGGTTAAATTGGCAGCGGTCTGAGCCCCAGTTCGAATGTCTCCTTCCCCAGGAAGAGTCCCCCTAGTTGGAATTCACCTCTTTCTCTACTGCTTTTCTCTGTACCTCTCACAGAACCACTCCTTAAGCCTTGTATTTAAATTCCTCAACTGTTTACTACTGAGCCTGTCTGCCCACCTCAGAGGAAGACAGGAACCAAGTCTGATTGATTTGTGTCCCCAGCTCCGGGCAGGGTGTCTGGCACATGGAAAATCAGTGAGTGTTTGTTGAATTCGTGTGAGGAAACTGCTCCCTTTTTTGACCTTTAAGAACAGTGTCTTCTGTGTTAACAGCCTCCTTCTCCAAACATTCAGTGTGATGACCCCCGGCCAGCTGCTTCTGTCCTGGTCATGAACTGCAGGATCGGTCAGCCTGTCCTCAAGAGGGCGTCTGTGAGTCTGGTTTGATTGGTGGACTCGTCTCTACCCTGGAGTTGGAACCTTCTTCCCGGTCTCATCTGAATCTCAGCTGTGGTCCCCACACTTCCCTTTACTGTACAACCCATAGCAGTGCTTAGAACTGCCAGGTTTGCTCTGAAAGTAGGGGGTCGGGGGTGGGGGATACGGCCTCGACAAACCGTTGGCTCACCCCAGTATGGCAGAGTGAAGCTGGGGGTAGGATGGAAGGAACATCAGGCTTAAAGTTACTAGTCCTGAGGCGAGTCCCTGATCTGCCACTGACCGTCTCTGTGCTGTGGGAAATTTCTGGAGTGGCTTCCTCACCTGTAAAATGGGAATAATGCTATCTTCCCTGCTTACTCCGTATTGATATCGTGAGGCTTACGTGGAGTAGTGGACGTGGAAGGATGCTGTGCTACAAAAATATGGGGAATATGAATTTTGCTTCCCACGCCCGTTTAGTTAGCAGGAAGCGTTGGAATTGTGAGAGGTATAGAGAGGAATCACATGACCTTCTTTTTTTTTAATAGGCAAACTTTTCAGTAGTTTGGCAGCTAGAGGAGAATGCCTTTCCAAACAGGACAGCCAACATCACTGTGACAGTCACCAAGTAAGTAGTGCCCATGTCACAGCAGGTCCAGGCTGTGGCCCTGGAAGAAATCTGCCTCCCATGAGCATGTGCAAGAGCTATGGCTCCCTCACTGCCCAGGAAGAGGAACCTCGGTGAGCCCACAGAAGTCATCTGTGCCCTGGCACTGACTTGGCTTTCACTTCTTCTTTTTTGGAGGAAGATTAGCCCTGAGCTAACATCTGCTGCCAATCTTCCTCTTTTTGCTGAGGAAGCCTGGCCCTGAGCTAACATCTGTGCCCACCTTCCTCTACTTTATATGTGGGACGCCTACCACAGCATGGTGTGCCAAGTGGTGCCATGTCCGCACCTGGGATCCGAACCGGCAAACCCCAGGCCGCCAAAGCGGAACGTGTGAACTTAACTACTGCGCCACCAGGCCGGCCCCGGCTTTCACTTCTTGTTAGCAAGGATATTTAAAACATTCTTTTATTGACACACAAAGTAAAACTATGGCATTGTCTGATAGAATGAGCCTTGGACTAGAGTTCTAATTCTGGTTCATTTAACTTTGGAGAAGCTCTGTCATCTGCAAAACTTCTGCTTGGGGGTAGGGTGGGGTATGGTGTTGGGAAAGGGTTCGCAAATGGGAGTGACTGTGCCCCCAGGGGCAATGCCTGGAGACATTTTTGATTGCCACAACTTAGGGGGGCTGCTACTGGGATCTAGTGGGTAGAGGTCAGGAATGCTACTAAACGTCAGACAGTATACAGGACAGCCTCTCACAAGGAATTATCTGGCCCCAAATTTCAATATCATCAACGCTGAGAAACCCCTTTAAAATGAATGTGTCTCTGACTCTTCTAGCGAGTCTTCTGCACTCTAATTGCTTATCTCCAAGAGTCTTTTCTTATCTGACCCTCAATGACCCTGGGAAGCCAAGGGACAGAAGCAGCTGTATGTACAAAGCAGGTGTGCTGTCAACTGATATTCTTATTTCCTAGTTCCAATGAAAGAAGGTCCTTGGTCAGAGAGACCCACAGCCTTCAATTCAGGCATGCCTTCATTGCAGTTCTTCCCAAGTAAGTACTTCCAAGGGGCCAACCCCTGCGGGACAGCTTCAGGCATTCTCTCTTATGGATGGAACTGGTGGTCAGAGTGGATGTGGGTATTGCCCTTCCCTGAGAGGAGGCTGCTTAGAACCCAGTCTCCCACTGATCTCTAGGGCATGAACAGTTGGGTCCTGTTAGTAATCAAAGGAGGAGCAGGGCCAACTGGTCTTGCTACAAAAGGGTACTGACGTGATGCTAAGGAGGGAAGAGAGACTGCGGGACTGGGAAGAAAGGAAGGAGAAAAGTAAGGCCACTCTGAAGAATGATAGACACAGAACCAGCCCAAATATACAGAATCCAAATATTCCACCTGATCCCAACTGCCCTACCACCACTTTACATTTTGATATTCAGCTTTGACTCCTCTTAAGGATCTCGTGCCCTGTCCTAGTGTATCCAGTTGGTAGCATTCAGGTTCATTTAAACCGACAAAGGGCCCTTGAGGCCTAACGCATCTTCTCAATTGCAGACCATCAGTGATGTACATGAACACAAGCCGGGGACTTTCTGACCACAAAGAATTCCTCTTCAATGTAAGTGCTTAGTGCTTATCACTGTAAAGCCACAGGTGGCAAAGCCACATCAGCTTTGACTTCCCAGTCTCTGATTTTATTTTGCAGATACATGGGGAAAATCGTTTTGGAGCCAAATTTCAGCTGCAAATTTGTGTTCCCATCAAATTACAAGGTATCCAGCTTGTAAGAGTGAAGAACGTGACAAAGACTCAGGTACTTAGAGGCAGTTCTTTACTCTATAAAGATCACATCTCTTTCCAGAGGGACTATGGATTCTCAAAGGCATAAAAACTGGAGTTCTAGAAAAGGAGTAAAAACAAGATTAGTTAACGTGGGAACACTTTAGGAGTAAATCACCAAAGTCACATTCAGAAAAAAATATCAACCACTCAGCTCTTAATGCAACATTTCAATTTTCCTTCCCTTGATGAAAAATAGGCAAAAATTCAAACCTTTTCAGTAGCCATGGAGACATTTATTTTCCCTTTGGAAATCAACCAATTCTGCTTCTCTTTGTGATTGGCAAATGAATTTGATAAGCATGTGGCCTTTCCTGTACTTCTCCCTATAAACTGTCTACCGTCTTTCTTTCCTCTCTCCCTCCAGTCTGTCTCTCTTGGTCTCTGTTTGCTAACAGCCTCTTTGCTCTCAGTTGACTCCTCATCTGTAGTGTGGTTCCCAAAGCCAGCCTCATGGTCCCTACAGCAACAGGCTCTCAACAGTACGACAGCTGAGGCCTTGGGCTTTCCTGAATCTTTTCTTTGTTGCTCAGGCTGCATAAAGTGTCAAGGCTCAAAATGAAAATATAGAAAGGAATTTACAGAACAGACTGACAGTTAGAAAGAGGGCTTATAAGTTGTAAGCACTTGTTCTCGTGTGTAGTTTATTTTTTAAGAATATTTGTTAAGTTTAAACATTTCAAGAAACATTTCAGTTTCCACTTGGAAACAAAATTCTTGTTTGAAAAGCTGATTGGAAACATGTAAGAATGGGAATCCCACCCCGCTCTGGGGATGGAGATTGGAAACAGCCCCAGGGGCTTCCAGACCAGTACCTTCTCAGTTTGGGCCAGTGAGGCCCCTTCGGCTTACTTAAATAGACTGTGTTGGCAGAGCAGGTCAGTGGCAGAGCTGAAGTCCAGCATCGTCCTGTGGAAATGCTGGATCTTTTTCCTTATTTGCTTCATGGCAGGGGTGTTACGCTTCGTCTTGAAGGTCATTTGATTCAGAATCTTATCTGTGAGGTAATGCAGCCAGAGTACATTATTATAAGGGTGGTACTCACCCCAGCAGTTGTTGTTCTCCTTTCTCATTAGCCTGTAGATCTCAAACTGGTAGTCACCTTCACCTGTAAATAGGTCCTCATCCATGGAAATGTCACAGAAAACCACGATCCCATCCCGCTCCAGGCGTGACAGGGTGTAGTCAATGATGCTCACTTGCAGCCCACAGGTGGGGATAGCGCTTGTCTTCCCGTTGAGGGTGTAATGGAGCTCTTTGAGGCTGGTTTTCTTTAAGAGCACGTTCCCCCAGTGTAAGTCCCGGTGCTCAAAGTGCAGTGAGGCCTCTGCCACTGCGAGGGAGGCAGTGATCTGGTGTAGAATGCTCTTTGCAGTAGCCAAGGAGGACAGCTTCTTTCTCATTTGCTCTAAGTCAATCCCTCCAAACTCAAATTCCAGCACAATGAAGAGCTGGTCTTCCTCAAAAAAGTCAGGCCGGTCATTTGCAGACCCTTTGGTTGAGTTATAGTGATCCCAGGCTCTGAGGAGCAAGGGAGGGTAAGATCCTTGAACACAGTGCACCGAGTTCAACCCAATGAAGCCTTCTGTGCGGTTGCATACCTCATCCGACAAGAGGCTCAACTCTTTGGAGATGATGATCTCTGGCAGGATTTCCTCGAAAGTTTTCTGATGGGCTCCATTGACTAAATCCGGTCCTTCGATGGCAATGATTTTTAGGGCTACAGGTGTGTTGTTAGCAGTTGTTTGAAACACTTCGCCAAACACCCCTTCCCCAATCTTCTCACAGCATTCCAATTTTTCTGAGGAAAGGCAATAGCTAAAGGGGAGAGGGCCTTCCTGATTGCATTCCCCATAAACCTTTTCAGCATCAGATGCCTTTTTGTCTGCGACAGGTAGTGTCTTTAAGGGGGTTAGCAAATACATGGAAGAGGAGTGCCAAGGGGACAGAACACTGTTCGTTTTGTTTGTGACAGGAGGGTTTGAATATTCTGATATGAGGGACCCAGAGAGAGAGCTGGCAGTGGTGTAGCTGCTGCACACTTCTGACACAGCAGTCACGATCTTCTTCTTGTGCAAACTGAGGGAAGCCCTGGCTTTGGTCCAAGCGCTTGCATCCTGTAAATGAGTCAGGTCCTGGGTGAAGAATGAATCTTTTTCTCTCTTTTGGCCCCCTTTAAACTGCTGGTAATGGAGGAGGGAGGTGTTCATTGTCTCCTGATGTTTCCTTTTCCGGCTTGGCCGAGTTCTCTCAGGCCTGTTGAATGCCCCAGGTCCAATACAGCCCTTGTCACCATTGGCCTCGTCGTATTCTATGTGGACAGTCCCTTGAGACCCAATCTCTTGACAAGAGTCCTGGTCTGTGGCACTCTTTTCGCTGATGCTTGATAAGCCCGGGCCCTCCAGCCTCTTGCCGACCAGTTCCCTTTCATGGCAGGTCTCCCTCATATTCTTCCCATCTGCCCCGAACTCAGAATTCTCAGGGTTTCCTGAGTCCACAAGGCTAAAGAGAGCTGACCTGAGGCTGGCACGGGCTTGGTGGGTCAACCTGGTGAACCTGCGTCCTGGTGCTGCCTCCGGGGAGCAGGGGAGAGGTGCGTGGTCCAGGGAGGCTGCTGGGGGGTGGAGGCCGCTCGCGACTTCAGAGGCTGCGTCCGGAGAGGCGGAGGGGCCGGTACTGATGACACTGTCTCCTGGCTCTGGGGACCCAGGGCCGGGGCCGGGAGAGGCCGGAGAGCTGTACAGGGAGGCGCTGATGCCCAGCTCGCCGCCGTGCCCGGGCGGGCTGCACGCACTGAGGTCCGGGCTCAGGCGGCCCGGGTTGCCGCTGGGGAAGGGCGGCGGCCGGAGCGGGCCGCAGGGGGTGCTGCACTTCTGCGGGGGCCGAGCTCGCAGCCTCAGGCGGCGCGGGGTCGCGATCGGGCTCGGGCCGTCCGTGCAGGTTCGCCGGCCAGCGCGCCTCCGCCGCGGGCCCACCGGGCTGCCGGGGAAGTCGGGGTCGTCCGGGTCGTCGGAGGCCACAGACCGCGAGCGGCCGCCGCCGCTGGTGTCGGTGCTGCTGCCGCTGCTGCTGAAGAAACGCTTGCGGTCTTGCGGAGGGAACCACTGCGCGGCTGCCCGGCCCGGCTGCCGCCGCGGACCCCCGCCGCCGCCGCCGGCAGCCCCATACGTTCGGAAGAGCCGACCCCCGGGTCGCGGGAGTGACGCCGCCATGGCCGGCACCCGCCAAGCAGTTCAAATGCAAACATCGCGAGACTTCCTCGAGACCCGGACGCGCCCGCTGGCCCGCCTGCCCGCCTGGTCCTAGCGCCCGGCCTCGCGCATGCGCATCGCCACTAGGCTCCCGGGGACCTGGGAAAGGGCCGTTAACCGGGCGACTGGGTTTCCTCATTGTGTCCTGGGCATGCCTCTCGTTTCAGGCTTACACTGTGTGCAGCCAGAGTCAGCAGGGCGCTTGTGGGAGCGATCCGGTTCAGGTGAGCGCGGCCGTCCAGAGAGGCCGAGTGAGAGAGAAGGGTCTGTAGCGGGTGACACGAGACGCCCCGGTACCACTCTCTGAGGTTTCCCCTGAAAGCACGTGCGGGGCGGCACCCAGGCCCCTCCTTAGCCTCTTCACTGGGTCACGTTTGTCAAGGTTGCGGTGTCGCTTGAGCCAGGGTGAGCGCTGAAACCGCTCACACCCTCTGTTCTGGGACCTTAAGCTGCTCTGTGTGCTAAGTGGTAAACTTTCTAGCTTTTCGCGTTAAGGCGCAAAGGATGTGATCGGCCAGCTGCAAGACAAAGGCCATCCGTCAAGAGGCAAGACGGTAGTAGAGAAAGGGCTTTTACTCAGCAATGAGCTAGCTGATGAGCCAGCTGATAGGAAGCTAGCATCCTAAAGAACCATCTTAATGGGGTACAGAATCTTGAAGCAGTGATATAGGGCTAGTGGGCTATAGAGGAGGGCTCAGGAATGTTGACTGCCTGGCATTGCAGACGGGGAGTCACCACACCAGACCTTTCAGCTGTCATCAATGATGGATACCAGTATAGAATCTCTGTCCGGAGGTCCTTATGTTCCTAAGGAACTCAAAAGAACAAAGTTATTGTCTTACTGCAACTGGAAGGTACACACCAGGGGCCATAAAATCTACAGAGCATGTATGTCTCCTGGAGGGTACATATCCAACTGGGTTAGTTAATCAGAGGTCATTCAAAGTTACAATGTAGCTTCCTTTCTATAACATGGCTTCCCTTATGTCAACCTTGTATTGAGCCAGTATCAAAGGTGTTGTGCTAACTAGACTTTCCTTTTCCAGAGTGTGGAGGAATGGCATTCAGTAAGCTGTGCCATCACTTCGGATAAAGAAAATGTCACTGTGGCTGCAGAGCTCTTCTTGAGTCAATCCGAGCAGGTACTTGAGACTGAAATACTCCAGATTTGATTGTCCTGCTGCTCACAGGCTTCTTCTCTAGAAAAGGTGATAACATCTCAAATAGAGCAGTGCAAAACAGGTCTCTTGATCCACCTTCATCCCCAGCCTGTTCCTTACCTAGTTACTCAGGGTAACTTACTCCAGTTACTTACTAGGAATTCTAGGAATTACTTGTAACTCCTCCCTTTCCTACTTCCTCCTATCTATTCCAGCAGCAAGCTCCGTCATTCCACTCCCAAAATATATCCTAATCCATTCCGTCTCCACCGCTCCTGTTGTAGTTTGGGCCACCACCTTTTGTCTGGGCTGTTACAGTAAACTTCTGGCTGCTCTTCCTGCCTCTGATCTTGCCATGCCCTCTACAAACATTCTTCACATAACATCTGTCTTTTAAAAGCAAACATTATGCCACTCCTCTGCTTAAAGAAAAAAAAAGTGGTTCTTGAATACACTTAAACTAAAATCCGTCCTTTTTCAATGGCCTGCAAGGCACTGTGTGATCTAGTCTGTGCTTCCTCAACTTCATTCCTGGTACTCTCCTCTTCCCCGATTCTTATACTCCAGCTATTCGGTCCTTTCTGTCACTCCAGCTTGTCAATATTATTCTGGCTACATGACCTTTGTACTTGGTGTTTCTTCTTCAGGACACTGCTCTTCCCCCAGATATTCCTGTGTGGTTTCTTCTTATCTTGAACTCAGATGTTACTTTCATAGAGAGGCCTTTCCTGATCACTCATTGGACAGTGGGAACTGTGATCTAGGTTAATGCCTTGCAGGTCCAGGTGACAATGAGGAGCTCTGAACTGAAGAAGTAGCAATGAGGATGGAGAAAAAGGAACAGGTGCAAGAGGGACCTAAAAATAAAAAGAATTGTCAAGAACTGACTTGGGGCCGGAAGCTGGGTGGGGGGTGACACGAGGTAAAGGGTAAGGGGAAAGAAGTTGGGGAGTGACTGCAGGTTTCTTGCCTGGGTAACTTTGTGGTTGCTGATGCCATAAACTAGGCTGAGGAAGACAGGAGAAGGAGGATGCTAAAGGGATAGCTGGTGAGCGCTGTCCAAAAACAGTAAGTCTATGTCTAAAGTCTGTTTTGTTTTCCCCTTCATCTTACAGTTACTAAGAGATGTAACTGAACTGCAGATCCTCGGTGAACTATCTTTCGACAAATCTCTATATGAGGGGCTGAGTGCAGAGAACCACAGAACTAAGGTAGTCCCTGGCTGTTTTCTGGTTTTCTGGGTAGTGTCCTGGGAAAACTGTGCCTAGGCTTCGAGCCCCTGTTTGGGCACTCTGCTGCTGCCCTCTTCTGTTTTCAGGCTTATCCCCTCTAATCTAATCTTAACTCTGCCACCGACTGCCTCTGTGACCTGCTGCCTCAATTTTTCCATCTGGGAAATGAGGCAATTGAATAAGAGGCCTAAGCTGAGGAAGTCTAAGCTGAAATAACTAGGCTGGGATCAACAGCTATATAGCCTTTGATTTAAAAATGTATGGTTTTTAAAAAATTTCCTAGGTGAGAAATAATTTTTTTGTATACATTAACTCTCTTCCTAGTGTGTAGTGTCAGTGTTTAGTTACAGTATTAAACAGTTACAATACTCAGCAATGCATAATTCTTTTATAAGTCTCAGACTAAGTATTAGGACTCTTGGGATCCTTTTTTCAGAAGTATGACCACAAGCCAAACTGGCATCTGTGATCTATGGGCTAAATGCTGCGTGTGCTACCCTGAGTTGTCATTCTTGTTGACACTCGCCTAGGCCTGCTGCTGGCTTCAGAGATGACCCATCTGTGAGCTCTTGAGTGAGGCATGATCATTGCTGGAGGGAATGTCAAGAATGTGAGACTGGATTGGTAAATATTAGGTCCTCTGATTTCCTCCCTGGAGGAGGAGAAGGGAGCAGTTCTCTAGACATGTTGGAAATAACATTTCCTTTTATTTTTAAGTATTTCTAAGACAGAAAATAATATGGAAGAAAGAGAAATGCCCCATTATCCCACTGCCTAGATTTTTTTTAAATAGAAGTAATAGCAAGAAAACCTAAGCCTTACAGAAAGATACCAAATGAAAAATTATGGTTCCTTCACTCCCTTCTTCTCCTGCTCCCAATTCCCTCTCCCCAAAGGGAGTTACTGTTAGCAGTTTCTTATATGCACATTCTTCTTTTTTTTTTTTGAGGAAGATTAGCCCTGAGCTAACATTTGCTGCCAATCCTCCTCTTTTTGCTGAGGAAGACTGGCCCTGAGCTAACATCTGTGCCCATCTTTCTCTACTTTACATGTGCGAGACCTGCCACAGCATGGCTTGCCAAGCGGTGCCATGTCCGCACCCAGCATCCAAACTGGCGAACCCTAGCAGCCGATGTGGAATGTGTGCAACTAACTGCTGCGCCACTGGGTCGGCCCCTGTGCACATTCTTAAATGACTTATGTATTTCCCCCTCTTACTTACCAGTGCTTTTATTTCTGTAGCATAGATTCCCCATAATTATTTTTCTCTCTTTAAATTCAATACCTTCAGTAAAGTGATAAGTAGTTTCTGGCAATAAGCACCTGACTTACAATGAACCTGTGAGTGTAAATAGCTGTGTATCCAAGCAATTTCAGCTGCAAGAAAGGACAAACTCCCGCTGCTGTACCATAGAGACGTCTGTTGTTTATCCAGTGAGGGGGGCGGACCAGGGCCCACGGCCTGGCCCCTTTGAATCTTGCGCTCTGCCCTCTGGGTGTTGGTGATGCCTTCCCTCGTGGCCAGCACAAAGTTGCCACCTCTCCCAGTGCTACCTCTTCACGTGGCAGAATACAAAATAGGAAGCAAGAGGTCAGTAGCAAAAGGATTTTTTCTTCATGTGCCTTCCCTGTTCAGGAAGGAAAATTTTCCTAAAAACTCCTGACAGATATCTCCTTACATCCTACAGGTGAGACCTGGATCCCCTGTCCCTCACTGGCAAAGGAGGGTAGCTTTGTCATGAGGAGCTTAGAGCGGTCGGGTTGCTGACCCGAATCTCAAAGGGGAGAACGGCTGTTGGGTAGGCCACCACAGTGTCTGCCACAGGCAGTAGTGTCCTGTGTCCTGCTTCTCCCTTCACCTCTCCCAGGGCAGCTTTGGGCACTTTTGGAATCTGTGGGTTTAGAAGAGGAAAAAGGGAAGAAGCTTTGAGAAATAGGAGCATTTTGTCTACTCAGATCTGGCCTGTTACACCAGTGTCACCTTGAGACTTCCTTTCATCACTTTCTGAAACCCAGGATCTCGAGTCCTTTTTTTTCCCCCTACTTCACTCCTCCATAGAAGAAAAAACCAGCTCTCTTCCTGTTCTTCCTCCCTTTCTCTTGCTTTGCTCCCTCCCTGTTCTCAAGGTCAGGAACTTACTCCTACTAAAGTTTAGCTAGTATAAGTTCAATAGTTTCCAGAGGGTCAACCCAAGGAAGTAACCAGCATTTATAACTTCATTGGAAGAGGCCTTAAAGGTAAATTTGCCCAGCATCCCACCCTATACAGAAATTCTCCCCAAAGCATCCTTGACCTTGGTGCTTAAACACTTGCATGGAGAGAACTCAGTGTTTTGTGCAGGCAGAGAGGTCTCCATGGCCCTCTGCCCTTGCTTAAGTCCTGGAACATCTCTGGCCATGGTCTGTGTGCTGGCCACAGCTTGGGAGGGTCATATCTGGGTCTCACTTGGCAAGCCTGTCCCCTGAGCCTTCCAGCTGCGTCCTGTCAGTGAGAAGAGAGATTAGACTCCTGAAATTGAGAGAGCCTGTAGACAGCAATGCTGGGGCTGGCTTCTAATGGAAGAGCTCCACAGGTGGTACACATGGATGCCATTTTGCATTTATTGTGTTTCTGAGGTAACATACACATTAGTCTGGTATAAGAGCAGACCAGTATCTTTATCATATATTTCATGTGGGAAAAATGTGTTATCAGACTTCAGGGCTTTGTGCAAGATCATAAAGAGCTGTCAGAACAGAGTTGGAAAGGACTTAGAGACCATTTAAAATGGGTCATCATTTTGAAGATGCTGAGCCTGGGGCTCAAGGACATATAGTGGCATAGCTGGATGTAGAATCTTGATTTTTCCGTCTCTCTCTGTTCTTTAAACCCTGGAGATCTGGGCTGGCCCATGGCCGAGTAGTTAAGTTCACGTGCTCCTCTTCGGCAGCCCAGGATTTCACTGGTTCAGATCCTGGGCGCGGACATGGCACCGCTCGTCGGGCCACACTGAGGTGGCATCCCACATGCCACAACTAGAAGGACCCAAAGCTAAAAATATACAACTATGTTCTGGGGGGCTTTGGGGAGAAAAAGGAAAAATAAAATCTTAACAAAAACCTAGAGATCTTAATTCCTTGGGACCCTGTGTTACTGTCAGAGAATCTTTAACAGAAGGTCACAATCTCCTGACAGGCTTAGCTCTTCCAGATAAGAGACCAAAATAGTTTCTGTGAAGTATTTTGGTCACTAGATAATTTTGTCGTGCTCTGGTTTTTGGGTTTTTTTCCAGTTTTTGTTCTCTCTGCTTTTTGAGGATTCTATTGATATATCTAGCTCAGAGACTCTCTCCTCAGTCCTGTCCAGTCTACTGAGGAGCCCATGGATGGCATTCTTCATTTCTCTTACAGCGTTTTTGATCTCTTGCGTTTCTTTTGGTTTCTTTCTTAGGATTTCCATCGCTCCACTTACATTGGCCATCTGTTGTTGCATGCTGTCTACTTTATCCATTAGAGCCCTTAGCATATTCATCATAGTTGTTTTAAATTCCCAATCTAATAATTCTAACATCCTTGCCATTCTGGTTCTGATGCTTACTCTGTCTCGTCAAACAGTGTTTTTTGCCTTTTGGTATGCCTGGTAATTTTTTCTTGATAGCTGGACATAATGTACCAGGTAAAAGGAACTGCTGTAAATAGACATTTAGTAATGTGGTGAGGTGGGGGGAGGGGAAGTGTTCTCTTATCCTGTGATTAGGTCTCAGTCTTTTTTTTTTTTTCTTTTTCTCCCCAAGCCCCCCCAGTACATAGTTGCATATTCTTCATTGTGGGTCCTTCTAGTTGTGGCATGTGGGACGCTGCCTCAGCGTGGTTTGATGAGCAGTGCCATGTCCGCGCCCAGGATTCGAACCAACGAAACACTGGGCCACCTGCAGCGGAGCGCGCGAACTTAACCACTTGGCCACGGGGCCAGCCCCTCTTTTTTTTTTGAGGAAGGTTAGCCCTGAGCTAACATCCGTGGCCAGTCCTCCTTTTCGCTGAGGAGGACTGGCCCTGAGCTAACATCCGTGGTCAGTCCTCCTTTTTGCTGAGGAGGACTGGCCCTGAGCTAACAACCATGCCCATCTTCCTCTATTTTTTTTATGTGGGACGCCTACCACAGCATGGCTTGATAAGCGGTGTGTAGGTCCACGCCCAGGACCTGAATTGGCGAACCTCAGGCCACTGAAGCAGGTGCACGAACTTAACCACTGCGCCATGGGGCTGGCCCCAGGCCTCAGCCTTTTAAAGAGCCTATGCCTCTGTTCTGTGAACTTCACAACTGTTTCTCAATTTTTTTCAACCCCTTAGGTGGGACAGGATGGCTGGAGTGGGCTCAAGTTGGGTGTTTCCCTTCCCCCAGGTCAGTTAGGCTCTGATAACACCCCAGCAGGTTAGGCTCTGGTTAACTAGTTCCTTCTGAGGGCAGGCCTTGTTAGGAAGAACAGCGTGCTCTGGTTTACTTCAGAATGGTTTGTCTTCCCCTCCCCCTGCCCTAAGCATGAGGGCATTCTTCTCCAGGGTTTACTGTGGGAGCCTGGCGGAGCTCCTGAGGTAAATCTCGCAGTGATGTGGGGGCCCGAATGACGGGGTTGCCTGGAACCCTGGAATTCTCAGTCAACACTGAACTTCCAGCAGTTCCTCAGTCACGGTTCAGGTCTCCTACCCCGCACTGGCGAGCCTCTGCTCTCTGTGTCCATCCGTCTTTCTCTCTGCACTGGCGAGCCTCTGCTCTCTGTGTCCGCCCGTCTGTCTCTCCAGTCTAGGGGGAAGCGGTTTGGAGGGTCCTGCCATCTCATAGGCATCCAAGAAGAGTTGATTTTTGCTGTCTGTTTAGCTTGATACTTGTTAGCACAGAGTGGTGCCTTCTAGGCTCCTTACACATGGAACCGGGAACTGGAAGTCTCATTAGATAATTTTAGATGATGCATCCGGAAATGTTCAGCTTTTTGCATTACTGTCATCAGTCTTGATCAATACACAGAATGTCGCCAAGTTCTCATATTTTCCTCCTTAAAATAACATGTGGCGTTTTTTTCTCCTTTGCCTTACCCGTCTTACTGGATGATCTCTTTGTCCTGTTCTAGATCACTGTCATCTTCCTGAAAGATGAGGAGTATTACTCCTTGCCTGTTGTCATCGGAAGCAGTGTTGGTGGCCTTCTGGTTTTGATTGTGATTATAGTCGTCCTATTCAAGGTCAGTTCTCAAGTTCCTAAAGGCTCTGGTGTTGGGCACGGTGCTCCCTGGGACAGACAGCTGCTGATGTAGAGCGGCCACCCGGCCCTGTGGCCACTTTTCCCTCTTCCTTCAACCACACACTTGTTTAGGCAAATGAATAGTCAGTTTCTGTTTGAAAAAGGTAAAAATCTAATTGAAGTATTGGAGTACAGAGAAATTTTCATAAACGGATCTGATCGTCATTCCCCTGTTTAAATCCTTTACTTTCCTTGCCCTGTTTTAATGTTCAAACTCTTTCACTGCTGTTCAAGACCCTCCGGTCTCTGCCTCACCCCTCTCCGCCCTTAGTCTTGCTTTTTCTCCAGACATGTTGAACACAATAGGTTTGCGTCTCTGTGCTTGCAGTTAGGCTGTCCACAACCCCCCCGCCCTTCTGGCTTTTTCCCCTTGCTCACACTCTTCCCTTGAAACTCATCCCAGAGATTCCTGAGTCCTCTGAGCTGAGTTACGTGCTTTTCCTGTGAGCCGCCTCCAGGAAGCCCTTCCAAGTGTCACTGGTCACACTGCATTGTAATTCTTTCTCTTCCTACTAGATGTGAGTTTCTTGATGTAGGAGGCCGTGCTAGATGTCTTTCTGTCCTCAGCATAGCAGGTCAAAGTGCTTTGGGGATTCAGAGGGAGGTGGAAGAGCTCTTCTGACTGGGGAAGGAACACCGGGAAAGGCAGCCGTCAGGACGGTTCTTGAAGGCCTGGATTATCAGGGAGAGATTCAGAGGAGGCGCGAGAAGCAGAGTACAGGGCCTATTTTGATAACAGCTAGATAAATGGTTTTCTAAAACAGATGAATATCTTAGGTCTGTAATTGGGCTTCCTCTCCATTTGTTTTAGTGTGGCTTTTTTAAAAGAAAATACCAACAACTGAACTTGGACAGCATAAGGAAGGCCCAGCTGGAATCAGAGAATCTGCGCACAGAAGAACGTTAGGACCAGCTTTCTCATCCATTGGGAGACAGTGTCAGCCAGTCCTTGATCTAGACACGTGGTGTGGTGTTGATTACTTTTTCCTTTAGGATCATCTAGAGCAGAATCTAACAAAATGTTTGTGGAATATTGATTTTTAACTATACGTTGTCCCAAAGGTGTCTGTATATTATGCAAAAAATAAACTTGGGAAACATTTGGTGTTAAGTAGCGTTAAACTGTTTTCTTTGCAGAAGCGCCTTTAATGTGCAAATATAATATACGTTGTGATATTTTTTTCCCCAAGAGGAGGTTATATAGCATTTCCCAACCTTATTTGCTTAAGAATGCTTTTTTATTGGCATTTCTATTAACGTCTCCCGAAATAGTGTTCTATGAAATACATCTTGGTTGAAAGTGATTCCTAGTCTGGCATTTTCAAGATCCTAAGATGTTGCCTATTATTTCAAATCAGGCCACAAGAAAGCACCCCGACAACAAATGTAAAAAGTAGAAAAACAAAGGTTGCTGAAGCAGAAACTAGGGAGGAGAGAAGACCAGGACTTTGTTCTGTTTTTCAGTTCCGTTGCACGTGTGAACATGTCTATTTAATATGCAGCGCTGACCTTACTTGGCTTCCTGTGTGGTGAATTGCTCAGGGAGACTTTTGTTCCTTAGTAGATACCGTCACCAGGAGAGAGCGCTCGTCCGTCCGCAAGAGGAGATGGAACCTGGCCTGGGAGTTGGGGGCACAGAGATTAGGGCCTAGTTAGAGGCTGGCTTTGCTCTTCGTATCTTATTTTATGTTTGTGCCCCATGCTGTTAAAACTTGACCATGTCTCCCCACTGCCAGCCCTACCATGGAACAATCCTTGTTTTCACGGATTATAAAAGTCACTGCAAAAAATTCAGTGCTGCAGAAGTATATAATGTAGAAAGTAATCCTTGCCACCCCTCCGTCTTCTTTATCTAATTTGGATGCTTTCATTATTGTTTCTTAGAAATTTTAACTTTTTCTGAAATTTGTGTGGGTATAAGGTGTGAATTAGGGAATTTCCCCTGGGTTTTTTCTAGACGCATGACTCATTTTCACAGCACTACTTGTTGAGATGCTTAACCACCTGCTCTGCTTATCCACGCTCTCCTATATCTCAGGGGCTGAAAGGCTTTAAGCATTTCCCAGACTCCCTTGCAGTGGGCTTCGCGTTTAGGTTTTGCTAGTGAGAGGCACTTGCATGAGGCTGGAAGGGGGGCAGGTGGGAGAAGCCTCTCTGCTGCTTCTCGCGGTGGTGGTGGCAGCAGTTGAGTGCAGGCCCCTGAGCAGCAGAATGACAGTGTGGCCTCCAGCAATGGTGGCAGCTTCCTGCAACTCCTGACCTCTGGGTGACACCAACTGCTGTTTTTATTTTCTAGCCCTTTCAGCAAATTTGAAACTTAACTCTGTATTCAATCCCTTTCTCTTGAAATACCCAGAGTGATTTCTGTTTTCTTGATGACCTTGAGTCTAACTATATTATTTTTAAAGGAATCCAGTTGTCTCTCTATCATTTATTGAAATGCTCATTGATGATTTGAAATTCTGTTGTTACCACTTATGAAATTCATGAATATGTGTGTGTGCGTGTGTGTGTATATATATATATATATATATATATATATATATGTATAAATTCTGGAATTGAGTTTTGTTTCCCTGATCTGTTTTTTCCTTCCAAGCACCACAGTTGAAGAAACATTTTTTCTTTTTAGCCTTATGCAAATGGTAAATTCACAACAGCACAGAGGTATCTAAAAAATGAAAAAATGTGTCTCCTCTCCTCTTCCCCCACTAATCTCTCTTTCCAAAAGGCTCGCCAGTGCAGAGAGACAGACGGACGGACACAGAGAGCAGAGGCTCGCCAGTGCGGGGTAGGAGACCTGAACCGTGACTGAGGAACTGCTGGAAGTTCAGTGTTGACTGAGAATTCCAGGGTTCCAGGCAACCCCGTCATTCGGGCCCCCACATCACTGCGAGATTTACCTCAGGAGCTCCGCCAGGCTCCCACAGTAAACCCTGGAGAAGAATGCCCTCATGCTTAGGGCAGGGGGAGGGGAAGACAAACCATTCTGAAGTAAACCAGAGCACGCTGTTCTTCCTAACAAGGCCTGCCCTCAGAAGGAACTAGTTAACCAGAGCCTAACCTGCTGGGGTGTTATCAGAGCCTAACTGACCTGGGGGAAGGGAAACACCCAACTTGAGCCCACTCCAGCCATCCTGTCCCACCTAAGGGGTTGAAAAAAATTGAGAAACAGTTGTGAAGTTCACAGAACAGAGGCATAGGCTCTTTAAAAGGCTGAGGCCTGGGGCCAGCCCCATGGCGCAGTGGTTAAGTTCCTGCTTCAGTGGCCTGAGGTTCGCCAATTCAGGTCCTGGGCGTGGATCTACACACCGCTTATCAAGCCATGCTGCGGTAGGCATCCCATATAAAAATAGAGGAAGATGGGCATGGTTATTAGCTCAGGGCCAGTCTTCCTCAGCAAAATAATAGTTAATAGTTTTCAGATATTCTTTCAGGATGTCCCTGTGCACATACCAGCATCAACTTCTCTACATGTGGATCAGATTGCATGTGGTCCCCTCCTTGCTTTTTCATCTGAGACTTCAGAGGTCTTTTAGTACCACATGTGCAGGTCTCCCCCATTCTTTTTAACAGCCCTGTCATATGCTGTGTTATATTTACTTAACAAGTCCCCACAGGTGGATATTTAGGTGGTTGCCGTTTCTTTTCTTTCTTTATTAGAAAGAAGAGGTGTGGTGAACATCTTTAAACATGGATCCTTCCTGGCGTGCTTTTCAAGTGTGCTCTTGGTTAAGTTCTGAGCACAATTACTGGGCCAAAGGTTAGTGCATGTAAAATTTTGATAGACAATGGCAGCTCAACCTCCAAAAAGTTTTTCCCAGTTTACATTCCACTTAGAATATATGGAAGTGCCGCTGCTTGCCCTCGTCACCACTGGGCATCATCAAATTTTAACTGTTCTGCTAACCTGGTCAGTGTGAAAAATGCTATGCTGTTTTTGATACCAGTTTTCATTGTAACTTTGCAGTAAATTTTGATATCTGATAGGTCATTTGCATTCTTATTAAAAAATATTTATTGTATTCTTTCAGGTAGTTCTTAGTTTTTCAAATTCCCAAAGGAAACCCTGTGGGGTTTTAATTTAAATGTACAGATTAAGTTGGGGACAATTGTTTTCTTTACAGTATTGTCTTCCTACTCAGAAATGTGACGTTTCTCCACTTGCTGAGATTTTAAAAACACCCTACAGCAAGGGTTTATAATTCTCTTCAGAGGTCTTAATTAATGAAGACTTTTATTTTCACCCGTATTGTATATTTATTACTGCTACTGTGAAAAATATCTTTTCTCCCCCTGACTGATTATAGAGTTTGTATTTAGAACAATTGGTTATTTTGAATGTTATCCTTCTCTGGCCATCTCACTGAACTCTTTGTTTTTTAGTAACTTTTGTTTGATTCTCCTGGAATTTCTAAGGAGAAAATCCTATCTGCAAATAGTGGTAATTTGGAGTCTTTCTGATATTTAGACTTTTTTCCCACCTTTATTTCTTTTACCAGAACTGGTGGAGCTCTGAGAAGGTACCTCTGTGCCTGATGTCACTGGGATTGCCCTGCGTGCTCTCTGCTGCAGCTGCACGCCTGCCCGTGGTCCTGCCCTGCCACCCTGCTTTGGGCAGTGTCTGGGGCTTGGTTGGAGAGCCCGTCCTTGTCTCCTGGAGTCCCTCATGTACCTCTGTTAAATTCCCAGGCTGCTTGGCGTGACCAGCTTTCCCCTTGATCTGATTGCATCTGCTTCATTTCTTTCAGGAATTCCTTTGTAAATTTGGTTCTGTTTCCAGGGCTGACACAGGCTTTCTCCCGCTTTCTGTTTCTTGGGTTGTCTCAGTGGGATGTGTTTTTGAAGGAAAAGAAAGAGGTAAGTTTGCTTAGCTCTTTCCCTGCTGTTGGGCTCAGGAGTTGTGTCCAAGTTTTCAATGTTACAGGTGACGTGGAGCCCCTGTTTTTATACTTTTTTATTGCAAATAAGACCCCACTCCCATTCTAACAGTCAGGGCTTATGTTGAGCACCTGTGAGCATCTGGCTGACTAAGCAGTGCTGATCTGACTGGCATTGGACCCGCACAGCAGCAGTCAGGAGACTACAGATGGGAGCGGTTGGCGAGGAGGCAGAGCCTTGAAATGGAGACCAAGTCGCCTGCTGTGGCTTGGGCCAAGGCCTTCTCTTTCTTCTAAAAGATGCCTTTCTAGTGCTAGGCCTTTCCCGTTTGCTGTCACCCTCCTCTTCCTGGGAACAGGAAGTGTCAAAGCTTGCATAGATCCAGAACAGTGGGTCATGGCCACTGTCCTGGTGAGAGAAGGACCACGATGGGGCCAGCTGGGCACTAGTATTGGGATAAAAGCCCCTGTGGTTTCTGTTTTCCTTTCTCCTGTTACACGTAGGCTGGTGAGTGCAGATTTCAGCAACTTTTTCTCTTGTGATCACATCTGAACTCTGGGGTTTGGTTGTTGGAGGGGTGAAATCAAGCAGATGTGAAGACCTAAGTCTGTCAAACTTTGCAGGCCTAATTAGATTTTGAGAAAGGGGTACTTCCTGTGGCTGAGCCCAGGAGGCTTATGATCTGCACTGGTGTATTATTCTATGCACATCTTCTCTAATACCCTTACGAGGAGGGGTATTTGGTTAAGATCAGGGTTTAGGTATTTTTGGGTCTCCTAACCATGCTTATAACCTTGTAATAGTGCCAGAATTGTACCATTCCTTTAAGAACAGATTTAGGAAACTGAGTCAAGGAAACAGTTAATCTCTTCAGGAAGAGTAGTTGTTCTAACATCAGAGCTCAGGAGGTAGCTGGATGCACCTCAATAGACAATTCCCAACTTCAGTTGACTTGATTTTTTTTTTGATTAGTGGGAGAACATTTTGAAAAGTACATAAGTAATACATGGATACACTCATAGTAAAATCAGAGTAAAAGGGGAGAATTTGCCTTTGTTACAACCTTGCCCCACCCTGTGCCCCCCTTAGAAGCTGGGTGAACTGATTCAGCATGTACTCTTCCAGGCCGCCATATTCTGTGCCCTTGTAAATCTTCACGTGTACAAATACAGTATATAGATTTTAAGGTTTTGTTTGTTTTACATAAATAGCATCATATATTCTTCCATTTGTAATAATTGGTGACCATTTTCAAGAAACTAGTGTCAGAGACAAATGCTGCTGCCAAATGCAGGGTATGTGGGGGTGGAGACGACACCTTGGGTCAACATGTCTTTGGGGAGTTAATAAATTTGTATAGCTTTTTACAATTTGTCAAGATGCCCTTTCAGCTTTTTCCAAAAGTGGAATTAAAGGCATTTTTGTAATTGTCGTACCATGCCAAATAGCTTTCCAGAAGGACTGAGCCACGTTACGTGGTTATCAGCAACATGAATGTATCCTGGGGTCTCCATCTTTAGTTAGCTTGTTTCCTTGCTGGGTACATAATGATACCTTTAGTTTACTTTTCCTTGATTGTTGGCAAGACGATGTATTCTCCTATGAAACAAGATGACATTTTTCCCCCTCTATGCTTTATTTTTTCTTTCTTGTCCAGTTAAAATGCGGCCCTGGCATTTTCTCATTAGCCCTTTCTGAACTGCACCAGCTTCTGGGATAGAAATAAGAGGTTCATTTCTCCCTCTGAACTTCGGAGCCTCTGGGTGAATAAGGGTGATTTGACCCAGAATTAGAGAGCAGTGTGCCCTCCGGAATAGGGGAACTAAGTGGTGCTGATCTGCTGGTGGGCGATAGGAGGCAGTAGTCATTGTTAGTGGCCTGTCTAATGGAGGAGCTCCATCTGAGTGCTACAGAGAAGCCAGGACCACAGCATCAGCCCCCAGGAGAGAGAGCTGGAGGCTCTGCGTCTCCCTCTCCCCTCTCCCTGAGGGAGGATTCTGGGTCTGGTTGGTCAACTCCTAGGACCCTCTTGCTGGTTGCAAGAAGTCCAGGGCGGAGTGATGGGGCTGCAGGTAGGCAGGGGCAGGTTGAAGGTGTGGCCTCCGTGGATGCCTCCTCTTCTGTCCAGGGCCTGGGAAGGAGCCTGGACCAGCCCTGCCACAGCACTGGCAGGTATTCTTGGACTCTTGGCCTTGGTTTCCCGGGTTTGACTAGTGTGCTACCCTGAGGTAGTCTTTCTATTCTTTAGAGCTGTGAGGTCTGAGATTAAGGTTGGACTGCTGGGGTGGAAGAAAACACTCCTGGCCCACTTTGTTTCTGCAGACCTTTTAGATTTCCTAGTCTGGACAAAGCCTGCCAGCCTCACTGCTGGAGTTCTACGCTGGGGCTGGGGGTCCTTTGCCTCCTGGGTGAAGAGCTCGCTGAGGGGATGGCTAGCTGGCTAAGGACCCTAGCACCCCTAGGCCGGGGGTTCTAACTTTTTCGTGTTCCACAGCCCCCTCTGGCAGTCTGGTGAAGCCTAGGGACCCCTTCTCACATTTTTTTCCCCAACGCTGTTATGAAAAGGTTCAAACATTTAGAAAGATTGTATTTTACAATTGTGAACACGTATCTACCCGCCACTTAGTTTCTACCATTAACATTTTATTATGCTTGCCTTATCACATATTTTTCCACGCACCCATCCATCAGCTTGTTTTTAGATACATAAAAGTTTATAAAGAACCAATTATATTGAACTACAGTGATTGGGATATTTTTCAAAATTTATGATGTGGAGGTACATGTGCTTCTTTATCAATGCATTAAAGCAGCAGATCTGATAACTACCCTACTTTCAAAGTAATGATGAGCTTACAGTGTATTTTGAGATTTTTGCGATAGCTGGCATGTGAGGGGAAAATATCTGCAGTTTCTACTGGTGTCAAGATGCAGGTACTGCTGATGCTACTGTGGCTTTTGCATACGCTCAGGATTGAAGGAGATGTTAAATTTCAGTTGAAGGGTGGTACGATAAATAGGTAACCTGTTTTCCATCCAGCTTCACAGATCTCCTCCTGTGTGTACTCTGGTCCATTTAACAAGCGTGGTCCCACGCTGGGCTTGTCCCTGAGCAGCCAGTCTTCATGATCCCTCTGTTCCTGGAGGAGGAAACAACTTGCCCGAGGCCACAGGGCTAGTGTAAGGCAGAGCCATCGTCCCACTAGCAGGTTTTTGGATTTCCAGGTCTAATATTTTTTCCACAAAAGCTTCATTACAGACTGGGCAAGGCACAGGTGACACCCCGGTGAGCGGCTGGTTTCAGACTTTGCTGGGCAGCTCGTCAGCCTCCTTGCCCCTCCTGCTAATGGCTCTGATGCTCCGCCCAGCTTGTGCCTGGGCATCTGCTGTTTTGACAAGCCCTTCCAGGTGATGCAAGAGCCACACCCTGTGAGATGCTAGTTATGAGATCAGACTTTGTTCGTCTGATTCCACTTTGTCCATGCGAGCTCTCAGCACACACTTGGAGTCTTGATGACTCATAAGTTGCTTCAGGAGACAAATTTAACTTAATGCTCTGGTAGAATTATCTCTGGTGAAATCTTCTATGAATATATACTCCAAAATAAAGGCTTAGTCACTCTACCCGAGACACTTCAAATATGCAGGCTAATGGGCAGAGGCAGGGTGATCAGGAGTCAGCCTTCCCTCCCTGCTTCCCCATCCTCCTGAAGTAGGATGACACCCGCCTCACATGGGCCGTGTGGTACCAAAAGCGGTAAAGCCCTTTCCTGCCCTCAGTCGTAGACGACAGGTAAGGGATATACTCAACTGTGACTCCGTAAATCAAACAGATCCTGTCCTTTGGGAATTTAGAGGAGAGGGATCCAGGAGGCCGTAGGGAAGGAGACACACAGACACCTGTACGCTGAGCCTTGAAGCCATGGAGGAGTGCGGGGAGGCCGGCCTGGGTGGAGGCACGGAGGTTGGCAAGTGAAGGATGTGGTAAAGCATGTTAGTCCATTTGGCTGAAGCTGAGTGTGCGTAACGGGGCGTGTGAGGCCAGAAAGTCAGGAGGGGACAGTGACTGCAATAAGCAATGAGAGTCTGCGGAAGAATTGTGTACAGGAAATGAAGGGAAGCCACAGCCACTCCCGGTGTTTTATACAAGCAGTTCCTACTCGTTCTCGTTTTGTTGCCACTGCAGTCCTATGAACTTAGAGCAGAGGGGAGGGGATGGGCGTGAGTCGCGAGGGCTCTGGGGAGACCACTGCAGGGAGCGGGAGGAAGAGCAAGATGAGCTTTGCTCTAAGACGTCGTGTTAGAGTCGTTGCTGCCTTGTGAGTTTGGTTGACTTGAGTTTGCATCTTTACCCATTTTGGTGCCTAGTGAACCAGCATTTGGCTCTTTACTCTTTTTATGTGTTTGAGACCTCAGCGGGGTTTTTCCCTGGGTCAGATTTTGACAACTAAGTAACGAGTAACAGCCCCTCAGTGAAGCTGGGTCAGGGAGCAGCGGATGGACTCAGAAAGCCTCCCCACAGCGGGGGACACACCCTCTACCTTTTTCCTGTTGACTATTTGAAATGACATGAATAATGCATCTGCTAGTTCTTAAATGGACCAGAAATGTCTATTCATGAAATGTGTTTAACATAGCAGGACTGCCAGACTGAAAGGAAAATTAAAGGATAAATTGCTTTGTGGGGCCCTGTGTGAAACCCTTCCCACACCCCGCCCTTCCTGCTCCTGTCCCTCCCGGCCATCCAGGATACTCAGGATACTCAGGACTCGGAGGGAAGGCCCTCCTCATCTTGCGATGGCTCCTTTTGTGCCCTGGGACAGATTCAGACCTCCTACCGCTAGGCCTTGCATGAGCCCTCCTCTCCTGTGGGGTGGGAACTAGAACTGCATTCCTATATGTGAGTAATGTGTGAACCTCTACTCCAAGAACCATACTATTTTATGGCATTTATGTTTTCTTTATTTCTATTTTGCTTCCTTCTAGTTTTTGGAGAATGTCTTTTGAGTTTGTCAGCCCCTCAGGTTAAGAGGAAGTCTTCAGGACCAGGGGAGGCCTCGCTAGGGCTGGAGGGGAAAGGAGGAGCCCATATCTTGGAGGCTGCAGGTGACCAAGTGCCACACCACGGCGCTGATGGAAACGCATTGATGCTGTCGGCCATGCACCTGCAGCCAACGGTTTCCCTCTTAGCAGCTCCCCCTCTTCCCCTAGAGAATGGGAGGTTTTCCTGATTGAGGGGATGATCTTGTAATTCTCCTGCCTCTAAAGGCTTGTCCCCGGCCCCCTTCCTCCCTCAATCTATAAAGTTCACAGCAGGAGGAGAGAATGGTGCTGGGAGAAGGTTGGAATCAGAAGTGAGAGGGTCTGTTTGCCGCCAGGCAGAGCCCCCAGCACATTTCTCTGGGGAGAGGGAGGGCTCTGTCTGTCTGTCTCTCAGTTCAAAGACACTTGAGGATCCACCATGGTTTTTACTAGAGATTGTCCCAGGACCCAGAGCAGACCTAGATGCCCCAAGAGTGGGTTCAAACCACGCAGAAAAAGACAAAATGTTGGCAAGTTTTAGGAGTAAATGAGATGCTGTAAAAAGAAAAAAGCCCTTTATAAATTCATTTTCTAGTTCCCCTTCACTTTACTGCCAGGACCTTAAACCATCCAACTAGACAAAGGCTCGTGACCCAGATGAGAAGGGTTCCCTCACCGCCAGTCTCTTTCTTTCGGGTGGACGGCTCTTGTAATAAAGCATGTGGGGGACTCCGTGGTGGGGGAGAGGGAAGGGCACGGCGGTGAGGCAGGGAGGGGCTCTGACTGCTCTGAAGGCCAGCCATTCCCCTGACTCCTGACCCCGGGAGTGAGGTTTAAAGGCACCTACTCAGTTCTTGGTGCGCCAGGGTGGTGCCCTCAGCCCCGGCGGCAGGGGGAGCCCCTGCAGAAGGCACCCGTTCTCTTGACAGACCCTCACTCTCACGTGGCATCATGAGAGAGTCCATTTCCCTCCGAGGAGCACCGTACAAGCTGGGGGGAGATGCTGTTCCGCAGGGCCCCGGCAGTGGCTTCCCTCCACAGCGGCATTGCACATGTGAGAGCCAGAAGCCACAGGCTCTAGAGGACAGAGCCCCGAGTGGGTTCCACGGAGACCTAGTACCAGTCTCAGCTTCTCAGGTGACCTCGGACCTCATTCCATCAAGCTTGAAATGGGCTTGACAGGTACGTCTTCGGCCGAGCTCGCAGAGTGAGTCCAGTGAGTTGATGTGGAAACTGTAAAGCACTGCGCTCTTGGTGACAGTGGAGATGATTTCTTGGACTGGGGGGCCGGATCTCCTGGATTCAGATTCTGGCCCAGATGCTCACTAGTGGTGTGATCATGGACGCAGCTAACCTTAGGGACAAAAGGGATAATAGCAGTACCAACCACATAGGGTTGTTGAGATGCTGAATGGAGCCCATGCACGTCAGGCGCTGAGAACCGCGCTTGGCCAGTAGTAAGTGCTGAGGAGCATTCGCTCTGGGCCTGGTGCTGGCGATCATTTCAACAGGGTAGGTGCCTTGGGGCTCTAAGACTTGAGATGGGGTTGGGTAGAAATTGGAAAAACTCACTCAAAAGCAGCGGGCAACTTTCTCTCTAGGGGAGACTTCATCTTGGTTCTGGAAACATCCTTGACTTGGACTTTTAATAATGCAATTTAAAAAGCAAAGCCCCTTCTCCTGCTTTGGGTGTAATGGGTGTTGGGCCGGAACTTGTGGGGCCCCAGCTGTGTGGAGGTCGACTGCAGATACTTGTGTTTGCCCCTTTTGAGAAGTATTTTTCATATTGTTTTGACCATGACCCACAGGAAGACAGGTATTCCACATCACAATGTCATACGCACACACTCATACTTCAAACGAAAGTTTCACGAAACTATGCCTACCCTTACTTCCTTAAACACTCTCTGATGTTTTCTTTTCTTTTTTTGTCTTGCTATGCTGGTTGAGACCCAGGGAATTGACATCATGACCCACCAGTAGGTCTGGACCTCCTCTAAGTAGCTATGCTGAGAGGGACCCCACAGCAGGGGTCTGGCCCCAGCCCTAAGAGCAGCTCTTCCCCCTCTGGACATCCCTCGTGGTCTCTAAAGCTTCGGGATACTTCTGTCAGAAATTGCAGCCTGGGGCCGGCCCCGTGGCCGAGTGGTTAAGTTCACGTGCTCCTTCATGCGCTCAGCTTCGGCGGCCCAGGGTTTCACTGGTTCAGATCCTGGGTGCAGACATGGCACCGCTCATCAAGCCACGCTGAGGTGGCGTCCCACATGCCGCAACTAGAGGGACCCACAACTAAAAAATATACAACTATGTACTGGGGGGCTTTTGGGAGAAAAAGGAAAAATAAAATCTTTAAAAAAAACAAGAAAAAAAGAAATTGCAGCCTTGTCTTGGCTGGACCGTGGGGGTTCAGGAGGGGCTGCCAACACTGGAGGGCAAATAAGAGCAGAACCCCTTCCCTAAAGCCAGAGTGGCCGTTCTGACAAGCCACAGAGGGTACATGTGGCATTTCAGCCTCTCCAGCAGGGCACAGTCGGTGCTCAGTAAAGGTTTGAGGAATCAGGAACAGGGGGGAGTGCCCTGGACTGGGGCTAGTTGTAGACTCTGTTCCACCTGCAGAATGAAGCTTCTAAAGTCCCAGTTATGACTGGGCAGGGTGGCAGCTCCAAATTCCTTCCCTGTTTAAAAAAATCAGGCCTGAGTTTGTTCACTCACTCAACCAATATGTACTGAATTATTTTACTGCAGGCATAGCGGTGGGCGTGGGATACAGAGACGTCCAAAGGCAAGGTCCTGAACTTTCGGGAGCCTAAGACCTCTGGTCTTAGTAGGGGACACAGTCAGTAAGTAAACAAGACCATATCCAGGAGTGACAAGTGCTCTAAGGGAATAAGAAGGAGCAATGGGATAGAAAGTGAGTTGGGTGGAGGCCACTTTTGGTGGGTAGGAATAAGGACAGGGCTTTTTGAGGAAGTGGCATTTGGATTGAAATTGATGAAAAGATCTGTGCTTTCCAAATGACAGTTTGAGAGCAAAATACAGATTCCCAGGCCCCATCCTAGACTTAGGGAAGGAAAATAGCAGCAGGGCCCAGGAATGTGCATTTTTCATCCAAATGATTCCCATGTGCACTAAAACTGGAGATCACACCTGGTGAACTTCAAGGTCCCTCCAGCTTGCAGGGCCTGTGGTGCAGGGAAGAGAATTTCTCATTCCTGAGCTCTAGGGTAGGAGAGGAGCAGGACTGCTTCTGGTTGGATGGCAAGATGCAAAAAATGAGTGAGCGCCACACCTCAACACACAAAGGGAGAGATCACCCGGGGCCCTGCCTCCCTGCGGCCGTGATCTCGGAGCTGCCCTCCTGACCTGCTCCCACTCCCTTGAATTTAATTTCATGTGTTGTTGTTATGGGACCAAATGTGAGTCCCCTTCTTGGTGAGTTAATCAAACTACACCAGGAGTAGCTGTCACAAAGCAGAAATTTTATTCGTAGCATGCAGCAAAGACAATGGAGACCGTAGGGAATAATTTCACAAAGCTCTGGCTCCTTGAGCACGGGGACGTGGGTACCTTTATTTGGGGTAGGGAATGAATGTTCAACGGGAAATTTCATCATCATGTGCAGAGGTGGGCATAAGCTTGCACATGTGTGGTTTGAAATCATGCTTTTATATATACATTGCATGATCTAAGAATGGCTGCTTTGCCCTCCCCAGATCAGGGGAATTTCCATGTTAAGGAGCGCAGATTACTTTAGCACAACTCTCTGCCTGTTTATGTAGATGTCACTCTTGTGGTTTCAGTTTGTGCTGGTTTGTGCTGCTCTGTGCCGGTTCAGAGCAGTTGGGTCCGGACCAGGACGGTTGTCACTTAGAGCTTCTTCCCGGAACACAGCTGAAACGGCGTAAGCTCCACACCCCAAAGTCCTTAGAGAAAGGAACATCTGCACTTTCAACAAAACAAGAGGATTAGGTCAAACAGACAAGAAAAAACGTTAGAGTTTAGGCAAGACAAGAGAAGGCGTTAGAGTCCACGGCTGGTGACATTGTGAGGGGCGCAGTCTTAGCAGCCTAGATGAGGTCCATCTCTTGCTTTGGGAACATTTCAAGCAGCTGGAGCCCGCCCTCTCTCCAGGCATGATTTACGATCCTAGGCATTCCCTGTCCCCCACCCCCGCCCCATCCGCCCTCAGTGTGGCGCAGAGTCCTTGACGCTGTGGGCACTCGAACCCGCTTGGCACCCGACTCCCTGGGAGTGCGGACTTTACACCTGCCGCAGCGGCTGCAGCAGGAGCACCCACATCGTCACAGCAGACACGGGAGCCAGGGGTTGGACGAGACTTTAGTCTCTCCCAGCCTGGGGGCAGGGTGGGGGAGCCAGGTTGCCCTGGAGCGCTGGAAAAGTCCAGAAACCTGTTGTGTCTACCTACTAATGCTCGTTATCACCTCTTCACCTCCACTTCCCGTGCTGTAGGTCCCGCCTCCCCTGACCTCAGTTTCCCCTTTCTATTCGATAGGCCAACCCCCTGGGATTTCTTTGGGATTAGAGAAAGGGGGTTTGCTTTAAAAGGAGCACCTCCTCCTCCCCCCGCCTCGCCTCCTCACTCCTCGGCGCAGCGATCCCCGCTGGGGCAGCCGCACGCGCGGGCTTGCGGCCCCGGGGAGCGCCTCCCAGGCCCGCGGCTGGGCGCTCGGTGCGGCGGTGTCACTGGGAGGGGAGGAGGGGAGGAAGAGGTGGCGGCAAGGTCGCAGTCCGAGGCTCGGGCGCCGGCCCCAGCGGATCCCAGCGGCGGCTCTCTGAGTATCCGCGCCGCTCGCCGGCCGGGCGCCCCCGCGCTCCGCCGCCCCCCGCGCTCGCCCGACCGCCCGCAGGAGCCGCGCAGCGCCCACCGAGGTGGGAGGGCCGGGCGGCCGGGAGGCGGGCGCTCGGCGGCGCCCCGTGCGGCACACGTGCCGCGGTCGGCGGTTGGGCCTGGCTGAGACAGCAGCATGGGACAGGTGGTCTGCAAGAGCCTCTTCCAGTCGCTGTTCGACTACAAGACCGCAAAGTATGTCATCGCCAAGAACAAGAAGGTGGGCCTGCTCTACCGGCTCCTGCAGGCCTCCATCCTGGCTTACCTCGTGATGTGAGTTCTCCGGGGCTTTTGGGAAGGCAGGGAGGGTGTGGGGGACGGGGGCGGGGGTTGGCGGTGGTGGTGGTGATGGCTGGGGGCCAGCAGCTGGGACCTTCTCCAGGGCCCCGGAATTGGCCTGTGTACACATGATGTCCCCTGTGGTTGGGGGTCTATGACCCTGTGTGGGAGGGGGCCCTCCTTGGGCCGTTGCTGTAAGGGTGAGGGGTAGGAAGGGAGCCCTCTGCTCCCTCACCCGCTCTGGAGGTGATGAGATGCAGGCAGAGGCTTCTGGGTTCCTGGATTTATGAGGCTTTCCGTGGGCAGCTCCTTCCTCCAGGGCTGGAGCCCCCATTGTCAGGGCTATGGGAAGGGGGCAAGGATGCAGGGGGCTGGGCTACAGCTGTCGGCCCTGGGCCCTGGCCTGGCGCTGGCCCAGGCACCTGGTAGGTTATTTATAATCACTGAGCTCAGTGCCAAGCTGCGGGCTGGGACAACTCATCAGCCTGGCATGTCCCAGAACTCCCCTCTGGTCAACCCGCCCTACGCGTGTGTGACCTCTCAGGTGTCCAGCAGGGGTCCTGCCAAGGGCCCTCTGCGCCTGCCCCCAGCTCAGCTGTCTGCCTCCCCAGCTCCTTCCCACCTAGCAGGAGCTGGTGCCATCAGCTGAGGGGGCAGCTCCTTGGGGTTGCTCAGCCCGGCACTGTTCAGAGCTCTTACCCCGGAGTAGGAAGGGGACAGGTGGAGGGAGGGGATGACACCAGCTGACTGGAATGCTGGTGCATCTCTTTTACTCCTTTAGTAAATGCTGCTGAGTCTCTTCTGTTTCCGGACTGGAGCAGGAGCAGCCACTTCTCCTGGGAGGGCAGCTGACCTCACCTGGAGCCCCTAAGGTCCCTGGCTGTGCAACATCTGAGGCCACCTGAGGCCTTTGTACATGCTGTTCCTCCTCTAATGGGTTAGCCCACTCATCCTTCAGACCTGAGTTCCCCCGTAAACCCTCCTCTTTTCCTCCGAGGCATTCCCACGGTGTAATTAAATGCTTATCTGGGGGATCATTTGCTTAATGTCTGCCTGCCTCTCTCCAGCCTGGGAATGCCATGAGGACAGAGCCTGGCATTGCCTGACTGTTTAGGGAATAGGTGTGAGATGAATGAGTGAACGAATGAGTGAATGTTGGTCCTTGAGTATTTGCTGAATGTTTCTGTCCAGGCCCAACCCAGTGTGTCCTTACTGAAATGGCTGGTTGGCTCAAGGGTCACAGCTGTTGGGGAGGAAGAAGACATTTCCTCTACCCACTCTTGGTCCTTCTGGCCCAGCTACAAGTTAAATTGACATGAGACAGAATAACAGAAGAAAATTAAACAAAGCTTTATAACATGTATATGTGGGAGAGACCCAGGAAAACTGAGCAACTCGCCAAAATGGCAGAGGTTCTCATCTTAAATACTATCTTCAGCTAAAGACAAAGGAGGATGTTGGGGGTGGTGGTCTGGACCTTCAAAGGGGAGGAAGGCCCTTCACATGGAAAGGGAAAAGCAAATGTTTGGTAAATAGAACTTTGATAAGAGTGGGCTTAGCAAGGCTCCTTCCAGCCTACTGGATACCCAGAGTTATCTGTGGTGAAGGCCTGTCCTGGGGATACGCCTTTATTTTAAATTTCTTTTAGGCAGTTAGAGGGAAGGTCAAAGTCTTTTTCAGAGTCTTTCGTTGTTAAAAATAACCAAGGCAAGGCAAAGAGACACATTTTGAGGTGGCCAATTCTGATTCCCCACAGTCCCGCCTTTGAAACTTTAAAAAGTTTCTCAGTCCTCTGAAACTTCAAGAAGTTTCGTAGTCCAGAAGCTGAGTGGTAGGTTGCTCCATCTCACTGAACACATTTCTTAGTCCTGATAATAGGTCAGTCCAGTTAAATTCATTTTAGAAGGCGGTGATGCAGGTGAGCTCCCGAAGTTAGGCCTATATTGTAGAAGCAAGCAATCAGGTATTTAATAAGAAGTATTTCTATGGAAACAAGAAGAAAAACAAAAGTTAATGGTTGGAGCAAATTATAAACCAGTTTGAGCCTGGGGACAGCCTGTCAAGAAGATTTTTAGATGTCAGGGTCGAAGCTTCTTTTGCAGTTTGAAATGTCTCTGGTGATGTCATCAGGTGTTCAGGTGTCTTACACAGCAACAGACATGAACCTCTCCTAAGTTTATATCAAGTTATTCAGCTTCAGTTTGCAAGGCTTCAGGAAAAAGGGCAGGTTCAGTTCTCAATGATTCTGAATGAAAATGATGGAAAAAATTGAAAATGTTAGTTTGCAGATTTGCAGCCAGATATTTCAGGAGACTAGAAGAATTCAGGATCCAGTCTAGTTTACAGGTAGAAAAGAAAAACCTCAAAGACAGTTAATAGAACTAGGATCTAATATCCACAAACATTTAGTATAGTTTTTACTGAAACATAATTTTTCTCTCTAAAATCACCCTCGTTTTTACCAAAGATAGCCAAATTAAGACTGATTGGGTTGTAAAGTAAGTTTAGTTTCAATAAATTTGGCCCAATTATTTACATAAGTGTAGCAAGAATAGCGATTGATCATATAGGCTCTTTTAAACCTGCTTTGCTGAAACTTTTTATAAGGAATCCTAGATTGAACTTTAAAGGGCTCTCGAGGCCAGGAAAGCCAAGGACTTATCAAAACCTGTCATACCTACAGATTTGGGTGAATTTTTCTCTTCTTGAGCTCCCCAAAATATTTCAAGGTTCCAGTCACCTGCCAGATAAGTGACCTTCCTTATCCATAAGGTTTCTAGGAAACAAGGTAAGGCGTATTTCTTACTTTATTCCATTGAGTCCAGTCCTTGTTTCTCAAAAGCTGTCTGGTCATATCTGAGTCTATGACTGTTTCTCTCGAATATGACATTCCAGTCAAAGCTTTGGTAAGATAACCAATGTTTCCAATTCTGTCCTATTATAAGGAGAACAGATTTTTATTGAACTTATGTAAATAACTATATTGCCTTGAAAATAACAATGCTTACTAAGAGTTTCCAAATTCTGGAGGGATCAGGTAGGGAGGAAAAGGCAAATGTTTCAATTTTGTTTACAAAAGTATAATTTGTCAAATTGCTGTGTCATAGGTAGCTTCAGAGAAAAAGCTTTCCTTAAATCTTTTTTTTGGAGGGGGGGGGGAAGATTAGCCCTGAGCTAACATCTGCTGCCAATCCTCTTCTTTTTGCTGAGGAATATTGGCCCTGAGCTGACATCCGTGCCCGCCTTTCTCTGCTTTATATGTGGGGTGCCTACCACAGCATGGCTTGCCAACCAGTGCCATGTCCGCACCCGGGATCCAAACCAGCGAACCCCGGGCCGCCAAAGTGGAACGTGTGAACTTAACTGCTGCACCACTGGGCCGGCCCCTTCCTTAAATCTTAAAAAAACCTACAACTTTTTACAAAATCAACAATATTTTAAACAAAAGGTCATAAAATCATCCTCATCCGTTCATTCAGTCCTGTGTAATCGATTTTTAATCTTAATCTTCTGTTAGCAGTGTTATGGGGTTATCAGTTTCTCTGTTAGAGTTCTGTAATTTCTTACCCAGTTCAGTTTCATAATCTGAAAGCTTGTAAGAAACCTGTGTTTTAGAATGTGTCAGAGTCTTTTCCTTGACTCTCTAAAGATGAAGACATTTGTAAAAGTAGGGTTAAACAAAACTGTCTGTAGGGGCCGGCCCGTGGCCGAGTGGTTAAGTTTGCACGTTCAGCTGCAGGTGGCCCAGTGTTTCATCGGTTCGAATCCTGGGTGCGGACATGGTACTGCTCATCCAGCCATGCTGAGGTGGCGTCCCACATGCCACAATGAGAAGGACCCACAGCTAAGAATATACAACTATGTACCAGAGGGCTTTGGGGAGAAAAAGGAAAAAAATAAAATCTTTAAAAAAACTGTCTGTAAATGACAAAAGACTTAAAAATGACAATTGACAAAGAAACTTGGTTATTTCTGTGACATACTACACTTTAAGATAACTAGAATTATGACTGACAACCAGGACAGATCAGAATTTTAGGAATTAAACACTTATATCAATAATACTTACCCACATAACACCATAGGTCCCTTTGAAACAATGTTTAGTTATCCATTTGACCATAGTGACAAAGATTTTTAGTGAATGCAGAAGATTAAATAGCTGTAAGACCTTAGCACCTGTGATTACAGACCTGATAAAACAATACAGGAAATTAATTTTGATAAAACATAAAATCCCTACCATTCTGGTAGGCTACTCAAAGAAAACACCTTTCATAATCCCTTTACCAGCAGCAGACTAAAAGTTCAGGAGAATTATCCTTTTAAGAGCGGAAAAAAACCAAAGTCTAATTTTGCACCAGCTTACTTTTGATATTAAACGCATTTACTTGATTAAATTCATTTTAATTTTAGCCATCTTGACCATGCACAAAACTCTTTTTAGAATTTCTCTTTTACAAATGTTCTGTAACTTTCTTTTTACATTTAGAATTTGTCCCATGCTTGCTTTCTTCCCTTTTAGTACTTTAGGACAAATTTATCTTTTTTTAACAACACAAACAAAATATTTCCATTCTTTATACCTTCTTTACTGAAAACTTACATCTTTCCTTGAATGCAAATATGTTTTCTTTATTAATTTCTAGTAATTTAATCACATATTAGAATTTTTAACCCTTAGAAACCTTAATTTTTAAGTAAAAACTAAGCAATTATAAACTTTCTTTTTTTCTTTTTAAAGATTGGTACCTGAGCTGACATCTGTTGCCAATCTTCTTTTTTTTTTTCCCTCCTTCTTCTCCCCAAAGTCCCCCAGTACATAGTTGTATATTCTAGTTTTATGTCTTTCTGGTTGTGCTATGTGGGATGCTGCCTCAGCATGGCCTGATGAACGGTGCTAGGTCCGTGCCCAGGATCCAAACCAACAAAACCCTGGGCCACTGAAGCAGAGTGCTTGAACTTAACTACTCAGCCACAGGGCTGGCCCCATATGCTTTCTTTTACATTAGCGTTCTGTGGCTTGGCAAGTTTGTTAATACTTTTTTATAATTTAAAATACATGTTACTTTATAGTACAATCTTTTAATAAAACACAAGACATGTTTACCAATAGACTCAAACACTTTTTAGTTTCTCTGTAATAAGAAGCCAATAGTAGTATTTTTAATATTTAGTAGTATATTTAATAATTAGTGTCTAATATTTTATCTTATTTACAAATGAACTAGATACTCAGTGGATTTTCATTATTTAAGCATTTCATTATGGAAGCAAAACTTCAAAGTTTTAAGTTACCAAAAAGATTTTGAAAGTTATTTTAAATACACATGTTATAACACATAATTATTGTTAAAAAATTCATTCTTATCTTTTCCACATCTGCTTAGTTTACCTGTTTCCAATAATTATTTAGGTTGCCTATAAAGACTTTGAGACATCAGACAAAATCAGCTATCATTTTAAGTTGTTATGCTGACTAGTTTGTAACAGGGATAAAATGAGCTTATTTAACTAGTAAACCCAGGCTGCATGTCTGCATCATATCCATTGCTGATAACTCAGGGGACATGTCCATTTTAATCAAAGCAACAAACTTAAATAAGCTTTCAGTTATCAAAGATGAATTTACCATGTTAACGTGAGTGACATTTGGGTTAGTTTCGATTACATTTAGAAATAATGTAAATGCTTACTTTAAGCCAGTTAAACAGAGCTCTTAATTTTGGCCATACCATCTAGGGATAAAATGTCACACATATATAACATACATATAGACACACACAAACACACAGGTAGACACAGAGATGTTAATTTTTTTTTTTATGATTGGCACCTGAGCTAACATCTGTTGCCAATCTTTTTCTTTTCATTCTTCTTCTCCCTAAAGCCCCCCAGTACATAGTTGTATATTCTAGTTGTAGGTCCTTCTAGTTGTGCTCTGTGGGACGCCACCTTAGCATGGCTTGATGAGCAGTGCTAGGTCTGTGCCCAGGATCCGAACCAGTGAAACCCTGGGCCGCTGAAGCAGAGCTTGCGAACTTAACCTCTTGGCCATGGGGCCCCGGCCCCCATAGATGTTAAATTTTTGTTATGAATCAGGTGCAATACAAAACTCACTAGTTTCTGAGAAACATTTGCATTTCCAAGAATGGCTCTCAGGTCCTAGAGAAGATGGGAGCAGAAAATCTACGTCATAAAGACAGAGAAAGCAGTCAAGTTTTCTTCAAGATGGAGGTTCTGGGGGATAATTGCCTCATCAGTTTCTCATGTCTCAATCTTTTGTCTCAATTAATGTCTAGGAGTACTTTCGGAGGAACAGGGGAGGCCCTGGGGTTGGCAAAAGACAGATGAACTTTGAACTGCCTTCCAGAACCATACCTCCAGCCTTGGAGAGATTTGCAAGACAAAGACGATTGTTTCCAGTTCCCTAAAGAACTGGGCTACAGCCTGAATGATAAAAATGAGGCTGAATCCCTCCTCCAGCTACACCCTTCCAATTGCTTCTTTCTATCAGGGAAATTTTTAACTTAAGAGGCGAATCAAAGATTTGTATGTTGTAAAACTTTCAGGACAATGTATCACACCTGTAAAAGTCTGAACAAAGCATTTAACATGAGCCCTCTTTCTAAGTGTACAATTTAACCCTAGACCAGTTTACCTTGGAGGGGGGCTTTCATTATCCTTTTTATTAGCCCCTCATACTAGCCTCTAGTTTTATCTCATACGATGTGGGCTCAGGCAGCCCTGCTGACTTCCCTTTTAGATTTATGTGCTGTCTTACAATCAGGCAGGGGAAATGTTCCCCAGTGAGACACAGTGTCTATCCCCACGATACAATCCAGCAAAAAGAGATACAGTCACTTCACATAAAGCCCATAAATATATCAGTTTTTCTACAAAATTTCATCTGAATTCTATCAACTCTTAGACCGCTAATCATAGTTTTCATTAGGGCTTTATCAGTAGGTCTTGGTCTTCTAATTTTGGATGGGGGAAACGTTCTCGGTCAGATATTTTAAAACATACTCAGGCAAAGTTGATATAACCTCTTTATATAAAATCAGCTCAAACATTCCAACCATTATAATCTCATCAATACTTATACTTTTACATTTTCTCAATTTAATTGTAACCTGAGTCAGGGTCTTAAGGCTAGTCATTTTTTTTTTTGTATTTCCTTTTTAATTTGGCCTTTTCATAGGTACCAGTAAAAATTATGATGAGAGCTCTCACAAATTTTTTTTCCCAATTCAGAAGTTTTCCCAATTTAAATGATCCATCGTCTGGCCACATGGACGAGTAGGATCCTAACAGTGACTCATACCAATAAGCTTAACCATGGACGTAAGAGGCATCCCCAAAAGAGATCCAGAAAGTTCACTCCCAAAAACAGTCTAAGAAAGTAAAGGCCTTCATTGCACAGCAAGCAACAAAGGTTGAGACAACAAAGGTCCCTTATGAAAGCAACTGGGACCCCCTCTGACATGCTCCCCTGAGAGCTGACACAGCCAGACAAAGAGAGTGTGTCCCAGAGCCCCAGCACTCGACTGGCTGCCAAGGTGCATGCCAGTACATGCATCCTCCGGATGGCAGAGACCAGAAAGGTCACAAAGCCAAGCTCTCAAGACACAGAATAAGAAAATAGAAAAAAACCTCATCTGATATGCACATTAGCAGTTTTAGCTAAGCCTTGGGTCTCTTGGAACCAGAATAATACCTAGGAGGAAGGCATCGTGGGGTTGGGGATTTTTACAGAGTACCTTGTCGTTGCACGGACATTTTCTTGAAGTTGGCAGGGGGACCTGTGTCATCTACCCCGTTCCATGACCAACTCATCCTTCCATGGGAGACTTCTTGAAATGGTGAGTGCCCTAATGGCTCTTAACTGCTCAACCTGCACCCACCATATTTGGGGCCTTTTTGGCTTCCAAGATGCCCTCAGCAACAGCTTTCACCTTATGTGCATGTTCCCAGACAACAGGCTTGTAGAGATGCCTGTGTCTTGTGACGAACGACAAAAAAAGAAAGAGACAAGGAAAAGTACTATCTCTGGGAGGAAAAGGATCTACAACCAATGAGTACTCAACCAGATCCTAGAGTCGCTGAGTCCAAGAAGCTAGCCTCACCAATATTTTCTCCTGCTAATCTAAATTTAGAAAAGGAAAAAAACCTCACCACTCTTATTTCCATTGGACCCTGTAGGCAGAGATCTGAGAGACTGACGTAGTAAGAACTCTTACTTCCTGCTGGCTCTCGTCAGGGGTCCAGGATCGCTCAGCAGCAGCAGTCCAGGAGTGAGCAGTGTCCAGCCAGTGAAATTTTATCCCATCTAAGTCACCAAACTGTTGGGGAGAAAGAACATTTCCTTTACTCACTCTAGGTCCTTCTAGCCCGGCTATGAATTAAATGACACGAGACAGAATAACAGGAGAAAATTAAACAAAGCTTTATAGCATGCATACATGGGAGAGACCAAGGAAAACTGAGTAACTTGCCAAAATGGTGAAGGTTCTCATCTTAAATATCATCTTCAGCTAAAGACAAAGGAGGATGTTGGAGGTGGGAGTGGTTTGGGGCTTCAGAGGGGAGGAAGGCGCTTCATATGGAGAAGGAAAAGCAAATGTTTGATAAACAGAACTTTGATAAGAGTGGGCTTAGCAAGGATCCTCCCAGCCTACTGGATACTCAGAGTTATCTATGGTGATGGCCTGTCCTGAGGACAGGCCTTTATTTTAAATTTCTTTTAGCAGGTTGGGGGAAGGTCAAAGTTTCTTTCAGTCTTTTGTTGTTAAAAATAATCAAGGCAAGGCAAAGAGACACATTTTGGGGTGGCCAATTCTGATCCCCCATACAGCCCTCTCAGAATTCCTTAGAGACAGGATAGCCTAGGGCCCAGGACATGCCAGCTCTGGCCCCAGAGAGGAGGAGAGTAGACACATCCTGGTTGGTACCTACTATACTGAGAACCCTTACCAGTGCCATGGGAGGTGCTGGACATCCCATACCATTGCTGTATGACCTCAGGCAGGCAGCTTCCTGCCCTCTCCTGGCCCCTGTGTCCCCAAGTTTCCCGAGGGGAGGTTTACCAGGACAACCTCTAACATTAACAGTAACATCAGCAATAAGTTGGTGAGTTGTATTCACTGAGCTCTTCCTCTGTGCCAGGCGCTCACTGTGCTAAGCAATTTACATGAACCATCTCATATTTTAGAAAATTATTTTTTGTATTGCGCTCACTGTGCTAAGCAATTTACATGAACCATCTCATATTGTAGAAAATTATTTTTTGTATTTTTGACATAATTTTAGACTTATAGAAAAGTTACAAAATAGTATAAAAATTTTTTTAATGCCCTTGCTCTAGATTCCCCACATGTTAACATGTTACTACATTGGTGTTGTCTTTCTCCCTTTGTCTCTCCGCAGGCACACACACAAATGGTAGATTAATGGTATGTATACGGAATTTTTTCTGACTGTTTAAGAGTAGGTTGCAGACATGATGCCCCTTTACTCCTAAATATTTCACTGTGTATTTCTTAAAACAAGGAATTCTCTTATTTATCCAAATACAAGTATGAAAATTAGAAAATTAGCATTGAACAATATTGTCTAACCTACAGACCTGTTGTTAATTGTCCCAATCATTACTTTTATAGCAAAAGAAAATCTGCATTTAGTTGTCATGTCTTCTTAGTCTCCTTTAATCTACAATTGTTCCAGAGTCTATTTCGTGATATTGACATTTTTTGAAGTGTATGGGATTTTTTTTTTTTACCATTTTTTAATTGAGGGAAAATTCACATAGCATGTCATTCACTATTTTAGATGATACAATTCAGTGGTTTCTAGTACATTCACAATGTTGTACAACCATCGTGACTAGCTAATTGCAGCACATTTCCATCACCCCCAAAAGAAACCAGTATCCATTAGCAGTCAGTTGCAACTCTCCCCTCCCTCCATCCCTTGGCAACCATTAATCTACCATTTGTCTCTATAGATTTGTGCATTCTGGACATTTCATATAAAGCAAATCATACAATATGTGGCCTTTCTTGTCTACCTTCTTTCACTTGGCATACTATTTTCAAAGTTTATCCATGTTGTAGCATGGATCAGTACTTCATTCCTTTTATGGCTGAATAATATCCCATTGTATGGATGTACTGCATTTCGTTTCTCTGTTCATCTATTGATGGACATTTGGACTGTTTCTACTTTTTAGCTGTTATAAATAATGCTGCTAAGAACATTCATGTACACACGTGTTTTCAATTCTCTTGGGTATATACTTTGTCATGTAATTGCTGGGTTGTATGATAACCTTTTGATGAACTGCCAAACCATTTTCCCCAGCAGGTACCATCAGCAAGTACCAGTTTCTCTGCATTCTTACCAACACTTGTTATTTTTTGTTTTTATGGTTATAGCCATCTTAGTGGGTGTGAAGTGGTTTCTCATTGTGGTTTTGATTTGTATTTCCCTGCTGACTAATGATGTTGAGCATCTTTTCATGTGCTTATTGGCCATTTATATATCTTTCTTGGAGAAATGTCTACTCAAATCCTTGGCCCACTTTTGTATTGGGTTATTTGTCTTTTTTTATTATTGACTTGTAAGAGTTCTTTCTGTATAGTCATGTGCTGCATAATGACATTTCGGTCAATGACAGACCGCATATACCATGGTAGTCCCATAAGATTAGTATTATAGCCTAAGTGTGTAGTAGGCTAGACCATCTAGATTTGTGTGAGTTCTCTATGATGTTCACACAATGACAAAATAGCCTAACGATGCATTTCTCAGAACGTATCCCCGTCGTTACGTGACGTATGACTATATTCTGGGTACTCGATCCTTATTAGATATATGACTCACAAATACTTTCTCCCATTCTGTGGGTTATCTTTTCACTTTCTTGATAGTGGCCTTTTTTTTTTTTTTTTTTTAGGAAGATTAGCCCTGAGCTAACATCTGCTGCCAATCCTCCTCTTTTTGCTGAGGAAGACTGGCCCTGAGCTAACATCTGTGCCCATCTTCCTCTACTTTATATGTGGGACACCTTCCACAGCATGGCTTGCCAAGTGGTGCCATGTCCGCACCCGGGATACGAACTGGCGAACCCCGGGCCGCCGAAGTGGAAAGTGTAAACTTAACTGCTGTGCCACCAGCCTGGCCCCGATAGTGTCCTTTGATGCACAAAAGTTCTTAATTTTGATGAAGTCCAACTTGTCTATTTTTCCTTTTGTTTCTTGTATGTTGGGTGTCAAAGATTGGGATTTTGCACTCTACTTTTGGGAATGCCCCTCCATTTGGATTTTTCTGAGGTCTCTTTGTGGTTAGTTCAGGTTGTGCACTGCCTCTAACCATCTCACACCCTTAGCACGAGGTGTGTTATCCTTGTGCTCACCCCCAGGGTTTGTTAGCTTGCCCAAGCTCAGGTAGCCAGTGAGTGGGTGGCCTGCCTGACTGCAGGGCGTCAGCTCCTGAGAGCAGCGGTCTCTGCCTCTGGGGTTGCTTGTCACCTCTGCTGCTTGCAGGATGGGGTTTCAGGCAGCAGTGGGAGTTGTGACCCTGCCCAGGAGCTGGTGGAAAGGTGGAGCCCCAAGCCTTCCCTCACTGCACCCTGGGCCTAGGGAAACTTCCCTGAGGGCAGCAACAAGGCTGACGCCCGCTTGCCGCCCCTTCCCCACAGCTGGGTGTTCCTGTGGAAGAAGGGTTACCAAGACACCGACACCTCTCTGGAGAGCAGCATCGTCACCAAAGTCAAGGGCGTGACCTTCACTAACACCTCAGATCTTGGGGCACGGCTCTGGGATGTTGCCGACTACGTAATCCCACCCCAGGTCTGAGTCCCACCCAGCACTGGGGCCCTGGCTGGCAGGGCCTGGCTCAGGGTGGGTCACATGGGAAGCTGCTCCAGGACCCAGGGCCCTCCATCCATTGTCTCCCTTGGCCCAGGACAGCTGCCAAGGTTTGCAGGTGGAGTTCCTGCCTAGATCCTTCTCCCCACACCAAACCCCCGCCTTCCCTGCCTGCATTATGAGAGCACTCTGTTCCTAACAAATCTGAGCCTCTTGAGACCCAGTGGGGCTAGAGAACTTCCAGGTCAGTATGAGTCAGGTGGCTTCCCTTATATTAGCCACTGCCCCAGGAATGGCTCCCTGGCCTATTCACAAGAGGCCTGGGCCAGGGCTGGGGCCACCCCATCTCTGCCCCTTCTCCTCCCAGATCTGGGCTTGGACCCCAGAGGCTGAGGGCAGAATAGGGATCCATGGGTGGGGGAAGTTTGGGGTTGTGGGCCTGGAAGGGACCTATCCAAGGACATCTACTCAGAGACTCTGAGGTCAGTGAGGCATCCCTGGGAAGGAGGGTCCCCAAAAGGGCAGGAGGAGGTTCCTCAACCCCTTTCTGGTTTCTCAGGGAGAGAACATCTTCTTCATTGTCACCAACCTGATTGTGACCCCTAACCAGCGGCAGGGAACCTGTGCTGAGGTTTGATTTGGCACTGCGAGCTGGGGAGGGTTGCTGGTGGCAGTGGTGGGGTCCACCCCTCTCCTGAAGCAGGGGTTTCTGGGGGATATATGCACCAGTGCACATATCTGCATTGTTTGGGGGAGAAGCAGGGTGGGGGGCCCCAGGCAGGGAAGGGAACCCTGTCCTAACTCCTGGGGTAGGCCCTGGCTCTAAGCTGGGCTTCCTGCAGGGGACTCCCCACCCAGGTGCCTTTCTCTCCTGGCAGAGTGAAAACATCCCTGACGGCCTGTGCTATAAGGACAGCGACTGCCCTCCTGGGGAGCCTGTTGTGGCTGGAAATGGTGAGGCCTGGAGTGGCCAGGGCTGGGGGCAAAAAGGGGCTTGGAGCCTGGAGGCTCCTGGCATTGTTCCCATCCCACCCTTTCAGGAGTGAAGACTGGCCGCTGCCTGCGGGCTGGGAAAATGCAAAGGGGCACCTGTGAGATCTTCGCCTGGTGCCCAGTGGAGACAAAGTCCAGGCCATCGTGAGTGGCTGTGGCCTTGGGACCCTGAGGGGTTACCCAATCCTGTCCAGGGGGTCCCAGCCTGACGGTGGAGACAGGTCCACTTGGGATCCTCATTCTGAGGGAGAAGCCAGGACACCCCACAAAGGCCTGGGCACCACCCCAACATGACCAATTTAACTGTCCTTGGCAAAGGCTCTGGGGGACCCAGGGAACAGGCAGGGCTCAGCGCCACCATGGGGCTGGGGAGGCACAGAGTGGGCAGGGGCAAGGCCTCCTGGACAGGCTGTCTATCTTGATTTCCAGGAAGCCACTCCTGGGCAAGGCTGAAGACTTCACTGTTTACATAAAGAACTTCATTCGCTTCCCCAAATTCAACTTCTCCAAGTATGTGGGGCTTGGCTACTGGGGATCCTTGGCTGGCCCTCCTGGTGGCTGTGCATGGGCCCACGTGCATGGTGTACATGTGACAGTGTCTGTGCATGAACCACTGGTGATGCTGGGGCCCCCTTCCCCCTGCGGGGGGTGAGGTGGAGCTCTGTTTTTTTCTTGTAGTAGGATGTTAGTGGGAGAAGTAGTCAGGACTCGAGTAGGGGCAAAAGTCAGGGATTCAGGCTGGGCCGGGTGAGGGGCCCAGTGTCTCCTGGGTCAGGCTAGTTTCCGGCCCAGGAACAGCAAGTCTCACCTTCATTTCACTGGCTGTTCACGGCCTCCACCCAGGACCAATGTGCTGGACACCGAAGACAGATCTTACCTGAAGTTCTGTCAATTTGACCCCAAGAACCTCTACTGCCCCATCTTCCGAGTGGGGTCCTTGGTCAGCTGGGCAGGGAGCAACTTCCAGGACATAGCCCTGCAGGTGGGTGGCATGCACTCAGGGAGCCCTCCCTGGAGGCTGGAGGGCTCTGGGCCTGGGCTCTGCAATGAGGAGAGAGTGCGTCGGGGGCCTGGGGGTGGGGTTGCCCCGCAAAGTGACTGCCCCAGGAATTCACTGTCTTCAGAATTAGCTGTAATGACATTGTATGTTAATTATACTTCAATTAAAAAGAAAAAGTGTAAAACTCAAACAAAAAAGAATTAGCTGTGACACACAGCCGACTGCGGGCACTCGGCATGGGGCACACTGGGCACCTGCTCTTTGGTTCTTAGTCCTTGGGTGTCAGCTGAAGCTGAGCCGAGAGGAGCCTCGCTGGCCCATCTGGCTCGTGTGTGAGGCGCCCGTCCAGTTGTAGGCGCTCACCCTGGGAGGTCCCTGCTCTCTGGAGGCGTGGAGCAGGAGGAAGCCGGGGCTGAGGCATTGGCAATGCTTTTCTCAGCCACTCCAGAGGAGGGGCTTAGAAGCCTGGACCCTCCCCCTTCCTCCTGGAAGGATGATCCAGCCGTTGACCCCTTGCCCAAGCACTGACCCATCTTGTCCAGCTCTCCATGAAGAGCTGGTCTGTGACTTCTATCCATCTCCGGAAAGTTCTGTGCACTGATTCTTGTCTCTTTTTCATCAAGGGTGGTGTGATAGGAATTCAGATCGAATGGGACTGTGATCTTGATAAAGCTCCCTCCGAATGCAATCCTCGCTATCATTTTAGCCGTCTGGACAACCAATTTTCAGAAAAATCTGTCTCTTCTGGGTACAATTTCAGGTAAATGGGGCTAAGCCTGCTGCCTTATAACCCTGTCCACGCTGTGTCCTTTCCTGGGTGCCAGTGCCCTTCCTGGGGCTGGGAATCAGAGTGGGAGGTATGGGGAGGGACCGCTGAGGGGAGCAGGGGGCAGCAGCGGGGGCTGTGTCTAGGAGAGGAGAGAAGCGTGTTATTGCCCTTGGCTCACCATGCAGCTGGGGCCTGGCTTCTCAGCTGGGTCAGCTCCATTGATGCCAGCGTGTGGGAAAGCCCTTGCCTCTTGGGGAATGTCTGGCAAGGATTTCAAGGATGTGGATGAATCCTTAGCATAATGTCAGCAAGAGGGTGTGCAACCTCTGCTGGGGCTGCTGAGGGCCAGGGTCCACAGAATGCTTATAAATCTCCAAAGCAGCAGAGTTCTGTGTTGCCAAACGGTGAATGCCCAGCTAGGCTGAGGTCTCCCCTGGGCCGGATCTCCCCCAGGTTTGCCAAATACTACCGAGATACAGAGGGGGTGCAGTTCCGAACTCTGATGAAAGCCTATGGGATCCGCTTTGATGTGATGGTGAATGGCAAGGTGTGTGGGGTGGGTCTCCCATTCTGAGGCTGGGTAGGTCTGGGGCGGGGCATGTTGGGAGTGGCCCTGGGCTGGCTCTGGGTGGAGTCCCTGGGGATCCTGCTGTCCACCATTCCTGGGTCACCCCACCTTGTCTCTCTCTGCCCCAGGCAGGGAAGTTCAGCATCATCCCCACGATCATCAACGTGGGCTCTGGGGTGGCGCTCATGGGTGCTGTGAGTACCTCTCCCTCCCGCCCTTTACCCTCTGAGCACTGGTGGTGGGGAGGGGACACTGCCTTTGTGGGGCTGTCTCCATGCCCCAGAAAGAACGAGAGCTGGCAAGGTCAGCATGGACGTGGGTAAAGAGGGCTTTCTGGGACTTCACCCCTGCCAGCGGCCTGTGACTACCTGAGTTTCTCTTTCCACAGCCAGAGAAGCATTTGCCTGTAGCTCTGGAGCTGGGAGTGGGGCTAGGAGTTCTCTGGGATCTTGAGTCAGACCCTGAACTTCTTAAGCCTCATCTCCACTTCTGCTAAAAAGAGGCCGGAGCTGGCGATATACAGGGTTTTCAACCATGGTCATGTTGACATTTTGATAATTCCTTTTTCTCTGGGGCTGTCCTGTGCATTGTAGGATGTTTAGCAGCATTCCCACTAGCAGCATCTACCCACTAGATGCTGGGAGTGCCGCCTTCCACAGTTGTGACAATGAAAAATATCTCCCGACATCATCAAATGTCCCCCAGGGGGGAAATTACCCCCTGTTGAGAATCACGGGGCTAAAAAGATGACGCGGGGAAGTCAGGCTGTAGTCCCTCCTCAGATGTGTCCTTTAGCTGGGTCCAGAGGGGCCACTGGAGGGGAAGGAGTGGCGGAGGGCAGGGAAAGGTTTCCTCCGAATCTGTCATGCCCCCTTGTTCTTCTGAAAGTGTTTTAAAGACATGAGAGTCGACAGTGAGTGGCTCGGCCTATCCCAACAAACCTCTTGCCAGGGTTTCCAGCAGCCTCTTGCCTCCTTTCTCTGCCCAGGAGGCCACAACAGGTCCCTTGGAGGCTTCTGGCAGGTCCTAGGATTGACTTTACTGAGACCAGGAACACTGTCCTGTAACGGGATGCAGAGAGGCGTGCTCCTGAGAGGTGGCCCACGGATGAAAGTGAGCCCCGCAGGATTCCTCCTCACTGCAGACCTCCTCACATGTCTGTTTGCATGTGGAACTTTCTGAGTGAGGGGCCACCTTCCGTCATCACTTCCTTATGATGGGGGTCAATCAGAACGCAGGCGCATCTGGGGGGCATACCTGTGAAATTAAGGTAACGGGAAAAGGGTGGTAGCGGTTGGGTGGGGGTGGGAGGAGTGTTCTCTGGGAACAAGGAATTGATAAGTAACATTTTTAGTATCTGGGGGAAAAAAAGAGGTGTGCAGATCCCAGGGTCAGAGAATCAAGTTCACCTGCGGGCTTAGCCATCAGCCCCTTCCCACCCCATGCCACTCATTCAGGAACCGCCCTCCCGCCACTCTGTGCCACGGGTGGTGTCGCCCTCTGGTGGAGGAGACGGACATTTGCACAAGCTGCTCCATGAAGTGCGTGTGTTCAGGTGTCAGTGGGTCCCAGCTGGCTTAGCTCAGGCCTCATCTGTCCTTGACCACCCCTGTCGTGTCCTTGTTGTCAGATCCCCTCCAGTCTCTCTCTCACGCTGACTACCAGAGGGCTCTTTCTAAAATGCCACGATTGTGTGTCCTGCCCCTATTCAAAGCCATTAGTGCCTCCCCTGGGGGATTAGGGCCAGTGCCTTGGAGACACTCTAGGAAGCTTTACAGGCTGGTCCCCATCCACCTCTCCAGAAGTCTCTTTAGCTCTTCCCCCACAGGGCTGTGGAATTCCCAGGCACGAGAGGCTTGTTCCTACCTCTGCAATGCCCTTCCTGAACTTCTTTTTTTGTTTGCCTTGTATAAACTCCTATTCAGCCCTCAAGACTCAGCCTAGATGTCCCTCCCCAGGCTAAGTGAAGTCCCGTCTTGTCTCTGCTCCCCCGCTCCTCTCCTTGTCATAGGACCTGTCACTTTGTGTCATAATTTACATGTTTGTCTCCTGCACCAGAAGGAGAGTCCCTCAAGGTCTCCTTGTCTTAAACCTCCCTGCACCCCAGTGGCGAGTGCTCAGCAAACATTTGTTGAAGACGTGATTCAATGGGGTTAGGAGAGTGTGGGGGATCAGATGGACTCCAGGGGAACCTTGGCTCCACCGTGGTCCAGCTCTGTGGCCTTGGACAAAGGTTCCTCTTTCTGAGCCCAGTGTCCCCATCTATGAAGTGGGGACAATGCCCCCTCAGAGGCTGCTGCCAGATCACACAGGATGCATCTCGTGTCAGGCGGCTGGCGGCTGTCTGGAGGTCTGGGATTCTGAGTCAGGGAACCCGACTCTTTTGCAGGGGGCTTTCTTCTGTGACCTGGTGCTCATCTACCTCATCAAAAAGAGCAACTTTTACCGCAACAAGAAGTATGAGGAAGCCAGGTCAGTTGTGCTTCCTCCCACTCCGCCCTCCCCGCCCCCCCCCGAATCTTTACCCTGCTTTGATGTTGCGTTTGGGTTGTGCAGGCAGGGCTGAGCCCAGGGAGCTCCCCTGGGAGGGCCTGGGAAGGTGGAATGTTCTGACACGTGCTTTACAGAACTGCATCCCGCCACAGTGCAGCTGGCAGAAGAAAAGGCCGCCACGGGCCATGGGCAGGAGACCCGGTCTCCAGGCCCAGCTCTGCTGCTGTCTCCCAGGCACCTTTGGACAAGTCCTAGGTCTCCCTGGGCCTCAGTTTCTCTCTCTGCAAAGCGAGAGAGTTGGTTTACATATAGTGCCTCCCAGCACTTATGTTTTAGGATTCTTGGACTTGGTGGTTCCTAGTGGGCTGGGGCTGAGGGAAGATGGAGTAGGAAGGGAAGGAAGAAATGGACTTTTTTTCCCACCATGGGGGCCTACTTCCAGGCTCTCTGGGGCTGTGGGTTTGGTAGGGGATGTGTGTTCAGAGTGGCAGAATGCAGTATGAGTGGGATATCCTGATGTCTGCGGGTGGACGGGAAGGGGACAGGGGCTCTGGCCCAGCCCTTGTAGGAGGCTTTCTGGAGGAGGTGGGATCAGAATGAGTTGCAGATGGTGGGCTCCGAACAGGCACCTGGCACTCCCTCAGCCACACTGCAGCCTAGGACAGCGGGGGGAGGGTCCGCCTGCGTCATTGGCCTGGACTGAACCCCAGCCCTGGTTCTTAGGCTGAGCCCTAAGCCCTGAGCCCGGTCTCAGACTGAGCCCTGACCGCACCTGCCAGCTGACTGAGCTGGAGGAGGAGGAGGGCGCCCCCTGCAGGGCTAGTGGCTCTCAGGGCCCGGCCCGCCAGTGCTGGGGGAGCATCCGGCTCCGCAGGCCAGGGTTAATGATCGTGTCCTGCCCAGGGAGCTAGGGGTCTGTCTCCAGCCGGTGGAGTCCTCGCGGCAGGGTGGGGCCCCGGAGACTGAGGACGCGGCGGGGCCAGGGCTGCCAGAGCTGCCAGAGGCGCAGGACGGAGGTGGCAGCCCGAAGGAGAATGGCTGTGTGTGCCGGCAGCTCCTCGAGCCCGCCAGGTGAGGGGCTGCTCAGCAGAGGGCTCAGAATGGTCCTACAGAGATGGCACGGCCGGCTGCTGTGCTCCCTGCTCTGGGGTGGCCTGGCTACGAGACAGGATGGCCAGGACCCAGGAGAGCCCATCCAAGTTGGACTCTGCAGGGAGGGGGAATGTGGGGTTGCCTTAGCCCCCCATGGTCCCCATTAGCTCCTCAGTACCCCTAAGTAAACTGCAAACCACTCTGCTTGCTGTGCTATCCCGGAGTTTGGACAATAACCGACTATCTTTCACTCAGGCTTACTCTCTGCCCTGCACTACGCTGAGCTCTCTGTATATGTGATCTCACTGCAGCAACTTACTGAGGTGGACACTAATAGTGCCTATTCTACCAATGAGGCACAGAAAGGTTAATAAGTAACTTGCTCAAGTCACACAGCTAACAAATGGTGGAGCTGGGATTTGAACCCAGGCAGTGTGTCCCTAGAATCCAGCTCTTCTCCATCAGGTTATTCCGTCTTCTCAAGCCTCCCATCCCCCACCCCATGTCAGATGACTTCCCTAAGCCCCTCTTCCGTGTGGAAATTCTGGAGCTGCCCTGGCCTCAGGAGGGTGGCGGCTGTGCTGACAGGCGGCCCACAGGCTGCCTTTCCCTGGCCGCTTCTGCAGACATGACAGCCTGGTGCTGGGAGGGTGCCCTGGGCTGAGTCAGCAGGCTGGCTTTTAGGCCTGCTCTGCTTCGGCCTCGCTGTGTGCCCTTCAACGGATGCCCTCTTTCTGGGCGTTTTCCTTTTTCTTTCCCAGTGGGGGCTGGACACAGGGGTCCCTCCTGCTCAGTCAGACTAGGGTTCTGTGACTCTCCTCTTGTTTAATCACGTCCCAGAGTTCACTGGCCTGGAGTGGACTTTCCTCTGGTCTCCAGCTTTCATTCTTTGCTGACGGGGATTGGCAGCCTCCAGCTGGGAGCTGGGCCTGGGCAGGGGAGGAGTGAGAAATGGACTGGGATGGAGAGGAAAGGCAAAGAATGGAGAGGAGAGAGGAAAGAAAGACGAAAGCTGGGGCTGCAGCAGTGGGGGCAAGGAAGCAGTGGAGGCTGGGGATCTGTTTGCAGGGGTAGGCCCGGCACCCAGCAGCTCCCCACATGCTCCCTGAGCTGTCACTTCCTGAGCTCTTTAGCCTGCGAGAGGGAAGAATGGCCACCCTGCTGGTCTTGGCGCAGCCTTGCCTGTTGCTGTGGGAGGCTCAGGGTGCCACCGTGGTGGCTGCTGCTGCTCATGGCTGGGGCAGCTCCAGAGGCCCGTGCATCTTCATGTGTCTGGGCTGCCACCCCGGACTCTGACAGACTGCCCCTCTCTGCGAATGCTCTGGCTGCCTGCGGGGCTGCCAGAGAGGCTGCTGCGGGTGGACTCTGCCTTTACTGAGGCGTCCCTGTCCACAGGGTTCCCAACCATCCTCTGTACCTCTCTGTGCCCCCACCCACCCACACACAGGTCTGGCCATCTGGGGAATGGAAAGGTGAATGTGGAGCAGCCACAGAACCTGCAGACAGTGGAGGCGTAGCCAGAGGTGTTGGCTGAGAGCAGATTTGGCGAAGACCTTGGAGGCAGAACCGCCTGCAGCTCTGAACTGGGAAGAGTCGTCGTTGTGTCTGCATGGGACGGGGCTTCCAGGCACAGCCATCTCTCCTGCACTTTGGGATCTTGCTACAAGCTTTTTGTTGTGTGTGTAGGGAGGGGAGCCCCCCAGTGGCTAGAAGGCTCAGATCTAGAAGAGGAGGCCCTTGGAGAGGGAAGGGCGGCCGGTTTCACTTTTTCTGAGACTCCAATTGGACATTGATGCATTCATACATGCAGTAAACATTTTTTGCTGTGGGCTGGACCCTATCCAAGAGATGCTTAAATGAGACGCTGACCTGGCCTTCAGGGAGGGGAGCACATTGTAATTCCCTCAAGAGCCAAGATGTCACTGCCAGGCTCAGCCACTCCAGCCTTCCTCCAGCCTCTTGCTGAGACCTTCACAAATGCCTCTAGAGAATGATGGCTCCTCAGAGGAAGACCTTAGCCAACATCCAAGGGGACATTTGGCTTTGCCCCAGGGATCAAATTTAAAGGTGGCAACCAGGAAAGGACTGGACCCATCAGGAGGCAGCTGGCCCTTGAGGGGAGAGGGAGCCTCCGAGAGCTTCTAGGTAAGAGGGGAAGGGGAGGCAGGAGGCCTCTGCTCCAGTCTGACCGCCCGGCCTCGGGAACCTCTGGGCATAGCGTCTCGTCCAGGTGGGCGATCATCTGCCTGTGTGGTTTGGCTCTTGCTGTTCTGTGGGGCTGGGTGTCCCTGCCCGGCTTCCCTCCCTCTCTCCTCAAAGGCTGGGTCTGAAGAGCTAATGAGACAATGGGTGGTGCTCACTCAGCAGGTGGAAACAGTTGTTGTTAGGGAGGCCCTCAGCCCTCAGCCCTGCCCCTTCTTTCCCACCCAGACCCTGCAGAACTCTGCTGCTTCCTTCCCTTAGTGGCTGTAGAGCCTTACTACTCAAAGTATGGTCCGTAAACCAGTAGCATGGGCATCACCTGGGAGCTTGATAGAAATGCAGTCTCCAGCCCCTCCCTCATCCTCCTAAATCAGAATCTGCATTTCAACAAGATTCCCAGGTGATCTGTGTGTACGTTAAAGTTTGAGGAGCACTCGTTGAGATCTGCAAAGCCTGGTTCTGAGCGAGGAAAAGGCCAGCTTTGGTGGTGGCGCCCATTTCTAGGTCAGACTTATAGGCATTCTACCTTGAGAATGAGGGGATCCCAGCCCTGGGGAAGTGGCATTATGCTTAATTTGTTTAAATTAAAATATTCTGACTAGATAATACTTATATGATTCAAAATTTAAAAGGTACAAAAGAATAGACAGTGAAAAGCTCCCCTCCCACCCCTGTTCCCCAAGGCAACTTGTGTTACCAATTCCAGGAGGCTCCCTTGTTTTGCTGAGAATCCACTTGATTACTTGCGCCCTCACTCAGCAAATGAGCTTTTCCTGAGGCCTGCAGTGTCAGTCTCCTCTATCAGAAAGGGACTCAATGGAATATGCTTAAATACTGGGCTGGGGATCTGGCTAGCTCACCTCTTCCTCTCCCAATGTCTGAGGAGCCTGTGTGTAAACCCAAGGAGGAACCTAGAACTCATCACTCACTGCTGTCTGACCCACTTGGCAGCAAAGGCCCGCAGTGCTGCCTCTGGCCTAGCAAGCCCCACTGCTCCCACACACGAGGGAACGTCCTCTCTGAAGGGCTCTCTCTGGGCCTCGCTCGAGTCAGAGAAGCCTGGTTCCCCTCTGTACACAGAGGAGGCGGTAAGCATCTTTCCATTGGGGACTTTGGAGACGGTCAGAAGGGGCCTGAAAGAGGGTCTCCGGCGAGGCTTTGCCACTGGGGCAGAGGGGAATGGTCCTCAGAACAGGAACCCTTCTAGAGGAAGCAGCTCCCTCACCTTGGGCTGCCTGGTAACCTGTAAACAAGCCCACCCACCCTCTGAATAGAAAAATCCGGGTGATCCACTGTGGTGTTTCACTTCTTCACTAATGCAAACCCTTGGGTTTGATAATCTGGCATGTTCCTTTTATGTTTGGGAGGAAGTAAAAAGGGCAGGGGTTGTGGCTGCTTAGGGGTTGGGCTGTTTTTGGAATTGCTTTGCAGCAGCCATATAACTTGGCCATATAACCTGGGGACAGTCGTACTATTTATTTTATACTGGAATGAAAATGTCTTCCTATAGTATTCATTCAGTAAATACTTATTGAGTACCTGTTGTGTCAGGTGTGGGACTGAATGCTGGTGACACAGTGGCGAGCAACACAGAAACAGCCCCTGCCCGAGTGCTTAGTCTTTGTTAGCAGTGCCCTCGAGTCGACTCTGACTCCTAGCGCCCCCGTGTGCAGGAGAGCGGAACCCTGCCTGGTCTTTCTGTGCCATGCTCTCACCTTCCGGTGCTGTCAGACTATGCTCTGCTGCTAGTCATAGGGTCTTCATGGCCAGTTGTTTGGGAAGTGGGTAGCCAGGTCTTCCTTCCTAATCTGTCTAGTCTGGAATCTCTGCTAAAACCTGTCCACTATGAGTGACCCAGCTGGTATCTGAAACACCGCCGAGTGCCGAATCTTAACCACTAGACCACCAGGGCCGGCTGCTTACAGTCTAGGGGGCCGAATCTTCATCAGGGGTCATGCATGTAGTCACAGACTCAAGTGAGTTCTCAATGAGTAGCCAGAGGTTTCCCCAAGGAACTGACATCTGAAAGATTAGTAGCAGTCTAACTAGGTGATGGGGAAGCATTCCAGGTAAGGGAACCGCATGTGTAAAAGAAATGCCTTGATGTGAGCAGGAGCAACATAGGAACTGGATTGAGACCGTATGACTGGAGCCAGTTTTCTTGTCATCAACTTGCTTTAATTTTAAGAGTTGCCCCATTAGGCCCTACTGCCATAAAGGACTTACTCAACCTAATTGTTTTCATCAAGTCCAACAAAGCCTTCCAGGTGGCCTCCATACTACACGTCAGGGGCCCACATTACTGCTTCTGGATGGTGTTGCACACTGCCAAAGTTTCCTTGCTTTTGCACAGCTCCCCCACTTTTTTGGGGATAGTTTTGGTACATAATTGGGAGGCTCACTAATCTTATAGAAACTAGTTTTGTAATGGGAAGAAGTGGGCACTTGAGCTCCTTTCAAACTTGGGAAAGCCCCTTTCTGTCAGGGTGGCCGATGCCTCATCAGGAAGATGTGTGTGCCAGCCTCTCAAGAGCTTCTTTCCATGCTGACGTTCAGGATCATGAATTGTCTATGTGTACGTTCAGGCCCTGGCCTAAAGCCATCTACTTGGTATTTTCCTAACGACTGAGTTATTCCATGCCTTGGGAGTACTCTGATGCTGGCCCATGTGAAGTTTGTAAATTGGGTGCTATCAATGTGATACCACAGGACCAGCCATGAAAAAGCAAAGTTCCCTCTTCTGATAAAGGGGTCATCAGGACTGACTAGTCACGGCTGCCTTTTGTGCCCGCCGCACATCAGTTCTTCCTTCTCAGTGGTTGGCTGCCCCACTGGGGGACCAGTCATAAAGGAGGATTGTGACTTCCTCCAGGTGTCTCTAAGGACTACAGTGCCCTGAAGAGTCGTAAATCACCCCACTTGGAATGGCATCTTGCATGTCTGGAAAAGGGCTCCATTTGGCTCCAACCCACCCCCTTCCACCCAAGTGATGCAACTTCACTTCCTCGAGCATACTCTCCAGAGAACGCAAGAATGCTCTCTCTCCAAAGGATGCACCTTTCTTCCAGCTGCTTGTTTCCCCTTAAGCCAGTACACAGAATTAAAGGGGGAAGATGGCAAACATTTTCTGGGACCTGTCCAATATATGTATTCTTTGACATTTTTATTTGGTTATAAAACAATAAAAGGTGTAAACTTTAAAAGGGTCCTGATTTTTTTTCCCCTTCATGTCTTCATGGGCACCCCATGTTTTAGAGGAAAATGTAAGGAGAAAGTGAGACCAAAAGAGGCAGACACAGAAACAATTAGTGAACAGTATATTACATTCCTTATTTTGCAAAGGAATTCAAATAAAAGTAAGGAAACTCTTTAAGTGAGGAAACATTAAAGACTAGGAGGGCACTGATAAAACTGGTACTTTTCCTTCAATGAGTGTAATCTGGATTCGAGTTTTAATCTTCTGCTCCAGGAGCTTATTAAATTCCCTCATAATGATATGGATGTGAAGATATTTATTGCAGTATTTTTTATAATAGTGAACACTTCAAACAAACTTACTGCCTAAAAATAGAGGAATGGTTAAGTACATCAGCTCCCTTATGCCCCCATTCTGCTACCCCTCCCCGTCCCCCCCTTAGGACCTGCAGTAAGGTCTGCTTCCTCCTTACCCTGCATCAGGAATGAACCCTCCCTTCCCACTCAGAGAAGGCCCCGAGAGAGGACTGGGGGAGGTTGGGAGAGTGGAGGAGTGTGCAAACCATGAAAGTGAGCATCTTCAGTGGCAGTCAGAGAAAGGGCTCAGAGGAGGTCATTGGGAGAGGGAGGCAAAGCTGTGGCCTGAGCTGCTTCTTGGCCTCATGTGCAAACATGTGGTCCAGAATCTAAAATGGGATTCAGGAGGCCTGGGTCGCAGATCCATTTCTGTTGCTGGCCATGTGCCACCTACTGTCTGTAAAAGAAGACTTGGATTCAAGCTCTCAGATCCAAAAATCCAAATCTGATCACATCACTTCTAAAATTCTAAAGCCTTCCCCCAATTGCTCTTATGATCAAGGCCAAATTCCTCACTCTGGCCTTCCATGATCTGGTCCAGGTCCACCCCATGGCCTCTTCTCTAACTCTGCAGATACAAGCCAAACTCCTTCCTGCCCAATGGCCCTCATGCATCTGCTTTCTTGCAAGTACCCCCTTCTCCACACTTTAGTTGGCTGTTATTTAACCTTTGGGTCTCAGATGTAACATTATTTCCTCAAAGAAGACTTTCTTGACCCCCCCCCCCCAACCTTGGCTGGGTTTGGGGCTCCTATGTACTCTCTTCATAGCACTTTACCATCATTTAAATATTTGTGAAATTAGGTAATCCTGGTCTTCCCAGTTAGACTATAGATTCCATAAGCAACATGTTCATTACCATAACTCTAATACCATATTTATTTTTCAATTAAATGTATGCATTTTATTCTAAGATAACCCTCCTGACAATAAGGGATCGTGGATTAGCATATAGACAGAAGCATTTACACTCCAGACAAGCCCAAAGTTTAGCTTAAACATCCAGTCTGCTGAATCTAAACAAAGTCTAGAAAAGAGCTTAAATTAATGTTCTTAACAGAAACAAGAGCTGGCTGTGACTAGGTGAAATGGAACCAAAATGACACCATTCACACCAGAAAGCAGCAGTTAGGGGGAGGGAAGGCCGGGCTCTGAAAAGGTCCGCAGCCAACACAGCAAGAGCAATTAAGTGAACTGTTTCTGAATCCTGGCTCTGCCTCTTCCTAGCTGTGCCTCCTATGGAAGAGGTAGTGAACCTCTCTGGGTCTCAGGTTCATCAATGGGGGATAATAATCACATCTACTCCACAAGGATATTGCTAGAATTCAATGAGATAATGGGTGTAAAAGGTATAAGGCACAATGCCTGGCGTATAGGGAACACTTAACTGTTATTAGTCCTTAGGATGTCAATCAATAATTAAGTTCTCTTTTTATTTAGGCCCTGGTGCACCCTCTCTGGATGACCTATGTGTAAATGCGAGGAAATTCCAGAAGGCCAAGGCTCAGTCCCAGCTCTCCAGGAGTCAAAACTAGGCGATTCTGCACCCATGGCAGACAGCGGGAATGCGTTAAGGTAGGAAAAAACTCCACAAGGTGTCTGACGCTTCCTTTAATCTGAAGAGTATTACAGGCGCTTCGTCTTCAGATATAAATTATTTATAACGTTACAGAACAAGCAGCGAATTCAACAATTTAAAAACTAAGTGTACCCGGTGTTAATTTCTGGCAACAGTCCTCCCAATCTGGTTTTTTAAAAAAGTCATCCCGCGCCCCTTTCAGTAGACGTGCACCATGCCATAGAGGAAAGTCCAGAACAGGACGTAGGTGAAGAGGCCTCCGATGAGACCGCCTGTAAAGAGAGGTCTTCGCGACTTAAAATATTTGTTCCACCTCCTTCCCGCCTTAAGAATTAAGAGCAGAGAGAGCAGGACGGAGGCGAGCAGGTAGAAGATGAAGCCGTAGAGGCCGGTGAGGCCGAGGATGCCGGCCGTCGCCCCCGACAGCGCGGACACCGAGGTCCGGCAGTAATCCAGGACGGCCGCGTTGCCCCGCACCGCCGCCTCGCTGATGAACGGCGGCCCTTCCCGCTTGGCCACCACAGCGGCCATCGCACCCGCCGGGGCTCAGCCTCTGCCTTCTCGCGAAACGATGCGGAGCTGCGGAGGAAACCAAGTTACCAGCAGCGCCCAGAGCTCGGCGGGTTGGCTCCACGCCGCCCCTCCCCGGGGGGCTTCCGAGACCTCGCACCGCTCCCGGGTCTCCGGCCTTCAGGAGACGGTGCGAAGGCTGAGGGTTCGGCCAGCCGAGAGGGCGGCGGCCCATCGCACTCCCCGCCCAGCCTAGCCCGCTTACCTGGAACACGGCGGCGGACACAGGCACTTGGCCCTCCCTCAGACGGCCACGGGTAGAGATTCCAGCGGCGCCATCTTGCGCTATAGGCTGCTGGGAGGGTCCGGGCTGCGCATGCGCCAAGACCTCGTGCCCGCGCCCTGGCGCATGCGCCGCGGGCTTCCCAAGCACCCTCTACCCACTCCCCGCCTTTCTCCGCACGCACTGGGACTTCCGAAAGCGGAACAGCGCTCCGGCCGGTGATTGGCTGGGGATTTGCTAACTATTCATGAGGGGGCGGACCGAGCCAGGCTGCCTTTGTTAACCACAGAGGGCGCGGCCACCGGGACTTTCGCTGCGGGCCCCGCTGAACGGTACTTGGTTCCCAGATTGGGGTCGAGATGTCCTACATCCCGGGCCAGCCTGTCACCGCCGTGGTGGTGAGTGCGCTCGCGTGGGCTCCTCCTCGTCTTGGCTTGCCCCCACTTTGCGGAGCGGCAAACTGACACCCCAAACAGGTTGACAAAGCGTCGGACCCGGGGCTCCTGCAAACCTGAGGCCAGGGCTCCGGTCCCTCTCTGCCCGAGCGGCGCCGCGATCCCCCGAGCCATGCGACAGAGAAGGCTGGGACCCGAGAGCCTCCTGAGACGCCGGACCGGGGCCAGCCCCCGCGCACTGCCTCCTTTGGGCGGCCGGGGCGGGGAGGACTGCAGAGGAAAGCCCCAGCTGAGGGGTCCGGGAAAGCCCAGGCCTGTGTCCCCAGCTGGGTGGCAGCGGGGGGCGGGCGCCGGCCCCGACGTCCATGAGTCGCAGCCTCTGGAATGAGGAAGTGCTTCCTCCGCTCCAGCTGGCGCCGCCGCCCAGAGGGAGATTTGGGGGGTGGAGGCGGCCGGGGCCTGTGTAGTGGCCCCTTACCCCTCCTTCGGTCCAGCCTTGCTTCCTTGGATCCACTGCCGCCTGGTCCAGAGCGAAGGCTCCTACAGCTGGCTGGATCCTGTTGCGAACTTTCCCTGGATCCCCAGCCCTTGGAGCAAAGTTCAGGTTCCCTGCCTGGTGCTTGGGGTCTGCTCAGTCCCCTGGCTCCCCGCTTGGCTTGGCTTGGGTGCCAAGTGCTATTCAAATAGACAAAGGGAGGAAAGGTCGCTGGAACATGAGACCCAGACGCCAGTGCCACAGCTGGATCGCACCTGGAGGCCAAAGCCGGGGCGGAGGTGGGGAAACTGAGTCCTAGAGAGGTCTGGTCCTACCCAGCCATAAAGGAAGCCCTCAGGAAGGACCCGAATCTCTCAGAAGAAATGCCAGCTGGGCAGGCAATGAGTCAGGTGGAAGTCCCTGCCCTGAGGCCATGGGACTGGCTGCTGCAGCTCAGAGCAGTGTGCTGGGGAGCGCCTGCAGTCAGAAGGTGGCACGGCCACTGATAAAGGTGGCATGTGAGGCTTAGAGCACCAGCTCAGGCCTGGGTGGGAGGAAACACTGCTGGACCAGCTGACAGCTGTGCTAAGCTTCACCCTGGTGGCACCAGCCTGGCTTTTCCAGATCTCTAGCTGTCCTGGAGAGAAGGGGCCAGGTTTGCTCCTTAGCTGGAAAAAAATGGGTGTAGCTGAGGAGCCCGAGACGGGCAGTAACCTGCCTGACCTCACCCAGCAAGTCAGTGACAGGGCCTTGCCTCCCAGTCCAAGGGCCTGTACGCTTTTTGACCTTGAGGGTGGGTCAAAGGTGTGTTGGAGGAGGTGGAGCAGGCCTGGAGGAGCTCACACTTGGGGCAGGAGGACCTAGGTCCAGTGGGCCTGAGGGGTCATGCTTCCTGCTCCTCCTCTCAAGTCATGGCTGGTCCCTGGGCTTTCCTCAAAGCTGTAGAACCATGACCCTCCCAATTCCTCTAACACTAGGAAAATGTCTGAACATGGTGGGTGGGGTCTGGTCTCTCCCTCTTGTCTCTCACATTGGGGATGGGGTGGGGGAGGCTTCTTCCTTAGGCCCTGCCCTCTCCCATGTAGTTAACATTTTGAGAATGTTAAAACCATTTTGGCCTGTCCTCTGAACTGTGGCTCCCTATCTGTCTGCCTTCTGGACACCTGTCTGGACGGCTCCTGGCACTCCAACTCAACATGCTCCTTCCCCTCCAGGGTCCCCATCTGACAGATGGTTGTGTTCAGCCAGGCCTGGTGGCTGGGTGCCCCCCTTGACTCCTCTCTGCCACAAGCAGTCTCCAGTTCTGTTGATCTCACCTTCCAAGTAGCTCATGTCCCCAGGCCTCCGCATCCCACGTCTGTGAGACATCTGTGTCTGTATGGACTGCCTGAATGTCATTCTAGCATCACACCTGGCCATGACCAGCCCTACTGCCCAACTCCTGAGAACTTCAGTGGGCTGCCCAGAATGAAGGTCAGGTGGCCAGACTGCTGGTCACCCCCTCAAGGCCTGGTACAAATGATACCTCCTTTGTGAAGCCCTTCAGGTCCCCATCAAGTCACCTTTTGCTTTGTTCTTTTCTTTTTCCTGTTAAACCTCTCAACTTGGGGGGGGCGTGGTGGGGGAGTGATCTGGTCTGGCTCCCAGCATCTGGTGACTGGAGGGTGACTGCTGAAGGATTTGAAAGGAGCCTGGCACAGTTGGGGATCACAGCCCCAGTATGGCGAGTGAGCCCTAGGCCCCTCCTCTGCCTCCTACACTGCACAAGAGCAGGGCCTGGGGCTTAGGGAGAACCTCCCTCCCTTGGGGCCAGTCTCGTGGGCCTGCACTCCACAGCCTTCCTGATATGGTCCCAGCCTCAGCTCACCTCGCAGTTCTGGTCCTGTGCTGTACACTCCGGTCTCGTGGACATGTACCTACAGCACCTTCAAGCCTCTCTTGGCCAACATAGCCCTTCCTCTCCTTTCTGTGCAAGTTTGATCTTCTCTGCTTTTCCAGAGCATCTCCTGTCTTGCCCTTGACAGGGGCTGGCTCAGCAATCTAAGCTGTCTCTGCAGGGTGCTTGCATTTTTTTAGGGACCTGATCCCTCCTGCCCTGTGTGGTGCCTCCCCTAGTAGTGCAGCCACAGCACGTTGGCTCTTGGGCCGGGAGGGGCTTAAAGCACTTGTTGACTAAGGCTGGAAGTGGGGAGAGGTTGGGACGGACGGCTGTGTGGGTTGACGTAGCTGAGTTCTGAGTCTCAACCCTCCAGCCTCCCAGGCTGGTGACCTGCTGGATTCCTCCAGAGGGACTTGGACCCCACCCCGTTGGCACAGCTTTGAGCTGGACCAGCAGCCTGAGGCTGCTGCTAGGGACACAGCAGATTGACTCTCCACACACCCACCCACTCCAACTAGTTTTTTCCTTTGCCAGCAAAGAGTTGAAATTCACAAGCTGCGTCAAGGTGAGAACTTAATCCTGGGCTTCAGCATTGGAGGTGGAATTGACCAGGATCCCTCCCAGAATCCTTTCTCAGAAGACAAGACAGACAAGGTGAGAGGAACCAGGGTCCTGAGACCTCTCTGTGAGACACAGAGGCCTGAGATGGTGGGTCTCTGCTTCCTGGGCCTTTCTGGAAGGAACAGACCTCATCTCTCTCAAAAAGTCCTCTCTCGGGTCCAAGAAATGATCTGGCGGGAATAAGTAGGGGTGGGGAGTGGGCTCCCAGCCCTATGAAGGCCTGCCCAGACAGAGCCCAGGAGGCCCACAGCAGGGGCTGGAGCATCTGCGGGCAGCCCTGCTTTCCTCTTGGCTGTCTGGGTACAGCCTGTGCTGGGGAAGCTTGGTGTAGGTTCAGACGAATGGCTGGGAGTATGCTATGTGCTGGGCTTTGCTCTGTGGATAAGGGGCTGGTCCAGTGACCCAAGGATTTGACTTGGCCTGTGTCTTTCCAGGGTATTTATGTCACACGGGTATCCGAAGGAGGCCCTGCTGAAATTGCTGGGCTGCAGATTGGAGACAAGATCATGCAGGTAACAGACGTCCCAAAGGAGGAAAACAAGGCTTGGCCAGAGGGTCTGAAGCCTTCGGGGGTTGGGGGGCTCCCGAGACTCACCAAAGCCGATTTGGAGCTCATGCTGGCGTTGCCCCCAGAGGAAGCTGGCTCTCTCCTCTGTGTGCCTCCACTCTGGTGTGTGGCCTCTCACAACCTTGGAACATCAGCTTGGGGGCCTGCTTGGGTGACCCAGGCCCCACAGAGCCTGACCTGCTTCTAGATCCCAGCGAGTGGGGGGCTGAGGTGGCCTGTATTTTCCTCCTTGGGCCAGGTGAACGGCTGGGACATGACCATGGTCACACACGACCAGGCGCGGAAGCGGCTTACCAAGCGCTCGGAAGAGGTGGTGCGCCTGCTGGTGACACGGCAGTCGCTGCAGAAAGCAGTGCAGCAGTCCATGCTGTCTTAGCAGCCCGCTGGGTCCCTGATGCCTGCCTGCCCGCCTCTTTGTACAGTGACACCACTTCCACGTTCTGTCTGCCCCTCGTCCTGGCTTCTGCTGAGTGCTGGGCCCAGCGGCCTGACCTGGCATTTCTTCCCCTCTCCCACCACTGACCTGAGGCTCTGGGACCACCTGTCTCCCTTGGACATTGCGGATTGGAAACAAGGGCCTGGAGCTGAGTCACAGTCTGTCTAGCCACAGGCCCGGCCCCTAGACCCTGCTGCCTGGCCTCAGCAGTGCCCAGGCGAGCAGGGGCCCCACTTCCTGAGAGCTGCCACAAAGCTGGAAAATGCCAGCAGGGTGGCCTTTCCCCCGCTTTGCCCTGGCTGTGGGGCTTGGCCCTGCTCTGAGTCTCAGCTGCACAGTGTCTGTGCCCATGCTTTTCCCTGTGCTGCCCCGCGGGGACTCGACACACTGCCAGAGGCACTACAAAGCTTCACCCAGAGGGAAGCCAGGCAGGCTCGCAGTTCACCGCCTCGCACCCCATTCCCCTGAGGGGCGCTGGCCTCCCCAGGGTTCACCTGCTTACAGGATTTAGACGAGGTTTGAGGCTGACGTTTCAGGGTAGTTCTCAGGATTGCCATTTTCCTCTATGCCTGTGGGTTTAACTTTTGTATTTTTTTAATCACAACTTTGATACAAAGCAATTTTATCTTACTATTTGGAGGTGCCAATTCTACTTTTGAATTTAGCTCACTAATTCACATCTGGAAACAACTACTCTTAGCAAGTGAACAAGGCTTACTTTGGTTACTGTGGAAAAGGGGCAGTGTGAAGCTGCCCCACACCCATTGCGTGCCCAATAAACAGTGCTGGAATTCACCAGGGGTCTCTGCTGAGGCACAGGGCTGGGACACTTAGGGTGGATTTGGTTGTAAGGCTCATTGACCTGGTCCCCACGGCCCTGGGTCAAAACCCAGCTATTCCCAGGCCCACCCGACACTGTGCTTGGCCAGGGCTATGTCTATGGGAATGCGTGGGAGCACCTTCACCAGAACTGGGGCCGGGGGCCCCCAACTTCCCTTGTATAACCTAGTCTCAGCTCCCACCTGGGAGGGGCCTCATGGACACCAAGGGGTTCATGGGAAAAACACCTGCCCCCCTAACACTCTTAAGAGCCCTCAGTTTATCAAAGCCAGGGATGTAACCCCAAATGTTTCCAGCAGCTGTGATTTGATGGGGATGAGCCAGAGAGCTCCGGGCCTCTGCCTGGCCCAGCGCTGGCCGCACTACCAGCTCTGGGAATTGTTGCCACTCATGGACCCCCCTAGCACTGCGGAATCAGACTTTTCCAGTGTTCATATCAAATATTTGGAATCTCCCATTTTTAGAGTGTGGCACCTAGTAACACTCTGGGTGGTCCCCAAAAAACAGGTGTGCGTGCTTCGGCAGGCAGCAGTCTCTGCTTTAGGGAAACAAGATCCTAAATTCTTTGATATTTGTTACAACTAGATAAAAGAAGAATCTAGAAAATAAGACATCCCCCCACTCCCAGTGGTGGCTGCTTTTGGTAATGAGAAGCAGGGTATCTGTGGGACCTACCTGGCCCTGAGCAGGCAGGTGTCATGCACTACCCAGGCGGGCTCTGCTGATGAAGTGCTGGGCCAGCATGCAGCCTCCACAGGGTCAGTGAACTTCACAGCCCTATGCGTTTCCTTACATGGAGGGAGTAAGGCCATCTCCCTAAGCCCCAGGGACTTGGTTCTGAAGCGAACACACCCACCTCCTGCATTTGGCAAATGCTCAGAGTGGGCAGAAAGGAGACAAATCAGGTTTTAATTAAGGATCTAGACCCCTCACATTGGTCTCCTAGTGAAAAAGTCACTAATGAGTGGACTGACAAACTCAAGGCATGAACAAGGCACATCCTGGGACCCTCCCCTCCTGCCACAGGAAGGACAGCGGCTTGGGGTGGGAAAGAAGGCAGTTTGGGATGAGGGTTGGGCCCATGAGGATTGTGTGAGGTGGTCTCAATTCCTCTGAGGCTCTTGACCAGCAAAAAACTTGGTGAGTCTCAGGTAGGAGTCTGGGGAAAGCAAGGCAAGGGGCCTGCCCCGCCCCAAGGGAGCTCCTCTCACCGTCTGGCAGGTCCCACAGGCCTCTAAGGCACGGACTGGTGTGTGTGTGTCCCGCACTCCAGACGCAGGCTGAGGAGCAGTTGGAGGGACTCACATGGGGCCCCTGACTCCAGGAAAGTAAAGGTAGGCAAAAAGCAGAAGAAAGTGAGCCCCTTACTTCCAAAACATCCCTCCAGAAAATCCAAACTGGTTAGTGTGATAAAGGTCCAGAGGGTGTTGGGCACAGGCCTAGTTCAAAACCAATTTGTTGGGGATCTCAAGGCTCAGAAATAGTTTCATTACCAGGCCCTGGTCTGGCCCATCTGTGATTGCAATCATGGAAGTTGAGTTATGGAGAGTGAGTGTCAGGAAGGTGAGTGCTCAGAGAACATGGCTTTCAGAGAAGGAACCCCACGACCTAACCCTCAAATCCTAGCCCCTCTACCACCAGCACCAGCACCAGCACCAGCACCAGCACCTGAGTCCATTGCCCATGGCACCTGGTTGCTTGGTCTCTTGGAACACAGCAGTGGCAGCAAAGCACTCTTGACTCTCCCAGCTGCAAGGTCAGTCTCTCAAGCTGCTCCTAGAAACACTGGTTGCTTGGGGCAAGGCCTTCGGCTCCAAGCTCAGTGCCCAATCCTGCCTGGGACGTGCTGTGTGTGCTGCCTGAAGCCTTAAAGAAAATAGAGATGGCCGCATCAAGATGCAGGAGGGCCAGATGCCTGGCTGGTAAGGCCTGGGAGGGGCTAAGACCTCTGGGGAGGCTGGGAGAGGCCACCAGCGATCTGGCTTTTAATCTGAAAGCAGAATCAGGTGTCTGTCCCAGAGGGAGGTTCCTCCCTGGCCCGGGAGAGTCCTGGATGAAGGCAGGCTGGTTCTGTTTAAGGCGTTTGGCCCTGAGGAAGAGCGCGCTTCTCCACTGTCGGCACACTGAGCCAGCCCTGCACTTCAGACCGCTTCTCCAGCCTTCCTGGTGGGCACAGGGCCCAGGCCGTTTACACTGGGTCCCTGGGTGCTAGTTCAGCTGGTCATACCCTGGTTTCTTTCTGTACAAGCAGAAGTGCTGGATGAAGAAGACAATATCGAAGAAGATGGAGAAGATGCCAAGTCCAAACTTGGTTGGGTCTCCAAAGATCAGTGTCCACTGGTCTGTTAACAGACAGAGGGAACAGAATCCGGTTTTAGGGTGGCAGCTCCTGAAGCAGCTGGAGCATGTGGGGCTGTAGGGGGTAGGGGTCCTCATCTGCCCAGGAAACCACAAATCCTCCAGCTGAGAGTCACCTTCAGGGCTGAGATCGGCTTGGATTCCCAGGCTGCAGGGCCGGTGTGGGGTGGCTGAAGAGGGCGGTGGGGAGGGGGCGCCCAGGAAGCCTGGCCCGCCCTGTGCCTCCAGCCCACTGGGTGGGTGGGCTGCCTGCTGGCTGACTCACCGTTGTTGTAGGACTGGAGGAACATCTGGAGGAGGCTGAAGCTGCCCCCAGTGAAGTCCAGAAGCACGTTGCCAATGCTCCAGCCCTCTGTGCTTTTGTAGTGAAAGTTCATGTAGGCCTGGGCCAGACAGACAGACAGACAGATGGAGGGCGGTGAGGGGGCCGAGTGGCTGCCTCATGCACCCTGTGACCACCACTCCAAACAAGAGCAGCTCTAATTCCTCCTACTCATGTGCTCAGGCCTCTGCTCCAAGGAACACAGTGACCTTTAGGCTCTGAGAGGAGAGCAGTTCGGGTGGGTCTCATTTGCATGCATAGCAAACAGCGCTCCTCCTCCCATGCCGGCACCTCACGACTCCAAGGGAGGGCCGGAGGCTGCTTCTCCATCCTCTTCATCCCTCCCTGTTCTGGGAAAAAGCCCTATCCTGATTTTCCAGCGACTCTGATTTTTCTTCTCACCTCCAATCAAGATTCTCCCCAAACTCAGCCTGGACTTCACACTGTGCTTACGAACACAAGCTGGGAGTTGGAATGCCTGGCTTGCAATCCCAGCTCCGCTACTGGAGCTTGTTACCTTGGGAGAGTTACTTGAGTTTTCCTAGCCTCAGTTTCCCCATCTGTAGAGTGGACTTAACTCCCACCTCAACCCTGGCAGGGCTCTGCGGCCTCCATTTTGGGCTTCGTAGGTCTAGTGAGCAGGTCCACTTGGACATACCTGTTCTTGCCGCCAGTGCCCCACATCCTTCCCCCAACACCAGGACCCTCTGGGTTTTTCCGACTGGTGCGACCTCCCTTCCTACCACCTGGGAGAATAGAGCTGGGCCTCTGTAGTGGTCTTCTCCCAGTCTGCTGGCAGTCAGTCCCCTTCTTCGTCCTCTCCTACTGTCTTCCATACTTGCTGCTCCCTCTCCAGTCCTGGACAGTTCCCAACATCACCAACTGGGGCTCCTGCCTCCCAGATTTCCAGCCTGAAGCCTTCTCACACTCAGGGACTGAGGCCTCCTTCCCTCAAGACCTCCCCCGCTTCAACACTGCTCAGCCAGCATGGGCTCCTGGCTGCCTCCCATGCTCCTCCACCCATGCCTTTGGGCAGCCTGCCCCTGGAGGAACACCCCCTCCTCCAGGGTCCACAGACTTAAGTCCTGTCATCCTTAAAGGTTGGTTCTGTTTCCATGCCCTCCAGGAGACTGGCCCTGACTCTGGCCAAAATTGCCTCCTTCCTGAGCCCACAGAACACAAGGTTCCCTGTGCTGGGGAGGCTGAAAAAGAGGCTTCTCCACTGGGAATGGGGTGAGACCCTAGATTCATGATGGAGCCTGCAGTTGGTACCTATTTTATACCTGACCCTGTCCCGGGCCATTCTGGCTGTGGGGGAAGATGTGTTCAACTCTAAGTCCGGATCTGTATAGGACTGTCTGAGTACTCGAGGGAGCGTGCTAAAGGCCTACCAGGAGGACACTGGATGGGACCTCCGAGGAAAACATCTCTGGATGGGGAGGTGGAGGTCACAGTGGCGGGCTCCCTCCTCCACCTAGTCTTTCTGGAGTATTCTGCTGCTACTTGTCAGGGAAGTTGGTTGTGGTAATGAGGGGCAGAGGGGGTGCAGACCTGAAGTCATTAGGAAAGCTGGGACAGAGAGACAGGAAGCAACCTGCACAACCCCTGACTCAGGGCCGAGCGTGAGCTCAGAGGAGTCTCCATTGTGCTTCTCAGTTCCAGGAAGAGCGGGCAGTGCTAACAGCTGGCTTTCTGCACAGCCCTGCTCCTGCTGGGCTGGTGGCTTCCATGTGGCTTTCCACCCACATCCTTGCCCCAGCCAGAAGCTGCGCCAGGAGCAGGGCCCAGGGTCCATATCTCACCCCTCTTATGCTGACGACCATGTGAAAAGTACAGAAGGCCGTGGAGGTACCTGTGGAAAATACTTGACCAGCGTCACTGCAAGCTTGATGTAGGAGAAGCAGAAGAGGAACTGCAGCCAGGTGGTTGCCCCAACTGCGGCCAGAATCATGGTGATGAGCGCAAAGAGCCACGAGAGCACCAGGAAGCCAATGGCAGGCCAGGACACGCGCTGGTTGCCTCGCTGAGGACGAGATGGAGAGGGGAGGCAAGGAGCAGGGAAAAGAGCCCAGCACCCCCAGCACCAACCATGCTCTTGTCACTATCAGGGTCTCTGTTTCAGTTCTTCTTGGACTTGCCAGAGCCTAGCAGGAGTGAAGGATTCAGGGGACATAAGCCCCAACATTCTGAATGCCCAGCACCTCATCCCAGCCCAGGCTCGTGCCACGACCCACATGGAGCCCGACCATCTCTGGAAGCAATCCCCACTCCTACCTATCCCCTGGGCATGGCCCCAAAGCAGGCCCCCTGCATTCAGGCTTCAAAGCAAAGGGTAAGAAAACCTAGAAGGTTCATGAAGGGGGGTGCCAACCAGCCCCTGCTGGCCTTGAGTGTGTGAAGGGAACTCCGAGGGAAGTGGTGGGCCTACAGGGAAGGAAATGTGCCTGCCAGTGATGCCCCGAGACACTAAAGGGCTATTTGTGCCTTTCCCTGCTGAGACACCCAACAGCCCTCCCGCAACAGGCTGAGTCCTGGCTCCTCGGCCTGGGACTCCAGACCCCTCAGGACACTCACGAGCCTGTTCCCCCGACTGGCACCCTGAACCCTGGCCACACCCATCAGCTCCCGGTTCCTCTCATTACCCCATAGCCTTCATAGTTCTGTCCCCCGAGCTGTGGGTGCCCCACCCAGGCCTTCCTCCCCATCACCACAGGAACTGCACTTATCCTATGGGCCACAATTAAGCTCCACTTCCTCGATGCCCTCCTCCCCCTCCCTGCTAGCTCTCAGCCTGCTGGGGTGCCACTGCCACCTTCTGTGTCCCTCTCCCTAGACTTGCGGGGGCCCCAGGGCTTGGGCTCACGGGGTGTTCCCCATGCCCAGCACAGGGCCTGGCCTATTATGTAGGCCCCAGTAAGCAGGTGCTGAGGGAGCAAACACATTTCTTTTCTGAGGGTTTCCATGTCTTGTGTAAAATGGTAGGTAAGGGTGGGTGGTGGTGGTGGGGGTGGGTGTTGGGCCGGGCAGCCCGAGGCGGGGCGAGGGCCAGGCTCATCTCTTACCTCGTACAGGCAGCACTGCACCAGGACAACCAGGGTGAGGGTGACTGCGTGCAGGCTGAAGAAGACGTCATTAGCGTCCACAGGGTTCACTCCATTAGGATATTTGAGGAAAAACTGCTCCTGTTCGGGGGGTGGGGAGAAGCTGGGGAGTGAGGGGTGGCCAGGCCACTGCACAGGTTGGGCTGGGCTGCGGTGGGAGGGCAGTGCCATACCTTGAAGTATGGCACCCAGAGGAGGCCAATGTTGAACACACTATAGGCCACGAAGCCTGTCAGGTTTAGGGACACGAAGTCAAAGCTCAGACCAACGACACTGTGGGGGAGGGGGATGGAGAAAGAAAGCAGAGCAGGGGCTGAGACTGGAGGCCAATGGGGACATGGGAGGGGACAGAGCTCTCAGAACACAAGAAGGAGGGCCCGGATACCCCAAGGAGAGCACTGTCCTCAGATCCCTCTCCATACCACAATCGATGCCACTCAATCCCCCATTCTTGGGAACCACTTTCCTCCCTCAGTCCCTCCTGAGATGTCTCCTGCCTCCTCAAGTCCAAGTCCTCCTCAAGTCCTGGCTCCAGAGGGAAGGCTGGAGGCCTCCTGCAGAGAGGAGGCATCTCCCTTCCTGGCTTCCAGCTCAGCAGTCCCCTAAGAGGCCCACGCAGCTAGTGTGGCTTGCTGCACGAAGACGCAACCCAAGGCACAGTTAGCCTTTAAGATCAAGGTGGGATGGCTTAGTCCCCAAGGCTGAAGGACCCAACTCTGCACAGCAGCATGACTTGACACTAATTCTTCCAGGGCCAGACGCACCATGGGCAGAACAGATTTGGGTGGACTCCCCCTCCCCACCCATCCTCCACTTCACTGAGAGGCCCCATTTTGTTGCTTTCACAGGGAGGGGCTGACTTGGGCAAGAGACCAAATGCCTGGCACTGTAAGTCCCAGCTAGGCTGTCAGAGCTTTCACATCAGACAACTTTCTAGAAAGAGCAGGAGGAGAGAAGAGCAGAAGGGGAAAGTGTGACCCCTTGCTGCCTACAGCCTCACTGGAATGCCCCCATCTTACGGGCTCTAAGTGAACTCACAGATAAAGCTCAGCGGGTACCTTTTCCGCCTCCAGTTCGTGATCACCTGAGGGTAGAAGGAGATGGACCAGGCCACAAAGTAGATCCAGCCAATCACCTGGTCTACGATGCTAACGACATTACTATGGATCACCAAGAAGCGTATCCTTGGTCTAGAAAGAATTTGAGGACTGGGATGAGCTGAGGCTGGGCTTCGGAAGGAAACTCCCACGTGCCCACCACTGCCTCCCTTCTCATCATTTAAGGCCCAGCTTACCCGGTCTGGTTGGAATGATTCCCATGCAGAAAAACAGTAACTTGTCCAACATTTTGAGGTGTCACTTGAAAAGAGGAATGTGTCACTCCAGGAGGCACTACAACCTGTTAGGAAAACTGAATTTGGTCCAGTGCCATGTAGTTATTGGGGCCTCACTCAGTGCCCAGCTCAAGGCTAAGTACTAGGCAATGGAGGGACAGGTCACACAGGGTCCCTGGCTTCTAGGAGCTTACTAACAAAAGGGACAACCATTGGACCCACCCAACCAACAGGAACCCCCCTGCACCTGTGGGTTAGACTTTCTGAGCAGAATAATGGCCTTGCCCTCAGGCCCTCCCCTGGCTTCTCTCTGAGGGAAGGTAGGATGGCTCTCTTCCTCTCACTAGCCATGCAGTCTGTGGATCAAGCCAGACCTCAGAAAGCTGAGTGCTAGAAGATGCTGTTAGAGCCGATGGCTCTTTCTACCCTGCAGCAGGCCTCAGGCCCCGGGGCAGGAGAAGTTGTGAGAAATGGCCTTGTCTAATGAGGTGTGGTGCTCACCATGGGATGAGATGAGACTCCCTTCCCACACATGGCCTTTTAGGCAGACACTCTTTATCTGATCACGCTTCAACACTGTTTGCTTGCTAGAGAGCTCGGAGCCCATTGGCAGCCCATTTCCACAGCGATGAAGCCATGAGGCCTCAAAATGTGCCTCATGTTTATCAATGTCATCCCCGCATTCATCTTGTCTGTTTTTTTAAAAAAACCCGTTTAGTTTCTACATTACTGCCTCCCCTATTGATGTTCATTACTGCCTCCCCTATTGATGTTATCTAGTTTATGGGTAATTGGCGCAGATCCTCGGTAAGGTGGAAGCAGGGTATATATTAACAGATAAATGCATAAGGGCTAGGAATAGTCACAGCTATGATGCCTGACAGCCTCTGGCACTGGTTTTTGGAAATAACATTCAACCAATGGAATCTCAGAACAGTGCTTCACAAACTTTCACGTGGACCCAAATCATCCAGGTATCTATATTAAGATTTGGAAGCAGAAGATCTGGGATGGGGCCCGAGATTCTGCATTTCTAAAAGGTTTTCAAGTAGGGACAATGCTGCTGGCCCATGACAGCCCTTTGAATAGCAAGGTCATAGAAAACCACCTTAAGAATTTCTTCTACATTCTCAGAACCATTTTTGCCTCAGATTTCTTACCATCACCTCCCTAATTCCATCTACATGGCATAAAATGCTCATTTTCAAAGAGACCAACAAAGCCAAAGCCAGAGATTTCTAGAATGATGGGACAGGGGCAGCCCACGGTATAAAAACAAGGTGGCCTATTTCCATAAGCACTTCCTTACAATGTGTTTTACCTGGCAGTTCCCCACCCATCAGTTAAGATTCATTACTTACTTCATCGGGGAGCTCAAGGATAGTAATATTTTTTGAACGAAATGTGATTTCAAAAGTGATCACCAAGGTGGCATTTAACGGAGGCCTGTGGAGGACAAGAGTCTGATTACCGCTGGCAAGTAGGACACTGTGAGATCTCAACCAACTTTCAGGATTTCTCACTGGGCCTGTCATTCCTAACTCAAGCAATTTGGGTTAGGAAGTGCTATGTGCTTGGCCCTGATGGGTGGAGAGGTGGGGTCCCTGCTCCTTAGGAGTTTTCTATCTTTATCAGGAGACAAGATAGTCGGTTGGGGCTGGGTGAGAACATGGGAAACTGGCTGTGAACGCCCAATGAACATCCAGAGGCCAACAGGCCCAGGGCATCCACTCTGGTGAGAAAGGCTTCCGAGAGGTCAGGTCTGAGGAGGGAGCAGCATGTCCACAGAAAGCTGGGAGATGTGTCCGATTGCGAGCAGCCCGTGGAGACCTCAAGTCTGAGCTCAGAGACCTGGAATTAATTTGGAAGGCAGCAGAAAGATACTCAAGGGTTCAGGAGAAGGGAGAGTTGTCGGGAGGGGATGGTACGTGAGATATAAAAGGTGTCGATGTGCAGAGGTGGCAGAGGCTGGGAATGGAACGCAGGTCTGTCAGGGAGCCTTGGTACCAGAGCTTTGGATGGAGATCAGAATTCCGTGGAGAGGTGAGGAAAAGGGAGAAGGGCAAAGAGAAAAGGACAGGGTCCCGGATCTTCATCTTGGGGAATCCTTGTGGCTGGGAGGGAAGAGTAGGACAAGCAGTGAAGGATAGAGAAGAGGAGGCAGGCTCCCTGGCATAGCCTGGATGAGGTCGGCCCCCTCACGCCTGAACCAGCAGGTCACCAAGACAGACTCTCAGACAAGACTAAGCACGAGTGTCATGTGAACGGGATGGGCTCAGTCACTTCTGCTTTTGGACGTGATCTCAGAAGTGCTGGCCAGCAGCTCAGCTCCTTGCCCTCTGACCTTCAGGGCTCTCCTCAAGTATTTAGAGCCTTGGAAAGGACCATTCTGAAGTCTGGCATCAACTGCTGGTCACTCAAGGACTCTTTTCAGCTGGGGGAAAGCCTTGCTTTCCTCCTCCTCCCACCAGAAACAAAGAGTCAGCAGTTGTCGGGGGAGAGACTCTGGGGCCTCGGTCTGCAGCCCAGGGCTAGTGTCTCTCTTTCTATGGCTGATCTTAAAGCGAAGAAGCAAGAGCATCACATTGGAAACATGAACAGACTGAACCAGGGGTTGCCCTGATCCAGCCACGGGTGAATACTGGGCTGAGGACAGAGCTGGGCCTGAAACTTACTGAAGGATAATGCTGACGTTGGCTGAGCTTCCATTTTCCAACTTCACAGTGGGAGGAACAGTGAGGCTGACTGTTGACTCTGGAAGGACCCAAATCAATGATGAGTCATTACGTCAGAGAACTCTGAGAACCCTCATGGGTCAGGCCCACGAGGAGAAACTTGGATGGGAGCCCCTGACATCTGAACTCAGGAGCTCTGACTCGTGACAACCCCCATCTTCTAGGTGAAGCCACAAGGACTCTGAGAGGCTGAGTGATGGGACTGGAAACCCGAGCCCTCATTATGCTCTTTCCCCTTCTGCTAGCAGAGACGGACAGAGGGAGACACAGGCCTGAGCAAGACACACTGTAGCTTCCTCCTCCCCCACTGACATGCTCTGAGGGTCTGCAGCTGAGTTACCCAGAGATAGTTCTAGAACTGTGCAGCCCAAATACCGTCACAAAGGAATTCAAGTCACCACATGGGACTGGAAAATGTGGACTTGACCTACCCTTTCAGATGGAAATCACACAGGTCTTTTCAGTTCGTGGAGCTGGACGTGGAGTTCGTGCAGAACTGGTCCAGCCCCTGCCGGCACCTCACAGACACACGGGGCCCAGCTAACCTGTCTCTAAAGAAGTCCTTTTGGGCTCCCGTACTCACCCAGCTCAACCCATTCCCTGATTCCCTTCCTGACACTGATTCAGCTGGGGGGCTGGGGGACACTGGGGAACAGTGCACACTTTCACGATCAGGGGTTTCTTCTTGGGATTAAGGTACTCAGGATGAGGTAGACAAACAGGTTTCAGGGTGAGGGAGGAAGCAGGTTTGGGAGGCCAAATATCTGAGAGCAACTTGGCCACAGAACATGAGTGAGTCAGCCTCCCTCTGACTTCTTCCTGTGTCCTCTGGGCAACTTACGCATCCCTCCCCCTCCCCACCGCCAGGGATACTCAAAGCCCCAGGCACCTGTCCACCTCACCTCCCTTACCTCAAGGCCTTCAGGGTTATGCACAACCTAAGGTGTAATGTGACTCTAGACTGGGGCAGGAAAGGGGCCCACCAGGGGAAAGCAGGCGCCCAGTCTGATGAAGGTGGTCCTGGTGGGGGTAGGGGCTGCAGGCAGGGCCGTGTCTTCCTCTACCCAGGCCCCTCAAAGGCAGAAGATAAAGAACTGAAATTTTGGATGCTCACATTGGAAGGGAACTTGAAAGCCCCCTAATTCAACCTGAAACCGCCTGAGTCCCCTTGTCAACAGTCCTGCCTGGTAGAGTCCCTTCATCTGCCTGGACACCTTTAGGGGTGATACCTCACCTCCTCATGGGAACTGGCCAGCCTGGAACTTGGATCCCTGGGCCTGGCTCTGCTACCTGGGGCCTCTCGGAGCCTCTCGGAGCCCTTCTCCATGCTAGCCCTGCATGTGAGTGCAGATGCAGGCTCGCTCCCCTGTGTCTGCCAGGCTCCAAGCTGACTCCTTCAGTCTGAGGTCTTCGGTAGTCCTGTCCTCTGCTGTGTCGTGTTGTAATTGTCATTATCCCCCCACCCTGGACCACACCAGATAAGCAAGACCCTGACAAGCTGGTGCCCAGGACAGCGATGCTGAAAGTGATGCCAGCTGCCACCCACACCTCCAGTCCCTAGGGCTCTGCTGGGATGGTGGTCAGAGTGAGTGGGAGATCCACATGGCCTTTGCTCTTCCACAGTCTTTGCATTTTAAAAGAGGAGGCCGTTAACTCTAATAGATCCAGATCAGGCAATGTTTACTTCCCTCTCACTTAGTGCCACAGAGGACGGCAGTGCTCAGCAGCTGAGACACTGGGCTCTGAGGTTACACAGTTCCATCCTGGCTATGTCACTTCCTAGTGAACCCAGGGGGTCAACTTACTGTAACTATACCCAGTTGTTTGTCTGCAAAAGTAGTTAGGGCATTACTAAAACCGATCCTATAGGTGACATCTCTGAGGTTTGGGTCACCATGGTAATGGGTGGGGTGCTTGAGTTTTTCAGGAACTGAGAGTCCAGTTCAGGCTGGTTGAGACCACCAACCCATCAACTGGACCTGCTTGACAAGTGACCTTTTTGACGTCAAGGAGCTAAAATCTCCACCCTCAGACCATGGCAATGCTGCCATTTTGTGAACATGCATCCTATGAAGAGGCATGAACCTTGACTACGCTTGCGCAGATCATCAATTACCTCGCTTCTCCTTACCTCCAATCATCTATTCCCACACTTCAGACCGTCTTGCCCCTACCCCATAAATATTCCTGAGTCCCCATTATCGGGGACACATTTCTGAGATTGATTCGCCCACCTCCTTGCTGAAGGTACTTAACCTCTCTGAGCCTCCGTTCCCTCACTGTAAAAAGGGGAGAATAGCACTACCTATCTCACAGGGGCCTGTGAAGATAACGTTTGGCGATGTTCGTGACACACCTTCCATATGACCTGAGTGCAAAATAATTGCTGGTAACTATTCTCATCACGTAGACACTGCACGACATTTTTTAGCCCAAGATGGGAGAGTTAGGAAGCTGGCATCATATCCTGGGAAAGCACATTTTAAAGTCTGCCCCAGGGCAACAGTCCCTGGACAGGACATCAGAATTACCTAACGAGTCTTAATGATACGACTCCAAATTTCCCGTAAGGAGAGTGTTTTTTTAATACAGTCATGAGTTGCTTAACAACAGGGACATATTCTGAGAAATGTGTCGTTAGGCGATTGTGTCATTGTGCAAAAATCATAGAGCATACTTACACAAACCTAAATGGTATAGCCTACTACACACCTAGGCTACATGGTACTAATCTCACGGGGCCACTGTTGTACATGTGGTCTGTTGTTGACTCAAATGTCGTCATGCGGCATATGACTATACTTACTGGCACGTCCCCTACAGTGTTCCCCACCCCATGCTGGCCACTCCCCTACACTGTTAACTCCCATTCTCAAATTCTTACAACTGTGAGAGGTGGACATGATTCCTATTTCAGATATAAGGAAACAGAGAATCCCAACAGGGAAAGTGTCTTGCCCACACGACTCAGAAATGGTGGAGGCAGTATTCAAACCTAGGCCCGTCTGGACCGAAGCCCAGGTTTTTGCCGCTAGGTCACAGTGCCTCAGATTCCACCCAAAGAAGTCAGAGACAAAAAGCTCTGAAGGCCAAGCACCTCACCTACGGTCCTTGATGATCAGTCTCCAAAGAAAAGAGCAGATAGGCAGTCAGAATGAGGTCAGAAACCCAAGTCCAGTTCCTTGATTTTTATGGTGGTTTTCACTATTCTTTTATAATGATATTCAGGAAAGGAGGCAAAGTGATAAAATGGAACAGGGCCCATCTTTGTTACTTTCTAGCTCTGTGACTTTGGGGAAGATGTCTGCCCTCTTTGGGCCTGTCTCCCCTCTGTAGAATTGAGGTAGTGGTGCTAGATTTGCTCTTCTTCCCTAGGCCAAGGCATTAGCATTACTAATGGAGCTTCGTTTAAAGCCTGCCAATGTGCATGCGCATACACACACACTTGGCCTTAGTCCAGAGAATGTGATCCAGCAGGTCTGGAGTGGGGCTCCGGCATGTGCACTGAGAAACACCGGGCATCATGTTCCGACAACCTCACCTGGAAACTGCTTATCCATAACGTGTGACTGCAAAGGAACACGACTGGTTGTTTAACAAACCTGGAAGAACTGATCAGATAACTATTGTTTTCTCAGAGATTCAAGAGGCAGATACCAGTGATGATGCAGTCACTGTGCCTGGCTTTTGGGAAGCTTACGCAGGATATGTATTGTTTGTATAAGGTTCATTTAAAACCTTTAGTAAGGGGTTTTAAGATGTATTTGATTTTTGACAACTGCCAAAATAATGGGCCTGGTGTCTTAGGAGTGCTAAACACAGCTTTTTGTGGAAGGAATTTCAGCAATATTTTGGGCAGTGGGAGAACTGATAGAATGATGCAGGCCTCTAAGGTCAAGCCTCACAAGGATGCACAAACCCTGATGTGTTTCTCCATAACTGGCCTGCGTCTGTGAGGCCCCCAGCCCTGCTTGGGCTGCTGTGCCCTGTTCCTTAGTTCCTCTCTATGGGAAGGGTTTTCTCATCTCACAAGGGGATGCTGGGCACACTCCTCAGGTGTCTGTGCCTGGTAGAACCAGGTGCAACAAGGTGGCCACCTCACCTGCTTAGGCAGCATCTCTCAGGACCCATAACTCCCTCTGTGAAGTCCACAAGGCAGGGGCACAAACCCTTCTTTATACATAGTACCCCAGATTGTTGGAGCTCCACAGTTGGACTCTGGTGATAGAGAAAAGGTAACAGGGACCCTGGGACAGAAGGCCAATTATTTGTGGAACGATCTGGCTCCTTGTAAAACTCCTGGATCCCAGACCTGGGTCTGCTCCACCACCCCAGTGGCCGCTTGACCCAAGGGAGGCAGGCACAGACCGGACAGTCCCAAATTCTTGGCTACAAACAGGTCAGGCTCTTAATCTACACACAGTTTTCCTCTTTACAAAGTTGATGACCCACTTCTAAACTTACCACATTTCCCTATGAGCTTCAGGAGAGAAAGGATAAAAATAATCAGCCAACGCCTTATCATGTTCCTCCGTTTCAAAGAACTAGGAAGAAAAACAAACAGCAAGAGAAGTTCAAGTTCAAGCTGGATCAGCTCAGCAACAAGTGGACAATATGTCACCTGGAACCATGGCACGGACAGTTCATAAAGGACTTTCACTTCACACCTGTGACCTCATGGGCTGTGCATCACCAGCTCGACAAGGGGACCCCAGGGAGGACTTATCTTTCTTTGATATGTGGGGAAACGGGCTCAGAGAGGCTAAGTGGGTTGTGTAAGGTTCCACTCTGAGGAAGTGGACAAACGCTGAATTTTCCCCTCTTCAACTGCTTCTTGCAATCTAGTTAACAGAAAGAATGCAGTTTTATTGGCTTGGGTTCTTTTTTTCAAAAATTTATTAAAAGTTTGGTCAGATATTTGACCTTGTGAACCTATAAAACTTAACAAAATTAATTTCATTCCTTGTCCTGGGATATGAGCCTATGGCTAATAACACCAACTGACCGTTGATTAAGACTTTTTCTTTTTTTTTTTTTAAAGATTTTACTTTTCCTTTTTCTCCCAAAGCCCCCCGGTACATAACTGTGTCTTTTTAGTTGTGGGTCCTTCTAGTTGTGGCATGTGGGATGCCACCTCAGCATGGCCTGATGAGCTGTGCCATGTCTGCGCCCAGGATTTGAACCGGTGAAACGCTGGGCCGCAGAAGCAGAGCGCCCGAACTTAACCACTTGGCCACCGGGCTGGTCCCAGGATTAAGACTTTTTCATTTGACAAACGTCACCCCTCCAGGACTGGCAGGGACCACTCACAATGGGGACCCAGTGAAGGGAAAGCCCCAGATCAGCCCTGGAGCAGCTCAGTGGTTAAGTGAGGGAGGTGGGCTGCTGCATACCCACAATCCCAATGCATGGCTCGTGAAGCACGAGTCAAGTGGGGCAGGTCAGCATGGGTATGCCTCAGCATGTAGCGCCCACATCCTCCCACTCCTGACAGCCTCTGAGGATTCCTGCAAACTGTGGGAGAGCCAGGAGAAGTCTGTGTGCAAACTACCACTGTGCTATCAGTTTCCCCAAAATACCTCAAAGAAGTCCCCTTCCTCAAAGAAGTCTCCCTGACTTCTCCCTGACTGTTCCAGCCTGCCTGACCTCGGCCTGCCCATCTCCTCTAGGGGCCTCTCTGCTGGCTGCAGCTCCCTTGATCCATTAGGTCTTATCTCAGGAGCTTTCCCATCTGCTGGCACCAATCTCCTTCCTCTCTGGCCCCTGGGGGCCCTGCCAATGGTGCTGTATCCGTGCTCTCTGCCCTCCACTTTCTGTACCCAGACCTGCAGGGAACTGCTCTCCCGTGTACATGGTGTGACCTCAAGCCTTCCATTTGCTCTTGCCGCTCTCTGCTCCTCACATCTGTCTGTGTCCTTGAGTTTAAGCTTCAGTTTGCTCCTCAGGGTAGAGTCGGGATTTTCCCAGGGAAATCAGATGCCCAATCAGACCTAACTGGCTCCTCTCTCATGCCGCAGGAGCAGAATGTGGACCGATGAACTCAAACACTTGGTCAGCAAAAGTCTCCTGGCCCCAAAGTCCCCCAGACACCTTGGAGGGAAAATGTCAGGACAGACAGAAAGACACTGAGAGGTAAGTCAATTAAAACGTCAGAAAAAGAACAGATTAATAAATATACAGTATAACTAGTGTCTTGTGAAAGCTACAAGATAGAAATGGAGAATTTCCCCACAATGGGCTCGGTCTGGCATGCTGTCCTTCCTGTGTAAGGTCTATCTTCCAGGTCTCACTAAAATGCCACCTGCTTCAAGAAGCCTCCCACTCCCAAGCCCCTCCCAGGAGCAACCTGGGCTCAGGGGTCTCCCGCAGCAGCTTCTCTGTCAGGTATCTGAGTTAGTCCTGTCAACTCTTCCGCAACCCGGAACTCCCTGGGTCTCCTTCCCTTGCAGAAGTAATACCCACGGTGGCAAGGAATGTGTGTCCTGGAGACAGACCGCACAGGCTTGAGCCTGGGTTATTAGTTGTATGGCTTTGGGGTGCTTCTCAACCTACTCAAGCTTCAATTTCCTCACGAAAACAGCGACAGTGAGGACTACAGCAGAGGACCTGAATGAGATGAAATGTAAAATATGCTTTGTGGCCCTCCAAAGGGCCACAAAAAGTTAAAATCTCATGGTGGTGGTGGGGGATTGATAAGGAAAGAGGTTGAGAACCAACGATGTAAAGTGATAACTATTGTCGCCAAGGCACCCAGAAGGCTCGCAAAAAGCGTCGACTTTCCTCAACGTTGTTGAAAAAGGCGGAGCCCAGTGGTTCCCCCTTCCTTCAGCCTGAAAGCCTCGGAGGGCAGTGCGGGGTCTCATTCTGCCCACCTCCCCCCGGAGCCTAGCCCAGCACTCAGCACGCCAACAGGAGTTCCCGGAACGGTCCTCTCAGGGTCTCCCCTCTCCAAAGCACTCTGCAAACTGCGCGACTCAGATTCAGGAGGCAACTAAGCAGAAGGCGGGGAAAGGGTTCGGACCTGCACTGGGGTAGTGCCACCCGTACGACCTCGGCAGCCCGGTGTCCCCTGTCTCCGCTCACCACCACCCGGGCCCTTCAATCTGGGAGCTGCCCGTTGTCGCAAGGCCTGGACTTGGGTGGCAGGGGATGGAACCCTGGCTGCTGAAGGGGGCTGGATGCTCAGCAGGCTGGGCAACCGACTTGCTGTGCCTGTCTCCGAGCCCCGGGGGTCTGCCTGGGATGGGTGGAGGGGCTGTCGGGGCCGCGCCGGCTCTCACCTGAGATCCTCTCAGGGTCTGGGGACCGACACACGGGACGCAGGAGCCACCTCGGACTGGACTACCTCCCGCGGCCGGCTCGACTTTGTGTGAGGGCGGGCCAGAAGTCACCTGACTCACGCCACCTGATTCGCCGAGTGCAGATCTCGGCGCGATGCACTCTGGGAGCTGTAGTTTTCACGAGTCTTAGCCGGACAATTGGGCAGCCTTGGGGCGGAGCGGAGGGGCGCAGGCGCCTTGGTAGGGATCGGGGCTCCGGTAGTGAGGGAGGATTAAGCCACTTTTAGGGGCACAGACGCCCTCAAAGCCGCCAGCGCCTGTCGGCGAACCCTGCGCGGCTCTGGCGAGCGAGGCCGGGGCAGCGCTTCACCATCCCAGAACTCCTGCCTACGGGACTGGGCCCTCTAGGTCCCGCCTTCCGCCGCCTCTCCGCCTATAGCCGGGTCCGCCGCGAGGGGTGCGCGGGGCTCCGCCTTCCTCGACCAATGGGAAGACGAGCTGCCGGCATGTTGCATGTGGCTGCGGGAGCGGCAGGCGAGGCTCCGCCCCGGTTATCTGTGCCGGGCGCAGTGTGCAGGAGGGGGCGCCACCGCAGCAGACGCGACCTGGGGTCCCCGCGGCCATGGCTGCACGGCAGGTCACTCTCGGCATCGACCTGGGCACCACGTCTGTGAAGGCGGCCCTGGTGGAGGCCGCGCCCGGCGATCCATCCGGGTTCGTGGTACTGGCGAGCTGTGCCCGGGCTGCGCGGGCGGAGGCGGCGGCCCAGAGCGCGGCGGCCGGGCCTCAGGTGAGGCAGCGCCCTGGGGCCGCACCGCCTCCAGGAGCCTCCTGACGACCTTCTTGCTCCTCAGAGACCTCTCTGACCACCCCCCTCCCCCGCCGCCCCCTTTCCTCAAAGAAGTCTCCCTGACCGCTCCAGCCTGCTTGACCTCTGTCTGCCTGGTACAGCTCCCCTTGCTCCGTTAGGCCCCTTGCCAGGAGCTTTCTCACCTGCTGGCACCGATCTCCCCACTCTCTGGCCTCTAGGAGCCTTGCCCATGGCGCTGTATCCTCGTGCTCTCTGTCCTCCACTTTTTGTACCCGGACCTGCGTGAAATTGCTCTCCTTGTGGATATGGAGTGACTTTAGGCCTCTCTCTGCTCCCCACAGCTGCCAATGTCCTCAAGTTTAGGATTTCAGTTTGTTCCCCAGGTCAGAGTCTAGGTTTTCCTCCGGAAATCATATGCAGAGCTGGCCTAACCCGTTCTTCTCTCATGCTTCTCTCTCGCGGGAGCGGAATGTGGACCAAGGAACTCAAACACTTGGTCAGCAAAAGTCCGCCAGCCCTGAAAGTCCCCCAGACACCTTGGAGGAAAGACGTCAGGACAGACAGACAGGCACTGAGAGATAAGTCGACTGAAATGTCGGAAAAAAGATCAGATGGATAATTCCATACTATAACTAGTGTCTTGTGAAAGCTACAAGATAGAAAGGGAGAATTTCATCACAGCGGGATCTGCTGTGAGATGTGGGTTCAGAACGGATGTCAATCTTCAGAGCTGGATTCCATTAATTCCCTGAAAAAGGTCTCTCTATGTTCAGTTAATTGACAGTAGAAATTAATATCAAGGAACTTTCTGTGTAACTTCGATTTTTTTCTAGATCTCAGCCTGTTCTCGCAGTTGAAATACGTAACCTCTGTGCCCCTTTCCAGCCACAAACCTCGATTTTCTGAGCCAAGCCCCACTCCCAAGAGCTTTGTTTTTCACAAGCTCTTGCCTCATATCTGGGCTCAGTCCTTTAGGGTTCAGAGTCCATCTTGTTGAGAAGCACTTCAGAGGATAAGGATTTCAGGAGCACTTTGCATTTTCATAGAGCCTTTCAAAGTTAGTTTGGTTGGGGCATTGGGCATTTTAGAAAGATGATTTACTTCATGGACTGTGAAATGCAGGCAGAGTCAGCTCTGACCCTGTGGGGGTGAGCAGCAGAGCCAGGATTACAAGGGGTGGCTTTAGGCTTTTCTCTTAAATAGGGCCACTTCTTGCAAACTGCTTTCCCCACTTCCCCCAGCATTCAGCAGGCTGTTCTGGGATTACAGGCACACCCAGTGCGCCACACCGGCCTAACAAGGGGTTTAGGGGAGACTAGTAACAGCCCGCTTTGCATCCTCCACGTGTGTGTTGTGTTCTGGGACAAACAGCGTTACTGTAATTGCATCTGTTGCAGGATTTCTCAGCCTTGGCACTGTTGATATTCTGGGTCGGATGATTCTTTGTTGTTGGGGACTGTCCTGCGCACTGTAGAATTTTTTGTTGCATCCCTGGCCTCTAGCCACTACATGTCAGTAGAACCCTCCTCCCCAGTTATGACTCTCAAAGATGTCTCCATATTGCCAAATATCCCCTAGGGGACAAAAATCACCCCTGGGGTGAGAACCACTGATCTATAGAAATCTTCATGTCCATATTTGTCACTCTTTAGAAGTATTGTGTGCACCATGGTCAAGCTTGGCAGCCATGGCAAAGGTCAGGCTTTTAGGTATTTGCAATTTTAAAATATCAGGACTTTTGAGGGAAGCTCTGTGACTCTTGAGTTATTAGTTCTTCCTCTCTGGGCCTCAGTTTCCTCATCTGTAAAAAGGGGCATGGGGGAGGAGGATTGAATGAGTTTCAAAGTTCTCTCAAATCTAAAGTTCTAGGATCTGATCTGGATGCAGACCAGTTGATGTTCTGAAGCAAGGCCTGGGGGCAGTGCCTTTCCTCTTACATTGTGGGCATACTCATTGTCTGTCCAACAGCTGCTCCCCCATCATACTCACCACTAAAACTCCAATTATGCTCAACACTGACTGCCTCCCTGTCTTCACTGCCACCCGGCCTGTTTCCCTCCTTCACTGTCCCTATCCAGAGTCTCTCCTGTATAGAGACTCTTGTTAAGATCTGAGGCTCCCTCCTGACAAGAGATTTTCACATATTGAGGAATATGGGGTAACTATTCTGATTCAAAACTAATTCCACTTGAACTAAAGAAGTCTGACTTGTGGCCTGTGAAACACACTTGGACATCTGCTTTAACCATTAAAGAATGCCCTCTCTTAAGAATGCATGCTTCCCATCTCACGCCTATGGGTAATGCCCATGTTAGTCCCTTTCCTGACATGGTGGTCATGTTGACCTGCTAATTTGTGACTGAATACCTCTTTGAAACTTTCATGAATGTGTATCCTGGGCATGTTTAATGTATACTCTTTGTTCTAAAAAGATTTAAGAGTGTACTGAAACCCATGCTTCTGCAGACAGCTTTCTTCCCTTGTGGAAACTGCCTTCCCGGGTTATAATCCTCACCCTGGCTTAAGTAAAACTTACCTATCTCTTCATCTATAGAATGGTTATTGGTTATTTTGCGTGGACACCCCTCAGGAAAAGGCTCTGTGCTCCCTCTTCACTCCTTCTTGCCCTCCCCTCCCTCACCGTCCTTCTTTCTGCTCTTTTGTTCATGCTTGTTAGGAGCCAAGAACTGCCCCTGACCAAGGCCAGCAGGCTGACGGGGCAAGTGATGGATTTGTTCCAAGGAGGGGAGGACTACACCGCGCCCCTCCCCACCCCCCGAAGGAAGCAAGGGGCCTGAGGCCTCAATCTTCAGATGCTTTTCCAAGACCATAAGCTTTTTTAGTTTTCCAAAGATCAGACATTTATTAAGAGCCAAGCCACATTTCTCTTCTTTTCTGAATTTTCCATGGATCCTTCTAGTTGTTATTAAATATATGTTTATTTTGTGACTTGAGGTGATTTTTGTGTGCCAGAAACATTTTACTTTGGTTGGAATAAAAATAAGTAGTCAATTTGTTAAATTCAGAACCTAGTTCTTTTTTTTTATTAAGATTGGCACCTGAGCTCACAACTGTTGCCAATCTTTTTTTTTCTGCTTTTTCTCCCCAAATCCCCCCAGTTCATAGTTGTATATTTTAGTTGTGAGTCCTAGTTGTGGCATGTGGGATGCTGCCTCAGTGTGGCCTGACAAGTGGTGCCATGTCCGCGCCCAGGATCTGAACCAATGAAACCCTGGGCCGCCGAAATGGAGCATGCGAACTTAACCACTCGGCCACGGGGCCGGCCCCGGAATCCTAGTTCTTATTTAAGCTTTTAAATCAAGCTTATTCCATTTGTAAGTCTAACATTTTAAATGTGATTTTTGAGGACCTTTGAATAATAATCCCATTTTAGTTAATCAAATGCCTTAGATGTTTTAAACTACAGTTATACATTTAATATATTTTCTCTCTTAGATACTGCAGTTGTCTGACCTAAATCTTTTCAGAATACTTAAATAATTCTTATAAATCTAATAAATTAAATGTATAACTATATAGACCTTAAATGCTCTTATATGTTTCAAATCTTTTTATAAATACAGATTTGAACTTATAATCACAAATCTAGATCAGTTACTCAATTTCACATTTTAAATTAGAGTTACGAAGGTAACCTAGGCCAAATTCTCTTAAACATATAAGTTTACTTAAAATACCAAATACCCAAAGATTCTTCAGGCACAGATATTAATCACATAATATCATTCTTTTCCACTTTGAAATTTACTTATTCACCAGGAAAACAATTATGTCATCTGGGTCGCTTTCCCAAGTGCCTATTTTGTGATGACCTCAGCTTATTGAGACTTCTTACTGATTAGAGGCATTTACTGGGATGGGATGGGGTTCTGGAGTCCTATTTCTAGTCTCTAAGCGGGATTTCATAGTTTAAAAGCAGAGGTAGTCACAGAACCCAAATTTCTTAGGTTTGGTCACGTTATTGCCTACTTGTGAGGTTCTATTAGTCTGTACCTCCCACCCATTTGGATGTACTGCTTGGTTGGAGTTGGCATTTCTTTTTTCTTTTTTTCAAGATTGGCACCTGTGCTAACAACTGTTGCCAATCTTCTTTTTTTTCATCTTTTCTCCCTGAAGGCCCCCCAGTACATAGTTGTATATTTTAGTTGTCGGTCTTTCTAGTTGTGGCAAGTGGGATGCCGCCTCAGCATGGCCTGATGAGCCGTTCCATGTCCGTGCCCAGGATCTGAACTGGGGAAACCCTGGGCTGCTGAAGCAGAGTGCATGAACTCAACCACTCAGCAACAGGGCTGGCCCCATGGAGTTGGCATTTCTTTAGCTCTAAGCTATCTAAATGCATTTTCCCATCTGACTCCAACGACTTTGAACTTCTCCAAATCCTGCATTCTTTTCATATTCTTGTTGCTTAAGAACACTCAACTCTTACCAATATTAATATCATATGTGATTACCTTCTGCTTATCTCTCATGACTTTATCTTTCAAGGTTATTCTGCCTAGAGATATCAAGGAGGCAGGAAGTCAGAAGAAAAGGCAAATCAGGAAAAGATGGTCCTGACTTTCTTAAATCTTTCCCATCTCCAGAAAATCTGTCTGCACCATCATTTTGTCTCTCTCTGTGCAGCTTATACCACTGCCCAACGTGTCTCTGAAAACACAAGTCTGATGATGATACTTTCCCATTCAGAAAGCTCCAGGAGCTCCCATTATAGGCCCCTCTCCCTGGAGTTCAAGGCTTGGCAATGGGGCTGGAAGAGCCCCTTCCCCTGGGGTTCAAGGCCCGCCAGTGGGGCCCCAGCCTTTCCTCTTTTCCAGTCGCATCTCCCACCACCCATTTGCACAGCTCATGCCGCTGGTGCTGTGCCCTGGTGTCCCCTGGGCTTTCTCCTTGCCTGCCTTTCCTAGATGGGTTTTTGTGTCTGAGTCCGGGGCTTGGCCCTCAGGGCACTGGAAATGTTTGCCAGATGGGTGAACTAGGCCCAAGAGGGCGTCAGTGCGTGAGGCTTTTCTTGGCTGCACCTCTCCTGCCAGGTTGCTCCCTGCTGTGTTCCATCCTTCTGCCCCAAAGCTCTGTGTGCCTTGCCAAGGACCCTTATTGTTTCTCCTTTCAGTATGGTCTTTCTTGTGTTTTTCTGTCTTCCCTGCTAGACCGTAGATTCCTGTAGGGCAAGGGCAGTGGTTTTCTCAGCTCAGGCTCGCCTGCAGTGGAGGGCAGAGCCTGGGCCATTTGCTGAGCCCCATCTGCAGCAGCGCCTCACCTGTGAGGGGAGTGGAACCTTGCCCCCCACGTTCCTACCCCTGGCCCTGCTGGAGGTGTGGAGAACCCTCGGTCCCACGTCTCAACCCTGAGGCCGGTCAGTAGGTCCTAGAAGTGCCCTGGTAGAATTAGCTGGGCAGCCATCACCCAGGAAGTCCCTTGAGGCCTCTGTCCTCCTCCCCCTCCCCGTCTGTGTGTCCCTGCCCAACGTGTCCTTTTCTGTTTCCAGGGGCGGGAGCAGGACGTGAGTAGAATCATCCAAGCCCTGAACGAGTGCCTTACTGCCCTTCCCCGGGAACAGCTCCGGAAAGTCTGTGGCATCGGAGTGTCAGGACAGATGCATGGAGTCATGTTTTGGAAAACAGGCCAAGGTATGCAGGGCTGCGGGGGTGATCACATGCTGTTAACAGTCACTGTGCACCTAGAAAAGTGCTGCCAAGGGCTCTCTGCAAAGGGTCAGGTTGTCCTGCGCTGGGAACGAAACGGCACATGCTGCCTCTCGTGTTTTGTGTACACCCTGTCTTGTACAACTGTGTAATGAGTGAGCGAGCTTTCCATTCACATGTTATCCATGAGCAGGAGAGGGAAAAGAGTGCGTTCTCTCTCCTTCTCTGTGGGATTCAGTGGAGTGGGTCTTCCACAGCTTTCTCTTTATCTGTGTCAGTGTCTCGGAGCATCAGTGGCGACAACCAAGGGATTAGTGTAGCTGTAGCATATGCCGGGACACAGAGGAAACTCTTGAATTTGGGCACAGTGTTTGTTGTTGAACATAATCACAGGTGTCTGTGATTTTCAAATTCCAGGGCGTGTCCTTTTTATAGGCTCAGTTGCTAAGCACCGTTTCGTTGGTTGTCTTCTATCAGGAGGTCTGCCACAGTGCCGAGGCGGGTGACCTGTTCTGTTTGACCTCCTGGAGGAGAAATAAGCCAGTAAAACAGCAATGAGCACTTTACATGCCAGGTGCTGGGTGAAGCACGTTACCTGCATGATCTCATGGAACTTTCCCAATACCCTTATGGCGTAGGTTACGTTGCTGTCCCCATTGTGCAGACGAGAAGTTGAGGTTGAGAGAGGTTAAAATAATATGCTCAGGGTCATGTGGCAGCAAGTGGCGACTCCAGCTTTTGAATCCAGGTCTGTCTGACTTCAGACACTGAGCTTTTAAAGTCCTCTGGGAGGATCAGAGCTAGAGGAGGACATGATAGCTCAGTGAAGGGAGGCCCTGCCCAACAGAGTGTCCAAGGAAGGAGTTGTGAGCTTCTGTTACAGCAAGCATTAAAATTTTTTTTTTTTTTGAGGAAGATTAGCCCTGAGCTAACACCTGCTGCCAATCCTCCTCTTTTTGCTGAGGAAGACTGGCCCTGAGCTCACATCTGTGCCCATCTTCCTCTACTTTGTATGTGGGACACCTACCACAGCATGGCTTGCCAAGCGGTGCCATGTCTGCACCCGGGATCCAAATTGGCGAACCCCGGGGTCGCGGAAGTGGAATGTGTGAAGTTAACTGCTGCGCCACTGGGCCAGCCCAATTTTTTTTAATTATAAAAAATTCTATATAGACATAAAAGTAGGGAGAACAGTATTATGAACTGACACCCATCTCCCAGCTTCAGCAATGTCAACAGTTTACTGCAGGTAACATTTTAAGCAGAGGATGGATGGCTACTTTTGGGGGCTGTAGCTAAGGGGATCTGAGCATTAGATTCGCCCCTTTCTGCCTGGAGATCCAGTGATTCCAAGTCCCCCGGGCCAAGAGAGTGGTCACTTGCCTTTCAGCAGTGTGGCTGGTGTCTGGTGATGCATCCTTTGATCAGTCCTCAGGATGGGCCTGGGTAACAGTAGAAGCCAGCACAGGCTCGCTCTCTCCCCTCCTTCCTCACGTCTGCCTGTTGTCAGGCCAGCTGGGCCCAAAGGAGCTGCTTGGCTCCAAGCAGTAGCAGGAGCAGAAGGCCGATTAGGGTGTTGGAACTGACGTCTCAGAGGGAGTCTAGGTTGTAAAAGCTTTTTAAACTCCTTAATTTTGCATTAATGAGAATAAATGTCCTTTTAATACTAAAACCCTTCCCAAAGAGGACAGTAGAGATCTAATGATTGTGGTCTGGTCACGTGCCTTCCTTTCTGCCCGTCTCCTGGACTCTGTAACAACCACACAAACCATCGCCCCTAGCCTTGGAGGGAGCTGCTTAATATTTCATTGAGCCAGCCCGCATGCCTTCTTGTTTTGTTTTTCATTTCTGGGAAAGAGGAGAGCCACTCTTTGACCATGATGATACCAGCTTACCAAAGTTGAGTGAAATCATATTCGGGATCAAGTTGTTCTGCTTTTAATGGTGGCCTTAATTCAGTTGGTTTCAGTACCTACAATATATAAGGGTCTGTGCCGGGCCCCATGGGAGACATAGAAACGAGCGGATGAAGCCCCCACCTTCCTGGGCACACTCAATGCAGTCGACACAGACGGGCACCAGTAACCCGAGCAGAGAGCTAAGTGCTTCCACGAGGGCACAGGCGAGCCAGTTGGAGAGCAAAGGGAGTGACTAGTGTCTTCCGAGAGGCCTGTGGTTACACCTGTTTCCACATTCCATTTTCAGACTCAGTGATAGCAGGAGAGAAGTGGGGATCATAAAACCAAGCTGAAAGGGAAGCAGCAGACTGGGAGAAAATATTTGCTAGTGTGTAGTAGACAAAGGATGAATGTGGGTACATGTAAAGAACTAATAAGAAAGAAAGGACAAATGGCCCTTTGGAAAAATGGGCGAAGGATAGGACAGGCAGTTCCTAGAAGAGGAAATACAAATGGCTAATAAGCATATGGAATGACGCTCAATGTCATTAGTAATTAGGGAAGCACAGCTGAAAACAGCAATGAGAAATCATTTCCCACCCACTGATTGTAAGAAATCAAAGTTTGATCATGTCAAGAGTTGGCAAAGTGGGTGGAAAATTGGTTCTTTTAAATTGCTCTACTGGTAATGTAAATTAGCATAACCGTTTTGGAGGGCAGTTTGGCGGGGCCTATTAAAAATAAGACAGCTGCTGTGACTCAGCAACTCACTTATTGGGATCTGCTCAGGAAAAGTACTTTAATAAGTACGTGCACGAGGAGGCCTAGTCGGGGTTGTTCATTGCATCCTTGTTTATGGTAGTGAAACTATGACATTTAGCCACAGGGGATGGTTAAATAAATGTTGGTATGCCCGTGAAGTAGAACGACGTGCAGTAGTTAAAAAGAATAAGGTGCATTCATGTATACTGACAAGGAAAGAACTCCAGAACCTGTTGTTGGATGATAAAAACCACCCCTAGAAAAATAAATACAGTACAGCATAGTATAGTACAGTATAGTACTATTTGTTTTAAAAAGTAGACAAAAACAAAATAAAACAAAACCCAACCCAAGTCAACCAAACAAAACTAAACATGTTGCGTGAGTGTGAAAACTTTAGATGGTTACCCAACAAGTGCTAACAGTGACTCAGGTGGGGATGGTCAAGCAGGCCTTCTGCTTTATCTGTAATATTTGAACATTTTATATTGAAAATGCATTTACTTATCACTGCTGTAATTAAAAAATAAAAAAAATTTTAAATTCTTTGCAAAAAAAAAGAAGAAGGAAGAAAAAAACAGTGAAAAAAATATCCATTAGGCCAGATTCTGGAACAGACTGCCTGGATTTGAATCCTGATTCTACCACTTGGTAACTCTGTGACCTCTGGCAAAATTTTTTAACTTCTCTGTGCTTCATTTTCCTTATGTGTAAAATGGGGATAATTACCACGCTACGTTATAAGGCTATTACGTAGATTAAATGAGTTACTATTTTTAAAGTGCTTTGAACAATACTTGGTATGTGGTAAGAACTGTATATTTGTTTTATAATACAAACAAAATGAAAATGATAGTCCGAAAATAAAAAATAAAGGATCAAAAGAGTTTTGGAATCAGGCAAAGGGGTTGGAAAAAAGCTGCAGAGATCCAGCTTTAGATTTAGGTAGAAATGTAGTTGTGAGGGTAGACTACTCTGGGGGGGAGCCATACCCACGTCCGCAGGTGAAACTTAATGCACTTCAAGTTTGTGCTCCTGTAACACACCTCCCTACTCTCCGGGTCCTGGCCAGGGACGCTAACCACAGTTTGACAAGATCCCTCTGAGCCTTTGCCCTGGCTGTTCCACCTACCTGCAGCACGGTCCCTGGATATTCTTATGGCTCACTCCCTTACTCCATTCAGGTCCCTCCTCATGCGTCATCTCGGAGAGGACTTCCCTGATCACCCTCCAACAACCCATCCCTCTTTCCTCTCACCCTGCTGTGTATTTCTTCACAGCAACTGAAAGTAGCTTGTATTATGTATCTGCTTGTTTATGTTCTCTAGTCCTAGCATAGAAGCTTCATGAAGGCGGTGACTTCTCCCCGTTCGCCACTGTGTTCTCAGGGACTAGAGCTAGAGCCTAATACATACTGGATGCTCAGTGAATATATCTTTCAATCATGCATGTATGAATGAACGGATGGATATTTCATGGCCTGGAACTAAGGGAGGAGGGGCAGTTAAGTCTCTTTTTTTGGTGCTTAATGAGCAAATTTATAGGAAAATATAATGGTCTTGGCTCCCAAATCTGGGGTCTGAGATGAGACACAGACGTGAAACAGTTTTACGTGAGGCTTGGCCCTGCTTCGTGGCGGGCACTGTTCTGCGGTGGGGCCACATTCTCATCTCCGTCCTTTAGATCTGGAGTGTTCTCAATTGCTGATAACTTTTCTCAACTGGCACTTAATGTCAACATTCTTTTCCCATTTTGCTGCAGTGGTTATATTTATGTTGCATGGAGGTGTGGGAAATATCCCTTGTATGAGGAGAAGAGATAACAAAAAGATATGTCAAGGAGTGTATTCTCTTTCTCAAAGGCTGCTGGGAAAGTCTTTGACCCTGGACAGAGTTTAGAAGGTACAGGTTCGTTATCATTGTCATCATCACTAATGTTAGCTGAGTGCTCACTATGTGTCAGGTACTGTTCTAAGTGCTTTACATGTGTTAACTCATTTAATACACACAACCATATGCACACAGCACCCACAACACACAACCCTAACCCTTTTCCTCACTACTAGCCTGAAAGTAAAGTCAACACACAGGCAGGAAAGCCACTAGGATCCAGGAGACAGAGTTATAAGTGACTTCTACCTCTAGACTTCTAGGTACAGTCATCACCAAGACTGATGAACTAGCTTGACTGCTGGCTCTTTCCCCAAGACCAGTTTCAGAGGAACCATAGAGAAAAATACAAAGGAAAGGAGAGACACTGTGAGAAAGCCAGGGGTGACAGGGTTGTTTTGAGTTGGGGTGTGTGGGTTGATGGCTTGGGTCTGGGGCAAGAGGCAGCCAACTTTGCCTGTGGGAGGATAAACCAGGAGGGGAACTGCTGGTTCCCTTGGCTTGCCATGGCTGCGGGCAAACAGTGCCTGTCCCCACACCTACAGGAACTCAGAATAAAATCAAGGCTGCAGAGAAAAGCAGGTGTCCCTCCCCAAAACCCAGGGCTGGTGACCTGTGATCTAAGGACCCTCATGGCATTGTTTTTTCCTGGGGGGCAGAGGGGAAGCCCTGACTTGTGGAGACTTTTTGTGGTGCGGGGGGATAGATTAGCTGTGGATCCACCTCATGACTCATCCATCCTCCCCAGCCCCTTGTGGCTGGCAGGACTGAGATCTGGCCCATTTACATTGCCTGACAGAGTAGCCATCACTCTAGGGCAAAATGAGCTCGTGGACCAGGACAACATTTGAAGAGCATAACTGTCTCATAGGAAAAATATTGTGCTGGGTTATTTGATGGCGATTCTATCAGAAGCAAAACTATTAGAATGGACAGACGAAGAATTTAAAATTAGCTTGACATGCATACTAAAAGATGTTAAAAGAGGATATTTGCAATGAAATAATAAGAAGAAAACAAAAAGAACCAAGGAGAAATAGGAGGTTTGAAACATATAATTGAAATAAAGAAATTAATAGATGGGGTTCATAACAGAATGGATAGAACTTCAAAACAAATTAGAGAATGAAAGATTAGATGGAAGAAATCTCTCAGAAGGAAGAAGGAAAGCACAAAGAAGTAGAAAATGTAAAAGAAAAGCTAAGAGATATTGAGGGTACAAAATGAAGAACTAGCCTCTGAATGATAGACCCAGAAAAGGAAAAATAAAAGTGGTGGAAGAGGAAATAATTGAAGAATTAATGGAGAAAATTTTCCCATAATTGACAAAATAGGATGTAACACCCTAGACTGAAAGGGCCCATAGAATGTCACAGAGGAGAGAGAAGGAAGACCCCACAGTCAGATATATTATAGCGCAGTGTTAAGGATTTCAAAGACAGAAAATTCCAAAAGTTTACAGGGCAGAAGATCAGATCCCTTATGAAAGAATCAGAAGCAGATTGAACGTTTCAACAGCAACGTTCTATGTAAGAAGGCAATGGAATGAGTTCAGTGACTGAAAACAGCAACCATTTTATCATATCCTGTGATCTGGGGGCAGGCATTGGGCAGGGCTTAGCTGACTGATCTACTTTACGTGGAATTGATGGAGGTTACTTGGGAGTATTCATCTGATGGACACACTGGTCTGGAAGGTTCAAGATGGCTCTATCAATGCCTGGTGCCTTGGTTGGGAAGGCTGGAAGGCAGGGCTCAGCAGGGGCCAGCCAGATGCCTACATGTGACTTCTCCACATGGTCTCTCCAGCATGCTGGCCTCAGGGTGGTAGGACTTCTTATGTCGTGGCTGGCTTCCCCCTAGTGAGCACTCCAAGGGGCTCTGGTGGGAGCTGCAAGGCTTCTTATGACTTAGTCTTGGGAGTCCTAGGATGTCACTCCCACCACATTCTCTTAGTCAAGCAAATCACCAAGCCCGGCCCAGATTCAAGGAAAGAGGATTCAGACTACTCTTAATGGGAGGAGTAGCAAGGAATTTGTGGCAATCTACCACAAATCCACAAATAGTGTTTTTAAGTATTAAAGAAAAAGACATTAGAATCTAGAGTATTATAACTGATTAAACAAACTATCATTCAAATATGAGGCTATGGAAAAATATTCTGAAACATATAGGTCTCCAGATGCTTTGCCACAGAAAGACCTACACTGGAAACAATTTTGGGTGAAATATTTAAGTAAGAGCAGGGAAAAATCCAGAAGGTGTTCCAAGAGATAAACGAAGTGAGTATGACCAGATTCCTTGATAAAGTTTGATGTCTAAAAATCAATTAGCTAAGACCAAAGGAAAAGAGAAAAAATATCCGTAATCATCCAGAATCAAGTCTAGATAACATCATCGTGATGAGGGCTGGAAGGGCAGAGACCAAGGGACTTGAGGGTGTGCCAAACTGGTTTTCTTATGGGGTCGGGGGAGATGCAATATCAACTTAAAAAAATGAATGAAGAGGAACGTAGAAGAAGTGGGACAAAGGGAGGGAGGAAGCTACTTGCCCAGAGTCACACAGCCTTTGGTGGCGGAGCCAACAACTCAACCCAGGTGCTCTGATGTCAGAACGCATGTGTGTGAGTGAAGCATTATCATGGGTGGTAATGTCTGTGCTATAGCCTCACCGACAGAGCAGCCTCAAGGACATACTGGTGCCGGTCTTTTCTCCATTTTCCGTAATTTCCTTTGTTCCAGGCTGTGAATGGACAGAGGGAGGGGCTGCCCCTCTATTCAAGCCCAGAACCGTCAGCCACCTGGTCACATGGCAGGATGGCCGGTGTAGCAGCGGGTTCCTGGCTTCTCTGCCCCAGCCAGAGTCCCATCTCAGTGTGGCCACGGGGTTTGGCTGTGCAGTCATCTTCTGGCTTTTGAAAAATAGGTATGGACAACTGTTTTTTGAATCGGGTGCTGGATTTAAGGGGAATGAGAGTGGCCAGGGGCCTGCTCCTCTAGCTGTCAGCATCACTCCACACACTGGATTGTCTGTCAGTGAGTGTGACCCCAGCACAGGGTGTGGTCACAGGACTTAGACTTGGCCCAGAACTGCTTCATTTCGCAAAGGGCTCTCTATTGTTTATCTGATTCTAACCCAGAGGGCGAAAGAAGGGGCCAGAGAGGGTAAGGGACTTGCCAAGAGTCACATTGTGAGTTCATGGTGGGGTCAGGGCTGCTGAGAATGGCCAATGTCCTGCTTTCCCAGGCATGGTGCATCCTCTCCTGAGTCCCTTCCCCTCAGAGTGACTCCAGTCAGCTTTGCTTGGAGCTGCTAGAGGTCCTCACCTTGGGAGGTCCAGCTAGGGGGCAGCCGCAGCATGTGGGGTTGTGGCTGCCACCCAGCTATGCCAACCTAGTCCACACTGTCCACAGCTAGGTGCAGCACATGCTTTCAAGTCAATATTAGACCACATTGACTTGTTTTTGGTATGAAAAACAGCCCAGAGTTCCTGAAGTTCTATGATGCAGCTGGCACCATCAGTGACTATGTGGTTGCCATGCTGTGTGGCTTGCGAAGACCCCTGATGTCCGACCAGAATGCCGCAAGCTGGGGATATTTCAACACCCAGAGCCAAAGCTGGAACTTGGAGATGTGAGTATAATCTTGCAGGCTGGCTCCAAGCTGAAGGGCAGAATCTCGAGAGTGAGAGCTTCAGTGGGCTTTCCCATTTGGGAACAGCGGAGGATTTCAAGAGGCCAGGAATCAGGTTCCAACCTGTTCCAGTCACTGGGCGTGGGTGGGCCTGGCTGTAAGTGAAGCCCCTGGGGAGGGGCGCTGTCCCCCTCACCATGCTGTCCTGCTCCTCCTCAGTTGCCCAGCCCTAGAGTAGGCTCCCCAGCTCTCTGTGACCCAGGCCCAGCCTATAGATTTCAAAGAACGTCCACTCTGTAATAAGTTTTAAAATAAGGTTAAGAAATGGAAGTAGTAGGCTCGAGGGATGCCTTTTAAGTTCTTTTTAAACAATCATTTGCCTTTTCAGGTCCAGAAGTCCAGTGCCCTTTAAGTTCACTCGCTTCAGGGCCCAAACTCTGAGTTCTGTACTAAAACAAAAAGCACCTGCTAGTTCAGGTAAAGGACTTTCCAGCATGTTTTATACGATTGACAGCCCCATGTTCACTAACCCTGAGTGATGAATGCATTTAGACTCAGGATTGACTTTGGTTTGGCCTGTGCTAACCAACTGGGACTTTGCACTCTGACTGCCTCCCTCGGCAGAGGGTATGTGTTCCCTTCAAATCAGGAGGCCGATGCCATGATACCTGGCTCTTATCTAATCCTGCCCCATCACTCCTGCTTAAACTGGTTGTTTTCTTCCCTGGAAGGCCAATTGCGAACTTTTGAAAGCCAGTGTTCACTCTTTAAAAAACCCAACCCTATTTCTCATGGTTTTAAAGAAGCCAGAGAGGTCCTCTGTGAAAACACTGTTCTACTCTCCCTTCTCGTATGTGCATCTTCGAGTGCTTTTCTTTGTTGAGTTTCCTGGAAACAACCAGAAATGGAAAGCCAAGCACCAGGTAAATACTCTGTCCTCTTTTGGTTTGCAGACTGAGGGCCTCGGGATTTCCTGTCCACCTGCTCCCAGACGTTGCCGAGCCGGGCAGCGTGGCAGGCCGAACTTCCCGCGCCTGGTTTGAAATCCCAGAGGGGACCCAGGTGGGCGTGGCCTTGGGTGATTTACAGGCCTCCGTCTATTCCTGTATGGCCCGGAGGACAGATGCAGGTGAGTCTTTTGTTCCCTCCTCACACTTCTGTTGCTGCCTCCTGAGCCCCAGCTCTGCGCGAGGGTCAGAGGGCGCACATGACCAGCAGCCTCAGCATCCTGCTGCTCGTTATTCTGTAAACAGGAAAAACACCCTCGTCCCTACAGCCGAAGCCCCTGCTTACAATCCCGCAGGGCAAGTCCTGTCCCAGACCCCAGTCTGTGCCTTTCCTCTCTAGGGCCAGGTGAGGAACTGCCTCTCTCTGGTTGGCTGGTTTCTGTGTCATTTCACGACCAAGAAAATAGATGAGTAGATTAGGGTTTTTGTTTATTGCATGTTTGTCAATGAAAGTTCTGTCTGATCTGAGTAGAAGTGCAGAGTCTTTTCTGTATTTGGTGTAAGAGTCACAGTGAGGTGGAGGCAGGAGTCTAGGGCAGATGTTGGCAAACTTTTTCTGTAGAGAGCCAGATAGTAAATGTTTTAAGGCCTTGTGGGCCATATAATTTCTGTGATAACTACTTACCTCTGCTGTTGGAGCTTGAAAGCAGCCATAGCTAATACATAAATGAATGGGCACAGCTGTGTTCTAATAAAACTTTATTTAGACACTGAAATGTGAATTTCATATAATATTCATGTGTTGTGAAATATTCTTCTCCTTTTGATTTCTTTTCAATTTGAAAATGTAAGAACATGCTACTAGGATTGTAAAATGGTGCAGCCCCTTTGGAAAAGAGTCTGGTAGCTCCTCAAAAGTTAAGCATGGAGTTACCTGTGACCTGGCAATCCCACTCCTAGATAGACACCCAAGAGAAGCCACATGTCCACACAAAAACTTGTGCACAAATGTTCCTGGCAGCATTATTCGTAACAGCCAAAAAGTAGAAACAACCCAAATGCCCATCAACTGATAAATGGATTAAAAAATGGGTTATATCCCCACGCCTGAAATGCCACAACATGTGAGTGAAAGTGAAAGAAATGATAGAAGCTCATCACAAAAGGCCACATAGTGTATGGTTCCATTCCTGTGAGATGTCCAGAGCAGGCAAATCCCTAAGACAGAGAGTAGATGCATGGTTGCCTGGGGCTGGTGTGGGGGGTGATTGCTAGTGGGTACAGGGTTCTTTTTGGAGTGACGGAGATGTTCTAAAATTACACGGTGGTGATGGTTTTACAACTCTGTGAATATACTGAAAACCACTGAATTGTACACTTTAAAATGGTGCATTTTATGGTGAATTTATTTTAATTATGTCTCAATAAAGTTATTATTAAAAAAAATGTAGGGGCTGGCCCCGTGGCCGAGTGGTTAAGTTCGTGTGCTCCACTTTGGTGGCCCAGGGTTTCGCCGGTTCGGATCCTGGGCGCGGACATGGCACCCCTCATCAAGCCATGCTGAGGCGGCATCCCACATGCCACAACTAGAGGGACCCACAACTAAAAATACACAACTATGTTCCAGGGGGCTTTGGGGAGAAAAAGGAAAATAAAATCTTTAAAAAAAAAATGTAAAAGCTGTTCTTAGCTCCTAGGCCTTACAAAAACAGATGGCGGGCTGGATATGCCAGTGGGCTGTCGTTTGCCCATCCCTGGGGTAGGGTAGGATTTGGGCCCGCCTGCCTGAGCAGGGTGGTCGCAGGATGTGTGTTTCATCTGATCCTCGCGGCAGCCTGGCTGAGCGAGTCCATTTTGGGAGCCCCGCCTTGTTATCAAGGGAAACAGAGAATTCCTTCATCTTACCCAGCTTCTCTTTGTCAGCACATCTTTTTTCCCTCCATCAGTTAGAACTACTAGAATTCAACCCTGATTTTAAAAATTCCAACTAACACTCTCCTCTGTATACTAGTTTATTCCTATTTCATTACATTCTTAAACAATAAAATTTCAAGCGACTGTTTTTGTTTTGTTTTTGGTAGCAATTCCTCTTAATGCAAGATTAGCTGAGAGGAAAAGGTGAAATTCTGCCAATCCTGTTTGCATATATATCTGATAAAATCTTTTAGGGCCAAGAAAGTTCAAAATCTTCTCCCAAATTTTCAACTAAAATCAATGCCCCAGGCAAATATACTAAGTTTTTTCTGTGACTTAATTTCCCCAGTGCCCCGTCTCTTGCCTTATGTCCCCTCATGTCAAAGCATGAAGGTCAGGGAACTCACTGGGCTTTGGAGTCCAGCCTGCGGGCCTGGGTTGGAATTTCAGCCCCTCTGCTTATTCCGCTGTGACCTTGGGCAGGCTGCGTTTCTTCCTGAGCCCTTGTCATCATCCAAAATGAGGGTGATGATGCCTTTCTCATGGCGCAGTTGGGATGGTGCCTGTAAAGAGCTTGGTTCTTTCCTCCTACTCGGTGGTTTTCAAATCTTAGGCTGTTCCCCTGCCCAGAGAGCTGTCCTGTACCTGGATGTAAATGTGCTTTCTGTATGGCGAGTGAGGGGCTAGTCAAATGGGAAGGAGCTAAGATTTAGGCTCCCTCTTCTCTGAGCTGGTCATAGTCTCTGGTTTCAGATTGGGGCTGCTGGCCTGTGCTCAGTAGTGCCATGTCTGTGGTCAAAGCTGGTCGGTCCCCATCTTGGGCATCTCCACTCAAGGGGATGAGTGGAAGGTATGTCGCTTCTGGTTTATAGTCATGGTGAAAAACTTGGTGTGGCAGAAAGTAAAGATCATTGGCTTTCTGAGACATGTTTTTGCTCTCCTTGCTTCTGACCCCCCGGGAGGTGAGAAGGTTGAATGTTGATCTCCGTTAGTTTGGCCCTCAACAGACTGAGAAGAACAGGCTTTTTGGCCAGGTCTCGTGAGAAAAGGAGGAGAAAAGACCCCCGGAACAGTCCTGGCCTTGATCCAGAGGAGAAAATCATCGCCTCTCCTGGGTCTGGGAGCTTTGCCCTGCTGGTGGGGGGAGGTGAAGGGAGCACCTTGGAAACGAGAAGGAAGTGATGCTTGCCGAAAAGGAGTGAAACCTCCCCAGAAAATAAAACGCTTGGGCTGAAGTCTTACTCTGTAAATCATTGTCTATTGCTGTGTAATGAATTACCTTAATACTTGGTAGCCTAAAACAGCAAACGTTTATTATCTCACACAGTTTCTGAGAGTCAGGAATCTGGATGTGACTGGATGGTCTGGCTCGAGGTTCCTCCTGAGCTTGCAGTCAGGCTGGGAGTGTTGTCATCCGAAGGCTTGACCAGGCCTGGAGGATACAATTCTCAGCTCACTTGTGTGGCTCTTGGCAGGAGGCCTCAGTTCCTTGCCATGTGGGCCTCTCCATCGGGCCGCTCATGATGTGGCACCTGCCTTCCCCCAGAGCAAGTGATCCAAGACAGAAGCAGCAGCGCCTCTTTATCACCCAGTCTCCAGAGTCACACACTGATGCTTCTGCTTTATCCTCTTAGAAGCAAGTCACTGAGTCCAGCCCACACTCAGGGGGAGGGGAATTAGGCTCTGCCTCCTGAAAGGAGGAGCATCAAAAAATTTCTAGACATGCTTTTAGAACCGTCATACTCTCCTCCTGCACTGTTGTGACTTGTGACCTCCGAGTTAGCCTGACAGGCCTAACCTCTGCTTCCTTGGACCCCAGTTCTCAACATCAGCACCTCGATTCAGCTGGCAGCCTCCATGCCTTCAGGGTTCCAGCCCGCGCAGACCCCAGACCCTGCAGCTCCAGTCGCCTACTTCCCGTACTTCGACAGGACTTACCTGGCAGTGGCAGCGTCACTCAATGGGGGCAATGTGCTGACCACGTTTGTCCACATGCTGGTCCAGTGGATGGCGGATCTAGGTAAGGTGTGGCCCACAGAGCGGTGTGTTCCCCACTTGTCCTTTCTATGTGGCAGTGTCTTGGTGCTGAATGTGCTATTTAGGCTTCTAGATTCATGTCTCAGACCCAGCCAGGTTCCAGCACATTCCTTCCTTCCTTAGATCTGAGCTTGTAGCTTTCTTTCCTCTTATCTTCTGAACCGCCATCACCTACTTTCTGTTCTGAGGGGGCGCTTTCTCCCCCAACCTTGGCTGTGGAGTATCATAGTAGTCCCCCAGCTCGCCCTTGCCCCCTGTGTCACTTTCTCTGTCAGTGAGCCCCTGGGTCCCTTGCATTCGAGATTTTCCTTCTGAGGACTACTGACAGCTGGAAATACAGTGATCAGACATGAGCGAGTGAAAAGACTCCCAGTATTTTACAGTATTGTAAAATGCTCTGAGCGCTTATTCCTGGCGAGGTGTTCCTGACTCCCTTTCTTGGTGGGTCGCTGGAAACTCTGATGCCTTCCTGCTCTCTTCTGGGTAGAACTGAGCAGGCTTCCTCTGCCCCGCATTTACAGGGAAACATGTGACCTCCTTCTTCCAGGAGAGGGTTCTTCCCCAGCACTTAAGGTAGAAATGAAATTTCTGGTCCACTGTCCAGGTCTAGGGAAATCATGTTCCCCAGATGCATTGGTCACCTGTAGGAGCTCAAAATCAGGTCATTGCAGGAAACGTTGAACATAGTAACAAGGGGAGGCGCAGGCTTCAGGAGGCTGTTGGCAAGCTCATGCTGGTTGTGCAGAGAAGTGTTGCTCACCCATATGGGACCTTTCAGGCTGGCTGCGGACATCAGGATTGCAGGGGTGTTCTGTGCCCTGGGCTTGGGTCCCCTCAGGACTGCTTCGTTTAAAGAACAGAACTTTGATTAGTTTTGCCTTGCATCAGGAAAAGTTTTCAAGATGCAGAACCAGCCATCAGAACCTTCAGGCAAGCCCTTTCTCTAGATACTGGTCTAACTGGGCTCAGTCTGTCAATTGCTAACTGAGTAGGCTGGTGATTCTCTTTATACAGAAGTGACTATTTGTCTTACCCCTGAAAGAGGTGGTAATATTTAATTTCTCTGTAAGATCCTCTCAAAAAGAAAAATCTTTTCCATTTGCGTGGTTCTTATTTTGATGAAATAGAGAGTGTTTTGAAGGTTAGTATTTTGTGTAACTAAACCTTTTATGAAATTTCTACAATTATGTCATTTGATTGAAAAAATATATAGTTGCAAATACAATAAAATTTATTCAGGTAAACGACATCACATTTATTAGCCAGAATGGAAATATTAAAGCATAACATACAAAAATAAAACTCTCACTCTATTTATTCAGAATACCCTAGGTTTGTTTTATCTTCCAGGTTTGGAAAACAGGGAGTTCCACTTTCCTGAGGTAGTTTAGAGCAGGCACTCTGGAGCTGGCTGGCCTGGGTTTGAATCCCAGCTCTGCCACTTCCTGTGTGCCTTTGGGCAGGTTACTTAACCCTTCTGTGCTTCACTTTCCATATCTGAAAATGGGGATCATCCTAGTACCTACCTCAAAGCATCTTGAGGATGAAGTGAGGTAGTATTGCAAAGCACTTAGAACGGCGTCTGACCCGTGGTAAGTGTGACATAAATGCTTGTCAAATAAGCATAGTGTGGTGGTGCAACCCGGGAGAGTGGCCTCGGTTCCCAGCTTGGTCCCCAGGGCATTATGTGGCCTTGGCAAGTCCCTTCCCTTCTAGGTTTTCCCAGGTCTAATGTTCTGTGATTCTAAGCCCATGGTGTGGACATTTGGCGACTTGTAGCATTTAATCCCCACATAGATTCAGATGAGGTGGTGAGCCAACTGACGGACGCAGAGACAGGGCTGGAAGCCAAGTCTGTCCAGCCTCCAGCTGGTAGACACCTTCCTTGAGGAGCTCCTAGGGCTGGGTCATGGCCCAAGTGTTTCCCAGTGAGGAAGAACACTTTATTTTAACATTTCCTTAGAATTTTTTTTTGAATTTTTATTAAGGAAATACAAGCATGTTATTTTTTTTTTAACTATAGGCTTCATTTGGATTTTAATAGTTTTTCCACTAATGTCCTTTTCCTCTTCCAGCATCCAATCCAGGATGCCACATTGCGTTTAGTCATCATATCTCCTTAGTCTCTCTGCCTTCTATTGGATTGATCTGCTTTTTCTGTCTTATCTCCTTTCCCTTTTTTCCCATTAGTTTGATGGTTTTACATTCTATATCTATTCTTTGATAATTTCTAACACTCTGCTTTCTAGGATGAGGAGAGGCAGTCACTCTCATGCACTGTGTGGGAATAGGAGGGAATAGGATGTGCATGTCTTTTGATCCAGCAGTTCCCTCCAAGGACGCAGTCCTACGGATTTATATACTTATAAATACACATGTATAGGTTATTCACCAAGTGCACGGTTTTTCTGATATTTTAGTAGAATTTCTAGAGGGAGATGAAAGTCACATATTCGTTCTGCTATAATTAACTAGAGTTGTGCTGATCAAATTTTTGGCTATGATATTTAAATTATTTCTCTCTCGCTCATTCCTGAGCGTGTATAGTGGAGTTGGTCTGAGTTAAATGTGCTGCGATGAGACCCCTCGGTGACTCTAGGTTGGTGATTCTCAGCACTGGCTGCACACTGGAAGTACTTGTGGAGTTTTTAGAATAACGTTGATGTCCTAGTCCCGCCCGCAGAAATGCTGATTATTTGGCCTGGGGGTGGGGCCTTGGCATGGCATTTTATGAAAGTTCCTCAGATGATTCTGGTGTCCACAAGTGTTGGTAAGCACTGGTCTAGAACCTTCTACTCAAAAAGCCTGGTCCTCAGGCCAGCAGCACTGGCTTCCTCTGGGAGCTGATAACAAATGCAGAACCTCAGGGCCCACCCGAGGCACAGTGAGTCAGAGGCTGCATTTTAATAAGATCCCTAAGTGATTTATGTGCACATTCAAATGTGAGGAGCTCTGATCTACACTCGTAGTTCTCTGCCTCTACTGAGGTATGGGCTAGAGTGTGATCCTGGAATTTCTGACACTGCTAATAAGTCTAGTAGCAGCCATGGTGATGCTTATTGATAAGAGTATGCATTTGGTCCCCTTGGGATCAAGGGTCCCATAGCTGTGGGGTGGTGAGGGCTCACAGCAACACTTACGAGATCTCTCCCTGAGGTCTGGGTTGGGGTCTGCAGTGAGAGAGCTGGTTGGGATCTGGGCCAGAGCTTAGCTAGCCAGACTGTGTGTTCCTGAGCTGGGAAGCAGCCAGCCACAGTGAGGAGAGGCAGCAAGTAGACCTGTTCCGCCCCCTGGGAGTTCTTTACTGCCTCAGCCTGCAGCGAGGGTGTGCATGAACTCACACAGGTCTTCCCTGTTTCTGGCAGGCCTGGAGGTTGAAGAATCCACTGTGTATTCACGCATGATCCAGGCAGCTGCACAGCAGACAGACACCTGCCTAACCATCACTCCCACAGTGTTGGGAGAGAGGCACCTGCCGGACCAGCTGGCCTCGGTGACCAGAATCTCCTCCTCCGACCTCTCCCTGGGGCATGTCAGCCGGGCCCTGTGCAGAGGCATCGTTCAGAACCTGCACTCGATGCTTCCATTTCAGCAGCTCAAAGAGTGGGGCGTGGAGAGGGTGATTGGCAGTGGCAGTGCGCTGTCCAGGAACGAAGTGCTGAAGCAGGAGGTGCAGAGGGCTTTCCCTTTCCCAGTGTCCTTTGGGCAGGATGTGGATGCAGCTGTGGGGGCAGCTCTTGTCATGCTCCACAGAAACCTCAACCAGAAGGAGTCTTAGTCAGCACAGTCTTTGGCCAAAGGACTGTTGCAAATTTTATCTAATTAACATTCCTGACATGATCTTGGCGTCATTCTTTTTCTGGACAGCTGTGTGGACAGCTTTTAAGCAATGCCTGTTCTCAGGGCACCATCTTGACCAAGAACCTACCTTCAGGGCACACTCTAATAATGCATCCAGAAGCCATCAATCAGGAGTCATCAACGAGATCCCAAATCAGTACCTTCTGAAAGAGACTCACCTGGGAGCTGGCTGCAGATGTAAATGTGGAAAAAAGAAAGAGAGAGAAAGAAAAAGAACAGTAGCCCAGCATCCTGGTCAGTAGGCTCACTTGTGATTCACCTGTAGACAAAGATAAAATAAATGTGGACTTCTGATACCAAAAAGTCTGGTGCTACGGGCTCCAAGTAAGAAAAGAAGACCCACCCTCCACCCCATGTGCAGCTTTTGGATTGATTGTTTTAGGGACATGAAGCCTAGACTTGGGTCACATGCACTATTGGAAAAGTCATTCCCTACTGGACTTTACCATGTCACTCTGAGGCCCCAATCCCAATCTTGTTAGGGCACGGGGTGGCCCAAGGACAGTGAAGCTGCCTGGCTGAGATGAAGATGCAGGGGTCTGTGCTGGGCTCACCATGTACTTTCTCCCAAGGAGAGCCTGCTGCACTGCGTCTGCCCCAGATCCGCACGACACAACTGGCTTGAAGGCATGGAACAGGGAAGAACAGGCTGATGGCATGACCAGGAAGGGGGAGAGATGCTGTGTGAACCCCACATTCAGCACATTGTTCCCAAGAGCCTGACCAGGCACCAGCAGGACCCTTTTCCAGGAGTATGTCTGTGCAGCAGTGTTTTCGCCCCTGCACATCCCTGGGAAGCCTTCCAAGGGAAGGGATGCAGCCGGGTATGCTCCTGTCAGAGCGGGTGGCCAATTTAATCAGAGAGAACACCTCCTGCAGGCCCCAGCTCTTCTTTCTCTTGGTGTAGGCCTTGCTGACCCACCATGTATTCCTGGCCCATGGAAACATCCCATTTGTCATCATCCCTGTAGGGATTCCAGAGCATCTTAAGCCTTCCTGTCTTTGGGAGAGATGACCATGGAATGGCCACCATTGCCACGTCTACTCGGAGACTCCCAGGGTCATCCCAGGCTCAGGCAGACCTGACTCTGTGGCACCCGGGCAACTATGAGTTTGGGAAGCAGTCATGTTGTCTCTTTGTGCATGTCACTTTATGAATTATGTGATTGTCTGAAGCTCTTAGATTCATCTGCCTGGCTTTGCTGATTGAATTTCAGACACTAAAGCTCACTCTTTCAGAATTAACAATTTAGTCTGCTCTGGGAGACTGTAGGTTGCGGCACAGCTGCAGAACTGGGTTTGGGAGGTTGGACGCAGCCCCGAGTATCATTTGTAGGTTGTCCTGTGGAAAAGCCCCGCCTGCCCCACGGTTCTTCCAGGACAAGTGGCTGCAGATCACTCAGGAAAGTTGTGTAACTCTTCTCTCAGCCAGATGACTAGACACCATCATTTTGGAGCCCCTGCAGAAGGCTTTGTGAGAGAGAAGGCACCTCGGGATAGGATGAAGGATAACAGTCCTGTCTGTCAGGAGGAACCGGCCCTCTGACTTCAGGGAGGGAGCCTGTCTTATGTTCTCAGGGTGGAGTCTGTAGATATCAGATTAGAAACTGGGTGGGTGGCCGGCAAGCCCAGGCAGCCCAGCCCAGTGCCAGCGTGGTGCTGGAACTCTCTGTCCCCTTTCCACGTGTCCTCTCTACATCTGAGGGCTGAGCCTTGCACACTCCAAGCTTGTCAGCGAGCAGTCCTACTGCTGTTTCTATTGCACGTGGCCTAGAGCCTCTGCAGGAGCGTTGAGTACAGCTGCCAGCGCCTCATTTTCCAACCTGAAGTCACACACCACTCACTCCTTCTGCTCTCATTCCCTGGAGGTGCCAGTAAGTGTTTGAGATCAGCATGATCTTTAGAAGAGGAGCTGGGCTGTTAGGACAATTTGCCAACATCCCGATATTACAAGCTCATAGTAGGCTTGCACTTCCCCACCTGATTTTCTTGGGCCAGTAAAATGTGAACAGAAGCATCTCACTTTAGGCAGAAGCCTTTGGGAACCAGTGTGTGCCTTGCCACATTCCCTCCCCTTTGCCGCAAGTGGCAGGTGGTGTCCCAGCAAATGGAGGCTCTGCCAGCCTCTGTCCCAGCTGAGGGCAACGTGGTGGAGAGCCCTCACCAAGCAGTGGGCGATACACAGTGGGACTGAGAAACAAACCTTTGATGTTTGAAGCTGCTGAGATTTGGCCATTTTTTGTTACCACAGCATAACTTAGTTCTTCCTGACCGCTACAGCCACATTAGAGACTGTGCCTAAGAAGTCTCAATTGCATCCAGCAGAGACCCAGATGAGTCTGGGTATTTATTGAGCATCTACTAGCAGCTGAGGGTTCTGTCAGGTACAGTGATGTGTTGTTGAATTCCCATCACTAGGGAATGAAACAAACACTATGACAGATTTACCCACATGCACAGAAGGAGGGGCAATTCATTCTTCCTGCAACTGACCTCGAACTAATCTTGGAGAGTTTCGATCCATTGATACTAACACCAAAGTTTTTTGAGCACCTACTATGTACTAGGAGCTAATCTAAACCCTACTTGTTTGAACTCTTTTGGTCTTCATAATGATTCTAGGAGGTGGGTCCTATTATCCTCATTTCTCAGATGAAGAAACAGACACAAAAAGGTTAAGTAACTTACCTAAGATCACAACACTAGGATTCAAAACCCAGAGCCACTTTCTTTAACATTCTAGGCAGAAGGGTCAGGAGAGGCAAATATATTTACGTTAAAGTGAGTGGCACATCCAGGATATGATGAATTGTCTGGTGTGACTTGGTCATAGGAGTTGTGGCTGGAAATGTTGGCCGGACTCTCAAGGATCTTGGAAGCCAGACGGAGGGGTTGGGACTTTGTCCCGTAGGGAGCAGAGTGGAGGATGGGGCTTCATGGCTTCAGGAGTATAGCTGGCAGTGTGGACTCTGGATTGGAAGATGAGTGTTACAGGAGGTAGGGGCCCGGTTAGAGGAGACTAGGAAATAGCCTGTGAAAGATGGTGGGGCCCGAACCTGCACGGGGACAGAGGAGTGAAGGCCAGCCCTCCAGCTGGTTCCCCTGTCCCCACCACACACACCTTCCTTTGGCCTTTGACTCTATACACATAATGTGTATGTGGCTTTCATGTTCTCTATTTTTCTTTCTTCTCGGGTGGACTGAAAGCTCCTTGAGGGAAGGGTCCCTAGTAGGTGCTCTCTGCCCTGTCCTCCTCCTGCATCTTCACTTGGATGCCCATTGGAATGCCTCCTACCCCTTGTCCAAGGCCCAGCTCAGATGCCATCGCCCGCTGCACAGGGTCTCCCTGGTGGCATATTTGCCAGTGGATTACATTGCAGCTGGCATCCAGGACCCCGCTCAGTGTTTGCTGTTAACACGGCCTCGTGGCCCCTGGCTTGTACCTGTTACAGGGAGCCCCACTCTGTAGACATTGGAGAGCCTGTGCAGGTCTTCCTCCCCATCCATCTTGACCTCCTTGAGGGCAGACACCTTCTTATTCCCCTACTCACTCCTGTGGGTTCACAAAGTGCACAGCAGACCCTCAGGAGAGAGGGTCAGTTGCATCTGACCTCTTTTCAGCCACGATTAGACAGACAGTCCACATCTTTGAACATGAGATATTCTTGATATAGAGATACTCACTTACGTGACTCATGAAACATTAAGGAAATCTTGTTTTCTCCATTAAAAAACAATTAGTCACAACCTCAAGCTAATGGCCGGATGCAGCTCAGCAGTCAGCAGATGTGGGCTCATACTGAAATAATGACGAGAACAAAAACCCCTCATGCCAGCCTAGAGCTTCGCCAGTTCCCAGAGCCCATTCACCCCCAGCATCCTTATTAATCCCCAGAAAAGCCCATAAAGCAGGTAGAGCTGGTGATCTTTCCCGTTTTGTGGATGAAGAAGCTACTGCCCAAGTGCATGCTGCCGGCGTCTGGCACAGCTGGGCCTCTTCTGTCCTGCCTCCTTGTCTGCTCACACCCCTGAGCTTCCAACCACTTCTCCCTCTTGTTCCAGTCCCTGCCCTGGGTCACAGCTCTGCAGAGCGGGGCTCCATCCATTGGGCGCTGAGTGGATGCCTGATCCCTCCCCAGATCAGATGCCAGCTCCATCTACTTCTGGAGCATTCTGACCCCTCTCACGGACCCCTGTCCTTCTCGGGGGCTGACTCATGTGGGTATCCAGTGACACTAACACAGACCAAACGAAGAAAGGAAAGTGGTTTTCTTCCATTGGGATCTTGGACTCCTGAAGCCATTTGCAATCTGAGAGGCAAGAAACAAAAATCAGGGAAGTTAAATCTCATAAATACAAGATTTAGAAAGCTCAAGACAAGACTGGTAGAGTTGCCTGGGTGGGTTTCAGACCCCTGCAGTGGTGCCTTAACCACTCTCCCCAGGGCCGGCACCGGCACTGCCTGGTTCCTACCTGCTTCCTCTTGGAGGGGGCAGGCAGTCAGGTCCTGACTTTGGTAATTGGCTTTTCAGCACTTGGGAGTTTTGGTTTCTAGCTGTGTCAGAAAGTCTGGCTGAGGAACACAGGAACATAAATTAGGCTCCTATTGCCAGGGTCAAGGGCTCACTTTAAGTCAACGTGCCCCCTGGTGGTAACACCGAAAGAGAGAACTGGGGCCATTAGTGACAGTGGTTTTGGCGTCAGTCACACCAGACTTGGTCCAACCACCTGCTGGTGTGGCCTCTAGTGCTTTCTTGCTGCCTCTTGTCCCCATGAGACCTGAGCTGGAAAAGTGCCCCCTCCCAGAAGTCATCTTTACAACATGATCTACTTACAAAAAGTTTTAATGGGTACATCGTAGTTTCAAGAACACCCTGTTTCAAGTTATAACCTAGAAAACTGCGCTGATGGCCACGATGCCTGGCCCTGAAGTCTTGTCCCCATTGCCACCTCATGAGTTTTAGTAGAACCACTCAGTGCGGTGCTATTCAGATAAAGCCAGGCCAATAAATATTTATAGCAGGCTCAGAGCTGGGCTTAGACAGGGGAAGTGGAGGGCAGGAGAGCCCTTCCTTGCCCTGGAGCCATTAAAATCTGCGAAGCAAGACACAAATGTCAGAGAAGTTAAAGCTCAGGGCAAGCTTTAGGAAGCTGTAGATGAGACTAGTATGGTGTCACTGTCCTTGGGCAGGTTAAGTGGCCCGTCTACACTTCATTTCCTTATCTGTAAAATGGAGACAAAATTGTCCTTGCTGGGGCCGGCCCTGTGGCTGAGTGGTTAAGTTTGTGTGCTCTGCTTCCAGCGGCCCAGGGTTTCGCTGGTTCACATCCTGGGTGCGGATGTGGCACCGCTCATGAGGCCATGCTGAGGTGGTGTCCCACATAGCACAGCCAGAGGCTCTGCTAGAATATATAACTAGGTACTGGGGGGCTTTGGGGAGAAGAAGAAAAATAAAAAAATCGTCCCTGCCTCATGAAACTGTGGGAGAGTCTGATGAGATAGTGCAGGTAAAGTGCTTATCCCAGAACCTGGCACACTGCATGCACTCAATAAATATTCATTGACATTATTGTTGTCGTTGTGATCTTGTGTACCAATTGTTACAGGAAAGCATAGGTTGAAATTTCTGTAGGACTCTAGAGACTTTTTTGAGGAGGTGAGATTTGATTAATAGAATCTCAGCATCCATAGGTCTCACCTGCCACCTGGGCCTTAAAGATGGGTTAATTGGGATGGATGGTGCAAGCACATTGGGCAGAAGAAGGGCAGAGGACAAGCATGGAGGCAGGCACAGTTAATGTGGCTGGGGGGATGTGTCTAGGTGACAGCAGGGGATGGGCCACAGTGGGAGAGGAGACTGGGGCTGTGGGCTCAGGGCGCCCGGCTGAGGGGTAAGGCCTTGTTCAGTAGGCAGTACAATCAGGATGATCTTCTAGGATTGCGGATTGGGAGGTGGTAGATCGAGGGTGCTGGACTGGGAAAGGGAGGCATTTCTGGAGCTTCAGGTGAGAAGTGGCTTCCAGCTGCAGAGAGCGAGGGATGGGAGCCACAGAAACAGAGCCCAGACGTTAAGGACGGAGAAGGAGGGGGTGGAGATGACAAAGTACAAGGGACCTGGTGACCAGGAGAAAGTTGGTGCCTTTACAGACAGGAACACTGAGGGGGACGGGGAATGTGGAGGGAAGAGGAGTCCATCTCGGGATGTGCTGAGGGGAAAGGATTTGTGGTCTTCACCTGGAGGTGTCGGGAGGCAGGGATGCAGCTCGGGGGAGAGGGCTGGGCTGGACACCTGGGTGGAGTCGCTGGCTTGGGAGTGTCCGATGGTTCTTTGGAGGGGTGAGGGTCTCTGAGAGGGGTAGGAGGAGATGAGGGTCCTGGGGAGCTCCTGTGTGTGGGGGGAGGGCCGGGATTTCCCCTGTAGCCCTTGGAGAGTGCACAGTTATGTGTAGACCTTGGGGGATGTTGTCATCACCCAATGGCTCAGTGGACAAAGGGGACACATTTAGTGATATGTATCATCCTCACTGGAGGCAGAAATCACCTTGGAGGCTAAGGGGATGGTTCTGGTGAAAAAGTCTGACCCTCCACTTTCCTGGACGTTGCTCCTGGGCTGCCTGATTCTCTTAGCACCCTTCTCAGATGTCTCCCACCCATGCCCACGGGGTGACCACAGCTGAGACCTCGGCCTGGCCCAGGCACTGTGTGAGCCAGGGGCTGTACCTGGCAGCGTCAGATGTCACAGTCTCTATACTGAGGTGTTCCCTGTGGCACCTCTGGCCCAGGTGGTTAGAAGGAACAATGACCCCAGAGGACTTGTAGGTTGAGGGGTTACTGCTGGTGAATCTTTTATATATGTAACAGATTTCTATGCAGCAGTTAAGAATGAATTTCATGACCCAGCAATCCCATTTCTGGGTGTATACCCAAAAGAGTTGAAAACAGGATCTCCAGGAGATATTTGTACACCCATCTTTATAGCAGCATTATTCACAATAGCCAAAGAGTGGAAGCAACCTAAGTGTCCATCAATAGGTGAATGGGTGAACAGAATGTGGTATATCCATACAACGGAATATTGTTCAGCCTTAGGAAAGAAGGAAATTCTGACGCATGCTACAACATGGACGAAACTTGAGGACATTACGCTAAGTTAAACAAGCCAGTCACAAAAAGATAAATACTGTATGAATCCATTTATACGAGGTTCCTAGAGTAGTCGAATTCATAGAGACAGGAAGTAGAATGTGGTGGCCAGGGGCTGGAGGAGAGAGGAATGGGGAGTTAGTGTTTAATGGGGACAGAGTTTCAGTTTTGCAAGATGAAGAGTTTGGGAGATGGATGGTGGTGATGTTTGCACAAAAATGTGAATGCTCTTAATGCTACTGAACTACACACTTAAAAATGGTTAAAATGGTAAATTTTATATGTATTTTACCACAGTTAAAGAAAAAGAATGAATTCCAAGGTTCACATTAGTTAAAGCTAAAGTGGCACATATATAAAAAGAGATCCAAGCAGGACCATGCTACAACATGGTGGGATGGGCCCAGCTCCCATGCCAGACCAGCAGTATGATCTGGGCAATTGTCTAATTGCTCAGTGTCACAGGTTTCTCGTCTATAAAATGAGTATGATAGTCTCTGCCCTCCCACTGCCCAGAGTTGTTGTGTGGCCTGGGAGAGTGGGTTTGGGAAAGCTCTTTGTAAACTGTAAAATGTCACGCAGAATCCATGCAGTGTCTGCAGAATCCACTTCATGCCTGACTCAGGGGTCAGAGCTTGTGAGCTATTCCAGGTGGGGCTACAATGGGCATTTCTGGTGTGTGGCTGCTCATTTCCAGCTGTGTCTGACCTGCAGCTTATTGGAGTCCTCCCAGGCTCCGGTGGGCAGCTGCTAGGATGTCTTCTGCAGGGATTTGGGGCTGCAGTCTGTGTGCACACCCAGGAAGACCTCACAGCTTTTCTCAGCCAGGGACCAGGAGGGAATGAAGCTGTATTGTACGTGATGAGTTAACTTTTCACCTGTGCATTCAGGATTGTCCCAGGAGATGTGAGAAAATAGACACACATAATTTCCTGTGTTCTGTGGTTCCATGAGGAACCCTAGTTGAGAAAGGCTGGGACCTGGCAGACCCAGAAGCCCCCCACCTCAATCCCTACCCCAAATTTGGTCACACAGGGAGCTAGAGGCCCAGAGAGGTGGGACTGGTTCAATGTCACACAAAGTTGATGCAAAGCCAGCACTCTAAACCAGGTCCCCAAATGCCAGACTAGGACAAGGTGATGGGTGACACGACCATTCCCATTCCTTCTACATTTTGAAAAGGGATCAGTTCCAGGCACTGGGTTTCCCATTCTGTTTGGGAGACTGCAGTTGTTGAGCTGTCTCCCCAGACCACCATGTCTGCAAGAGCAGTGGGCTTGGGAGGCCTGAGCAGCGCCCTCCTTCCTTGAGCCCTGAGGTCGCAGCTCTGGCTGGTTCGGGGCTGTGTGTGTGGCTAAGTGCACCGTGGCCCTGGCATGCTTGGAGGAGGGGCAGCGGCTAAGTGGTTTCTGAAAAAGGGCAAAAATGATGGGAAAGACTTTGGGATCCTCTGGGAATCGGAGCCGCAGCAATAGCAGCTGCTGCCATTGCTGGAAACGTTTTCCTTGAGCGCCAGAGCGCTCACAGCCCATTCCTGCCAGCCGAGCAGCTGTGGCCAGGGAGGGGCCAAGGACCCTCACAGAGACAGGGCAGGCAACTCTTCTCCCCACATCAGCCCAGCTCACTCTTCAAGTAGCACCGGCCTTGGAGCTCACCGGCACCCACCAGAGCTCATCGGCACCCACCGGGTCTGGGCTGTGCCTGCATCCAGCTGGTGAGTCCCTTTTGGTGTTTGAGGGCCAATGCAGATGTTGGCTTTAGAATGGCATAGTGAGCGTCAGAAGCTGGGCCTTACCTCTTTCCGGCTGTGTGACTATGGGCAGTTCAACTAGCCTCTCAGCACCTCAGTTATTCCATCTGAAAACTGGGGAGAGTAGCAGTGGCTGACTCGAAGGTTGTGGTGAGGCGTCAGTGGAGCTGTAGCTGTGGTGCACTTAGCCTGGCTCCTCGCAAGGACTTGGTAAGTGATAGTGGCACTTGCCATCATCAGGGTGTATTATTTGCACCAGAGTCATCCTGGGGCGGAGAGGCTGTGGCTGCTGCCGAGGCCGGTGGTTTGTGGCTGGAGGTTTCAGCGTGTTGTCCTCTCTGGAGTGAAGGAATGCTGGGCTGGAGGCAGGGTTCTTGTCCAGGTTCCACTCTCTCTCTGCTTTTGGCAGAGTTCCTCTGGCTTTTCATCCGCGGGTTGGGAAACCCCCAGGTCTCCATCTCTCTTTAAGAGATGCTCAGGTAGGCTGAGGGGATGAAGATGGTCAGGACTGGGTGCTGGACCAGCTCCCAAGAGCGTGCAGGGAGGCTGGAGCCAGACGGATGCTTTGGGCAGAGAGGGGGGCGGGAGAGCCATGGCCCAGGACGTCTCACCTGGATTAGGGAGAGAAGAAGGGGGGCTTCTCCCTGGTGGTGGGCAGTGTCCTTCCTGGTTCTGGAGTTGAGAAAGACCCAGAGGGCAAACCAGTTCTTTACTGTGTTGGGTTGTTTTTCCAGGACCATCCTTTAGTCCAGATTGGGGAGTTTGTGAATCTTGCTTAACTAGAACCACCATCTCCATCAGAAATCCCAAATCACCGTTGGAAATGTCCCTATCACTGTAGAATGTTCAGCTGTGACAGGTGCATTGCCATGGGGCTCACATGCTGGGCATGCCCCAGGCCTGGCAGTGACAGACTATCTTGTCCCTGTCCACCCTCCCAGTCCAGAGCAAATGGCCTCTCAGTCCCCGTCCTGCCCTCTTCTCTGGGAGAAGCTTGGTTACCAGTAGGGAATCAGGTGCAGGGTGTGCAGTGCAGATTCAGGGTTTATTGACTGACAGACTGATGGTACTGTGTGGGCAGCCTCATGTTTATTGGATTTGGTTGGATTTGGACTGCGCAGAGAAAGAGGCAAAGCTGCTAAATGAGAACATCGCTGAAAGGTTTGCAAAAAGAGGCTCCTGCTGATGTGTGCTCTCTTGTTGGGCTGTAAGAGCTGCCAGTCAGGCATCCGGTTTATTCTTGGTTTTGCAGCCAGCTTTAGTCAAGGGGGGACATTCCTGGGAGACCCAGCTGTGGCATATGGCCTAGGTCTTCCTCGTACTTCATTTTGTGTTTTGAGTTTCCTGGGACTTCTGGTTGGAAGGGCATTGTCCCTGCCTGCTTGGCTCCAGGGCTGGGAGGGGCTGATCTGATCGGCCCCCAGGCCCTGGTGTGAGGTCTGGGGCTGAGTTTAGTGGCCAAGAAAGAGCTCTGAGCCTTCCAGAGAGGTGGTAGAGGGCTGGAGATGCTCTGGAGCCAGGCTGCCTGGGATCAAATCCAGGCTCCTCCTCTTACTAACTGTGTGACCTCGGGCAAGTCATGTAACTGCTCTGTGCCTCGGTTTCCTCATCTGTAGAGTATTACCTCTCAGAGATGTGAGAATGAAGCGAGTGGATGCATGTAAAGCATCAGAACAGTGTTTGCACGTGCTCAAACACGTCAATTATTTTCATTCTCACTGGCCTCCTGTGCCTTTTAAATGGGGACAGGCTCTCCATCATATGAACAGTCCTTGACAGGAAGTTATCTTCTGAAAGCACAGACTAGCACCCTGTGTTCATGCTTCCGAAGCTTCTTATGGCTTCCTACCATCCAAGCAATAACGGCCACCTCCTACTCCTTGGCATTCAAAGCTGGCAGCCATCTAGCTCTGATCCTGCCACCTGTCCTCCAGTCTTGCTGGCTTCCTCTTGATCAGCAACTCCAGGGATCCCCATCCTTTCCCCAAACGCCAGCCCCCCCCGCTCCCCTTCCAGGCCCAGCTCATCTGTCACCTCCTCCATGAAGCCTTCTTCAGCACCCTGGCCCTTCCTGTGGTCCCCCTGCCCCATCTGGCACCTGGTTTCTGGTTCAGATGGGGTCTGAGTCCTCTCTGTGCCCACAGCCCAGGGCCGGGCACCCAACAGGACTCAGTGATGGGTGTTGAGTGATGGGATGAACCAATGGGTGAGTGGTTGGAAGTGGGGCTTTCTGTGGCCAGGAACACTTCCTGCTGCAGGGTTTCCACCTGATGGGTGGATCAGAGAAAGACTCAGGGGCTCTGAGAGCAGAACAACAGGCAGAAGGGGAAATGGACTGGCAGCGAGCTCTCTGTCTTGTCCACAGAATGCAGCGCGGTGAGGCTGCTTCATTTCCCCCCATAGATCTGGGCATCAGATTAGCTGATTTACTGCCATAGCCCAGCTGTGTGCTCTGAATTTTCACTGCTTGAACCTTTGCTTGAAAATGAAGGCCTTGAGAAGCCTCCCATTCCTCCAGTGGCTGTGTTCTGGACTCCAGCCACTGCTGGAGCATCGATCTCCCTAACTTCTATGCAAATGGGAACTAGAAGGGTCTGTATCTGATCCCTCTCATTTTCCCCATGGTGACCAGCATAGCTCTTTTTATTAAGAGGTGGATCAGGCAAGCCCCTTGCCCAGGAGGAGGGCCCTTGTGGAGGAGGCAGCATCAGTGCTGGACCCTGAGGGAAGGTGGCATCTGAGCGGTGGTAGGATCTGGGCAAGAGGAGAAGGAGGAAAAAGCTCCCCAATTGGAGGCACCACAGGAGCAAAGGCCCCTGAGATGTGGGTCAGCCCTGGGTACCAGGGTGGGGGTGCCCAGCTGGATGGAGGGGAAGAGTAGGAGGTGAGTTTAGGAAGGGAATGGAAAACAATATCAACACAAGTTTATGGCCATATGTGCCAGCTTAACTCCAGGTGTTCAGGCCTGGAAGGCCCACCAGCCCCGAATCACTTAAAGTCTAAAAGTTCAGGGCTAGGATGCTTGAATATACTAATTTCGCAAAATGACAAAAAGCACAAATGCCCCCTACAAACTCAGTAGTTACAATGACCAGGTCGAAGAGCACATGGTGGTTGACGGGGACACATGGCACAGGAGGGGCCTGCAGTGTGGAGCGTGAGTGTTGCAGTCCCTGCTGGCCACCCTGTTCCTGGGATGCAGACTCCTGGCTGAGCTGTCCTCATCACCAGTTCCTCCCTGAAGGCACAGCCAGCAACAGCCACTCCCACTGCTCCCTTATTCTGATCTCAGCGGGAGGCAGAGCAGGGGTTAGCATCCCCACTCTGCAGACGAGGCAACCGAGGCCCAGAGAAGAGGAGCGACCCAACCAAGTCCCTCAGAACCTGACGGCTCCACGCTGGGAGGCCTGTGCATCCCAAGAGGCTGAGGCCCATGTGGCTGCTAGGCCTGCTCACCCGTGAAAGCTTCTCTTCTGGGGGGTTCGGAGCAGTGACTGTTGGACCTCTGGGATGTCCTGCTTCACAGGAGCCTCTGCAAGGAGGGCAGTGGGGGCAGAATCGTGTAGTCCTGGAGCTGGGAACAAACCTGATCTCGGTGGCTGCCCACAGGCTGCCTCTTGGGCCACAGAGGATCTGGCGAGGATGAAGAAATGGGGGAGCTCAGACTCAGGGGATTCTGAGGACCTGCCCCAAGAGGACTCCTGCCCAGACCCCCAAGATGGAGACCCTGACTTCAGGCCACCTCCAGCCAAACCCCCCATCTTCCCTGTGACCAAGAGCCACAGTCAGCTCTTTGGGAAGTGTGGCTTGGTGGAAGCATCCTCCACAGACTGCTCTTACGAGGAGGGCCACCCGGCCTCTTGCCCGGCCATCACTGTCAGCCCTGTTGTCATCATCCAGAGGCCTGGGGATGGCCCCATCTGTACCAGGTAAGCTGCATCTAGAGCCCGGTTCTTCTCCCACCAGGAGCCCAGCTGGCTCAGTTGGCTGAGGCCCCAGCCATAGAGACACCACATTGTGCTCCTTCTTATGGGCTGAAGGTCACAGAGCAAGAGAGCTGGGAAACATTCAGAGGTTGTCTGGTCCAGTGCTTGCCCTCATAGGACTTTCAGGATGTGTCACACATGGATGCTGGCATTTTTGCTGACCCTAGCTGCCAGCTGATCTCTAGATGTCCAGGCCTGGAGTGCTCACCAGCCCCAAACACTTACACTTCAAGTTGAAAAGCTCAAGTCCAGGATGCTTTCAGACAGAGAATACAAAATGGCTCCAGTGAGGAGCCCACCAGCCTTCTTGCCTCCTCCAAGGCAGGACAGGGGCGGTCCACAGGCTGGCTGACTTCTGGGGCAGTGTGAGGACGCTTTTTCTCTTAGCAGGGGCCAGCAAAACCCCTCCAACCCCTTCCTCCAGTCCTCCAGGCCACTGCCTCTGGAGCTCAAGCTCCCAAGCAGGCAGAGAAGTAGATGGTCTGGGTGTTGGAGGAAGTGGTGGTGGCAAAGACTATCTAGATGACCCCAGACAGGATGGGGACAACCTGGGGTCACATGTGCCCTCTGTTCCCTGGTACATCAGTTTCCTGGACCGAGGGGTGGGTTTTGTATCACGTTTTCCCCCCTTTTGGTTTGCCTCGGGGTTTGGTTGTGCTCCCGGATGAGCTCCCAGGGCCTCAGGGCCAAGGGGAGACCACACTATGAGACCAAGGGGTTGTCTGGCCCACAGGCAGCCGTCCCAGGACTCTGTCACTTCTGGCGCCCAGAAGGACCTCTATGATCGCAGGAAGATCTTTGAAGCTGTTGCTCAGAATAACTGCGAGGAGCTGGAGAACCTGCTGTTCTTCCTGCAGAAGAGCAAAAAGCACCTCATGGACAGCGAGTTCAAAGGTGGCCCTGGAGAGGGTGGGTGCCTGGGAGGGGTCCCGGCTGCTGCGCCCTATTCTGAACCTCACTTTGTCTTGCAGACCCCGAGACAGGGAAGACCTGTCTGCTGAAAGCCATGCTCAACCTGCATGATGGGCAGAATGACACCATCCCCCTGCTCCTGGAGATTGCCCGGCAGACAGACAGCCTGAAGGAGTTAGTCAATGCCAGCTACACGGACAGCTACTACAAGGGTGAGGAGGGTGTGGGGCAGGTGTGGCTTTGCCCACAAGCACACCTGGATCCAGGAGGGCACCGGCATGCGTGGGCCAGCCTCTGAGCTCCTTACTCCCTGTCCCAGCCACTGCATCAGCATCTCCTGGTCCTTGGGGGTGGGGGTGGGGGGTTCCCTGCTTCCCCCACGTGCTGGCTTGGTTTCTGCTGGCCCTGAGGGCCTGTCCTCCCCTCTGTGGGTTTGGTATTCCTTGCCCCTGGAAGTCATGGCCTCTCTCTTTGCTACTATTCCTTGCTGTTGGTCAATTTTGCCTCCTCCTGTTTCTGGGGGTCTCTACTCCTGCCTCAGGGACTCCCTGGGTCCCCTTTGGGGATCCTGATCTGGCCTCCTCTGGTGGGAGTGGTCAACCGGCACTTTCTGCCCAGGCCCTCCCCCAGCTCCTGCCCGGGCACCCCCACAGGATTATGAGCACAAAAACAACAGTGCGCATCCTCCACAGGCCAGACGGCGCTGCACATTGCCATTGAGAGGCGGAACATGACACTGGTGACCCTCCTGGTGGAGAATGGGGCAGACGTCCAGGCTGCAGCCAATGGGGACTTCTTTAAGAAAACCAAAGGGCGGCCTGGCTTCTATTTTGGTAAGGAGACCACATGGTAGACACTTGGCTCTTTGACAATTGCTAAGGGGAGGTGTGGGGGATGGAGACAGAGGGAGTTGGAGGCTGGTTGGTCCAGGGACCAAGCCAGTCTATTCCTGAGGCCCACCGAGTACCTGTGTTGGCTGCAGGTGAGCTGCCCCTCTCCCTCGCCGCGTGCACCAACCAGCTGGGCATTGTGAAGTTCCTGCTGCAGAACTCCTGGCAGCCAGCAGACATCAGTGCCAGGGACTCGGTGGGCAACTCGGTGCTGCATGCACTAGTGGAGGTGGCTGACAACACCGCCGACAACACCAAGTTTGTGACGAGCATGTACAACGAGATTCTGATCCTGGGGGCCAAGCTCCATCCTACACTGAAGCTGGAGGAGCTCACCAACAAGAAGGGGCTGACTCCGCTGGCTCTGGCTGCTGGGAGCGGGAAGATCGGGGTAGGGAGGGGGCTTTGCCCCCGAGCTGGGGGTGTGACTCTCAAGGGTGCTGTGGGACGGGACTGCCTGCCTCACTGCGGGCGCCTGGCATTGCCAGTGTGGAGCCCTGATGCTGTCACACCAACCAGTAGAGGTTGGGCAGGGAGCTGTTAGAGTAAGCCAGGGGAATTGTGAGACGCTGAGGAGAACCCAGCACTACACACGTGGCCATCTCTGATTTCCAACTCTGAGCATCACCAACAAGGTGGGGTGGGGGCAGGGTGCTGGGGCTTGGGATGGGGGTGGGTGGAGCCGAGGGTGAAATGGAAAGAGGCGCTGTTGGTGTTTTTCCATGGCAGGTGGGTGATAGGGAGGGTCCTAAGGGGAGAGTCTGGGGTAGGGCAGGCTCGGGCCAAAACAGGGGCATTGAAGGCTGATGGTGGGGCTGGGCAGTGAGGAATTGGAGAGGGGGGTGCTTCTCAGTACCAGGAGATTCTAGGAGTTTGTCCCTGCTCATACTGAGCCTCTTAGGATGAGAAGACTGGGTTTGTAACCTTGGTTTTACTTCTTGGACTTTCTTTATTTCCTTCTGATTGGAGGTTTTCTAGAATGGCCCACTGCAGTCTTTCACTGCGAGACGGGAGAACTAGGGCCCGGTGTGGTCAGGTGATGGGTCTGATGTGGTTGCAGTTGGGGTCTGAGGCAGTGGACAGGTGGATCTTGCTGGTGGTCAGCAGGCTGCTGCATGGGGGTAGGGGCTCTCCTGGGGCGTGGGTGGGGTCTCCAACTGGGCCGGGAAGCAAAAGTGTTCTTGGAGTAGAGCTGGGTGGCCCGATGGGGACACAGGCAGTGGCAGGGCCCCAGGCTGGCCCCCTACAAGCTCTTGTACCCCTGCGGCAGGTCTTGGCCTACATTCTCCAGAGGGAGATCCGGGATCCCGAGTGCAGGCACCTGTCCAGGAAGTTCACCGAGTGGGCCTACGGGCCTGTGCACTCCTCGCTCTACGACTTGTCCTGCATTGACACTTGGGAGAAGAACTCAGTGCTCGAGGTGATCGCCTACAGCAGCAGCGAGACCCCTGTGAGTGGGCTTCCAGTCTCACTGCACCCCGGCCCCCACCCCCAGGCCCTGGTCCTGCCCTGCCTGTCCTCCCTTCAATGAAAGCCTGCCGCCCGGGCCCTAGGCCCTGCAGCCTCATCTCCCGAGTCATTCCCACTGAGTGTTTCCCTTCATCATACAATCAATACATCACGATATTCCTGTAAAAACTTAAATATTTCAGAAGTACACAGACAAAAAAGAATCCTCCTTTTGTACCATAGGAAAAGCATGTAGCTTCATTATGTTTCCACAAAAGGGATCATACTGTACCTAATGTAGAACAACCAGCTTTTTCACTCAATGGCGTGTCTGGTAGACAGTTTTTTATCAGTCCATGTGGGTCTGCTTCATTAAGAGGATTGCTGCATGAGATTCCATAGTGGGGATGGGTCAATGTCCCGAGAAGGACATTCGAGTTAGTCGCAGTTTTTTTTGCTACTACAATGCTGCAGGCCACTTGGTAGGGGTTTGAGAATTTTTCTATGAAAGATACCTGGAGTTGGAATTGCTGAGTCAAAAAGCAGGTAGATTTTAATAACTATTGCCAAATTGTCCTCCCAAAAGACTGCATCCATGCACCTGCCACTACCAGTGGCTACACATCCACCCATGTCCTTGCCAACCTGGGTGTCGTCAATCTTTTTTTTTTTTTTTTTTTAAAAACTAGCTGAAGTCCATGGAGGTAAAAATGCTATCTTATTGATGTCTTAGTTCTCATTTTCCTGGTTACCATGATGTCGGGCATTGTTTTACGTGTTTGGTGACCATTCCTATTCTTTGGTAGATTTCCTGTTCATTATCCTTTGCCATCTCTTCTATCGGGCTTTTGGTCTCATCCCTTTTGGTTTGTAGATGCTCCTATTATAGATTGAACTGATCCTTTCTCTACTGCATATGTTGCAAATATTTAATTTTCTCCCAGTCTGCCTCTTGTCTTTTTAACTTCGTTTGTGGCATCATTTGCTTATAAAGCGTTTTCATTTGATGGAGTCAAGTTGATTAGTCTTTTTCTTTTCTAGCTTCTGTGACATGTGTCTTGCTTTGCATGGTCTTTTCCACTTCGAGATTACACGCATAGCCTTCAATATTTTCTTTTTTTTTTTTTTAAGATTTTATTTTTTTTTCCTTTTTCTCCCCAAAGCCCCCTGGTGCATAGTTGTGAATTTTTCGTTGTGGGTTCTTCTAGTTGTGGCATGTGGGACGCTGACTCAGCGTGGTCTGATGAGCAGTGCCATGTCCGCGCCCAGGATTCGAACCAACGAAACACTGGGCCGCCTGCAGCGGAGCGCGCGAACTTAACCACTCGGCCACGGGGCCAGCCCCTAGCCTTCAATATTTTCTTTTAGCTCCTTTGGAGGTATTTCATGTTTGGCTCCTTAATTTATCTGGAATCAATTTTTGTGTGGATGTGAGGGAGGCATCTTAGGCAATTATTTGGTTTCCAAGTGAGGGTCCCAATTCCACTTGATGAAAAGTCTGTCCTGCCACCACTCCTTTGAAAGGCCACCGTCCCTGTCTGCTCTTTCTAAGGTGACAGTCTGAGCCCCTAAGGAGACTAGGGGGTATCAGTCTATGCTTTCGGTGATGAGGGGCTGCCATGATGTCTCACAGGGAGAGGCTTATTCACAGGGGCAGAGTCCAGGGGAGGAAGAGGCCTGGCCTACTTTGTTCTGCCCTGTCAGCCCCCACCTGGCTGCCATGCTGAATCCGGGCCTCTGACTCAGAATCCCAGATGCAAGTGTTCCAGGAAGGTTGGCTTGGGTAGGAAATGGCCTCAGAAAGGAGTGCAGTGTTTGACCTAGAGAAGAGAAGGCTCTGGGGCCATGGTTGCCATCTTAATATCTCTGAAGGCTCTCAGGGGCCAGGAATACAATATTGGCGCCCCTGAGCGCAGAGCCAGGACCCCTGGTGGAAAGCAGGGAAGACCAGCTTTGCTCCGGAGAATAGATCTTCCTGATACTTAGCGTTTCTCCACAGGCTTCTTGAGGCAGCAGGGAGCTCCCCATCCCCAAAGGTATTCAAGAAGACACTGAACAGGGACTTCGTTGTGGGAGCTCAAGCTTGGGCTGCGGGTTGGGCTCATGCATCCTAGAGATGCTTGAACTTTAATAGAGGTTTCCTGGGTATGAGAATTTTGCCCCAAAGCATCCTTGTAATGACGGTATCCCTGGCCCTGGGCCCAGCCACTGCAGGAAAGGCTTCCTGGCTCCCTTCAATCTCATGCATAGGTAACTACACTCCTGCCAGGATAGCCTGCCTGACCCAGGGCTGGAAATGTGAGAATGAGGGAATTTAGAGGCCCCTTCCTGCCTGCCCTCGGCCCCTCCCTGAGCGGTCTGACGCCAGGCTCTGCCTGCACCAGCCTCTTCCCATTCTTGTGGGAATAATAAGCAGGTGGGCTCTCTTGAGTGATTAGAGAGAACGGCAGAGAATGTCCGGCAACACCGTGAGCCCTTCAGTGTCGGGGGCACTTAGGGTCACTCATCCAATTCCACCCCTCGTTCACTGCACACACAGGGGCACTGAGGCCCGGAGGGTGGAGGCAGCGAGCCTCTGGTTCAGATCTGTGACCCTCATCTGCTCCTCGGGCCCTGAGTGTGGTCCTGCCTCGTCCTGTGCGGAGATGCAGGTGTGAGCAGCACCTCTGTGGGGCGGCTCCTGGTAGGGAGTGGGCCTCATTGCTCTTTGCTCCCCTTAGAATCGCCAGGACATGCTCTTGGTGGAGCCGCTGAACCGACTCCTGCAGGACAAGTGGGACAGATTCGTCAAGCGCATCTTCTACTTCAACTTCTTCGTCTACTGCTTGTATATGATCATCTTCACCACGGTCGCCTACTACAGGCCTGTGGACGGCTTGGTGTGGCCCGGGGCTCGGAGGGCGGCAGGGGGAGAGGGAGTGGGCATTCCTATAAGACCCCCAAGACCTCAGGCCAGGCCCTGGACTCCTTCCTGGCTCACTGGAGAGATGGAAGGATCACCTAGAGATCTTTTATCCGTGTCTTCCCTCTCTCAGGCTGTCCTGGCAGCTACCCCCGCTCCTGTTCTCAGCCCCTCCTTCAGCCTCCTGGTCTGTAAGGCTGAGCATGTGGTCGCTGAGGTCTCCGAGTGCAGAGGGGGAGTGCTAAGTTAGAAACAATGCAGCAATTAGGGCTCTAAAGCATCTCTCCCCTCGCCCAGCTGGGTGTCTGCAGGTCAGGGGCTGGCAGAATCCATGAATCCATTGCCATCTGCTCACCTGCCCACTTTTGTTCCCTCACTTGCTCATTATTTGTTCCTTGTACATGCACTTTTTTTTTTTTTGGTGAGGAAGATTAGTCCTGAGCTAACATTCATGCCAATCTTCCTCTATTTTTTGTATATGGGATGCCTCCATGGCATGACTGATGAATGGAGCAGGTATGCATCTGGGATCTGAATCCATGAACCTGGGCCACTGATGTGGAGCCCATGGGACTTTAATCACTCAGCCATGGGGCCGGCCCCTGGACATATACTTTTGAGTACTTCTTCTATGCCAGGCCCTGGGCCATGCATCAAATCAGTTTAAGGCCAGGATTTCTTTACCAGGAGCCACGGACTCCCTCGAGTTTCTGAATTGAGTCCTTTCCATTCAATACCCAAGTGCTTAATTTGCGGTCTTTATCTCCAAGGTGCCTTATTTGTAAATCTGATTTAAAAACTCAACTTCCTGGTTAGGTGAAACTTGATTTCTGTCTACGTATTAAGGACATTAAGTGACTTAATTTTTAGAGAAAAGAGAAATGTGCTAATAAGACAAGCTAGTGAACTAGTGCTTACGAAGCATCGATGGTAGGCTGAAAGGAAACCCACTCCGGGAAATGGTGGCTGAAACACAAGGACAACACACACGTGTGTGTGGGATGTCTCTCCCTCCGCCATCCGTGGGAAACCTTGTTAGTCCTGGGAGACCAGGTGTTCACCGTGGACTGTGGGGGCAGCAGGAAGCATATGGCGTTGGGTCTGTAAGAGCACCTCCATCTAAGCCATCCGCCTCCTCTCAGCGGAGCTCTGGGCTGGGACATTGTCCGGGAGACAGCACAGCACTGTAAGGATGTTCCACTCGGCACCTGAAAGTGCCACTTGGGAATCAGGTCCCACAGAGGGGCCTCCTGGCAGGTGTCCCTATAATAGTGCATTCCCATTTGTGTCCTTCTCTCCTGATGGAGGCTGAGCCTCTTGGGCAGGGGCTGGGTCTTAAGCACAGGGTTGGCACCTGGTAAATGTTTGTTGCATGAATGAATGAATGAGTGAGTGAAGTCACTAACTTCTCTGCACCTTGCAGCCTCCCTTTAAATTGAACACCGTTGGGGACTATTTCCGAGTTACTGGAGAGATTCTTTCTGTATCAGGGGGAGTCTACTTTTTTTTCCGAGGGGTAAGCATTCCTTCCCACACTGTGAGTTGCCATTATCGCCAAAACAGAAAGCCAAGAGACTCACTCAGTGCTCACTCACTTTTTAATCCGTCAGACACGTAACGGCCCTGCTTGGGGAACTGAGAGATGCACAGATGAAGCTGAGCGCTGTCCAGGCATTCACAGCTGGGGGGCGGGGATCTGCTCAGTGGGTCACCACAGGCGCAGGGCCATCATGCTCGAAGTCAGACAGTCAGGGCTCTCCACCGAATGTAATATCTAACTACAGAAGTAGAGTGGAAGCCTCTTAAGAGACTGGTAGTTAATTCATCCAAACAGTGCATTAACGCTCAGAATAATGAAAGAAATATACAATATACTGGAAACATTTTATTTTAACTGAAAACTTGTACATGCACATTCCTTGGTCATTCTTTTAGTATACGAACAGTCTGTTCTTTGAATGTGGGACAACTGTTACATGTACAAATAGCTTGAGATTGTTGTGATTTTGCCCCTTAATCTTTTTGATCTAAGCTATACCCATTTTTTTTTTTTTAGTAGCTCACCTTTAAGGAGTATTTCCAAATTGTCGGACTCTGTCTTCACGGAAACAATTATCTTCAATTTCACACTTGTAGTTTATATTATAATAAAATGCAAAGCCACGATAGCAAGTGCAGTGGGCAAAAAGTACTCTTGGCAAACAGGGTTAACTGGTGGAGGGAGCAGAGCGTGTGGGTGTCCTGGGGAGGATCGCTGAGCCATCAGCGTTCACTGTGGGCGTCAGTCAGAATGTTTTCAGGGAGTGGAGGGCACTGGTTAATCTGGTGAATTAGTTCAGTGGAAGCTGATTAAAGAATTTTTACTGTAATGCACACTTCTTAAAGAAAATTAGGAAAAAAAGCACAAATTAGAAGAAAAAAATTGCCCAATCCCATCATTCAAGCACAACTACTGATAACATTTTGGTGATTTTCCTTCCTGCCTTGCTTTTAGGTATAGTTGTAACTCCACTCTCTATTTTTAAAAATCTCTCCTGACGGAGTCATGTAGCATGACCCTGTCAACCTGACCCACCCCGTTCCATTTTCTTCGTAATCTCTGCTTTGACACACTCCCTCCCGTGTTCCCCTGTAGCGCCCTTTAGGAGGCATTCTGGCTGCTCACCCGTTTAACGTTTCCTGGGAGCTTACTCTTCGTCTTTGCCTGCAGATTCAGTATTTCCTGCAGAGGCGGCCGTCCCTGAAGACCTTGTTTGTGGACAGCTACAGTGAGATGCTCTTGTAAGTGATGCTTTGACTCTTATGCCTCAATAGCAGACCGCATCTCTTGGCCCACTTCCGAGGTTATAGCCATCAGCTCTCACTCATTCTCTCACATCTGCTGGGCCTGGAACATAGTAGGACCTCACAGACATGTTGAATGAATGATGTAAGGCACTCAATAAACGTTTGTTGGGTGAATGAATACTGAGGTCCACTCTGTGCCAGAGACGTTCCAGGTGCTGCGAATGACAGGCGTGTTCCGTGGGCTCACGTAGTTTGTAGTCTGAGTTAGATGTACCCTAGTTCATTTTTCCCATCTGTTTGTCCATCCATCTGGGATTCCCTGAGTTGGCACTGGAATACTGAGATGAAATAGACATGGTTCCTTCCTTCAAGGAATTTCCAGTCTGCAGGGCAGTGTTTCTCAACCTTGGCCCTCTGGACATTTTGGACTGGATAATTCTTTGTTGTGGGGGCTGTCCTGAGCATTGTAGGATGTTTGGCAGCATCCATGGCCTCGATCCGCTAGATACCAGTAGCACTCTCTGTGTCCCTCAGTCTTGATGATCAAAAATGTCTCCAGATATTGCTAAATTCCCCCCACTTAGGGGAGGGGTACAAAATTGCCCCTGATTGAGAATCATGGCTTCAAGGGGAGAGAGATAAGCAAAAACACAGTTATAAAGCAATGTGGATGTCAGGGAGAACCTCCTTCCTTCATAAAATAACCTCGAACCTTATGAGCTTCCCTTGGAGGGCCCAGAATACAAAGCGGGCTTCCAGATGGGGAAGGGTCCTTCTCCTGGGATCTCTGATTATGTCCTCTGCTCTGATCTCCAGGTTTCCCTCATTCCTGGGGCCTCTCTATTCCTGGCAAGTGCAAGGAGTTGATTTCTCCTCCTATTGCAGCTAGCTGGTCCCTATGACTCACAAACCTGGTCATAATCTTGAGATACTTACATTTTAGCCCCAAATAGCAAATTCAAGGGCAGGGTCTAAGGTTAGCACAGTGCTGATTTACTTTACTAAGAGAGGCAATGTTCTCCTACCAAACCTTATACCAATGAACTCGATTCTGTTCCTAGGAAGATCCATTGTGGGCATGTTAAAAGTTATTTTATTTTCTCAAAGCTATGCATGCAAATAGGTAAAAATTTAAAAAGTACTAAAAAGCTTACAGCCCATACAGGAGTTGGGCGTCCCCACCCTTCCCATTCCGTGGAATCCTCCTTCCATTCTTTTAGGTCTTTCTTCTGACATTTATGCATCTGGTAGATGAGACTGAGCATCTTATACTACTTACCCTCCTCCAGCCTTCCAGTATGGTTTGTAATAGTTTTTGTTCTACTCATTATTTAGTATTTACATTCTTATGCTTCTGCAAATATTATTTGCAGTTGAGTTTCACAATATACTATAGCATTTCTTTTCTTTTTGTTTCTTCTAAAGTTAATAATTACCTCATTTGCATTTGTTTAGTTTTCTTTGTACCCATTGTTAATTCTTCCCACGTCTTGAAGCCTCTGGGTACAATTTTCCCCAAAATCAATCACATAAATTGTATGATCAGATTCCTCATATTTTTTTCTTGAGGGATTTCCTCCTGGAGCGTTGTCATCCATCTCTCACTGGGCTGGTTGTCTTCTAGGCTGGCTGCTTAGCTGTCATCCTGGGACTTCTCTTTGCTGCCAACCTTGGAATTCATCTTGCTTTCCTCCTGGGTTAGAGTTCCTGTCTCTTTCTTGATTTCTCCCCTTGTTTTATTTGAGCACATCCTTCAGTATGTCCACTGGTGAAAAAAGTGGTATAATGGCAGAAGGCACAGTGATAACAGCTCTCACCGTGCCTGATTCTTGAGTCCCATTGCTCCCCTGTGAACATCCAGGGTATTATCCCTTCACTAGCACCTTGGAGATCCCTGTTAACTCCCTCTTCACTTGGATCTCTTATTTTCTGACCCCTGTATCTTCCTCTTTCTTGATCTACTTCCTCATTTTGGGGGAGGACAGCCTCAACCAAAGAAAGAAGGCACATAGTGGGGAAGGGGGAGTACAATTTCTTTTAAATCTGGCATGTCTGGAAGTATTTCTACTATAACTTCACATTTGATTGATAATTTGGTTGGGTATAAAATTCCTTTAAAAATTTGAAGTTATTTCTCCATTATTTCCTTGCTTCTAGTATTACAGATGACAAGTCCAAAGCCATTCTAATTCTGGATGTCTTTTAAGACCTGTTTTGGTTTTTCTCTTTGTAAATCTCTAGTATCTTCTATTTGTTCCTAGTGTTCTGAAACTTAATGATGTGTCTTAATTGGATTTGTTTTTATCCAATGTTCTGGGCTCTTAGTGGGCTCTTTCAATGTGGAAATTTATGTTCTTTATTTTTGGCATATTTTCTTGAATTATTTCTTGATCTCTCTTCTGGAACTCCTGTCATTTGTATATTGAACCTCCTGACCTAGTCCTGAACTAGTTCTTGTATTTTCTCACTTATGTTCTCTCTCTTTATCTTTGGCTCATCTTTCTGGGTTCAAAGCAACTTTAATTTCCAACCCTTCTATTTAGTTTATTATTTTTGATAACACGTTTTTAATTTTTAAGTGCTCTTTTAAAAAATTGTTTGCTCCTTATTTATAGCACCTTATTCTTGTTTCATGGATGTAATATCTTCTTTTGTTGCTCTAAAGCTATTAAGATAGTTTTTGGTAAATTTTTCTTCTTTTTACATAACTTTGGTTTTATCCAAGTTGTTGTTTCTCCTTTGCTTGTTTTGTTCTCGCGTGTTGGAGGCTGTCCTCAGGATATCTGGAAATCTTTGATGTCTGCTCGTCATTAAGAGTTGAGGACTAAAATGCTGGTTGCAAGCTCTTCATGTGTGAATGGGGCTTATCAATTTTGAGCTTCACTATAGGCTGGTCTAGATTAACCATTTATTGGAGAATATCCAAAGTCAGTCTATTGCATCTTTTTGGTCTTCTACTGGAGGGACAAAGTCTGGCCGCCAGCTTTCTGAGAGCCAAGTGGAAAAGAGGGCTTTCTGTAATCTGTATTGTATAAAAATCACATTGTCTCCTGTCTTTAGTAAAACTCCAATGTTTTCACTGGTGTTTGATGAAACTACGTCCAAAGACTCTCTGTTTTATCTTCTCCAGAAAAACCTCCGCTCTTCCTTATTTTAGGTGTCTTTGCCTCTCCTCCAGAGGTCCCGAAGTCTTTTGAGGCTCCTGGATTAAAGAGTGGGTGCTCAGCTTTCCCCACCATGGATTCAGATTTGGCTCTCTTGGGTCTGCCAAGTCAGTTTCCATTTGTCCACTGCTTCCCAGCTTCCAAAATCCCTATGTGGGGACTCCATTTGCCACCCAAGGCAGCCCTTTACCTATTTCAACTGGCATTAGTTCATATTTTGGCCACGGTTCTGCAAATGCAGAGGAATAGTTATTCTTTGCAGTAGAACTCCCATTGATGAGCCAGTTTATTGACATCAGTTTTCAGTAGCCTCACATCAGCAGAAGGGCCTGTTTGGCTGGGTTCTCTCACACAGACGGGAGGTGAGGTGGTCGACAGTGAACATGTAGCTGGGGGACCCTTGGGCAGAGGCCGTGATGAACACGGAGACCTGGGATGAATAAGTGCAGAAGGGACCACTGAGCAGACTCTATCATAGGACCGTCCAGATGTCCTCCACCCTGTCCAGGCCTCCTATTGGGCAACCCCCACCCAAATAAGGAGCTGAGGGACATCTTCCCTGGCTCTGGTCCTGAGTTTGAGGGCATGACCAACAGACTCTACCCGTGGTTTTTCGGGAGAGCGTGGCCTGTCCCTCCTCCCGGGCCTAGGCCTCCTAGGTTCTCTGTTGTCCTGAGGCTCTTGTTCCCGGGATTGGGCAGGGACGTTGTTGGGGCTAAAGCAGTGTTTCTCAGCACTTCATCATTACTGCCTTTTTAGACTTTTTTTCCTAATTGCCCCTCCCATGAAACTAATACCACAAATATACTGTATAGCTGTTTATGTACTGTATTTATATCTGTGCTTTTGTATAAAGAAAATAAGATTTTAAGACACCCACCCCCTCCCCCAAACCAATATTTGCCCTCTTGGGAGTGACATTGCTCCCACTTAGAACCACGGCCTGAAGGAGGTAGGACCCCCAGCCTACCTCCCACCACAGCCTTTGGTCTGTATCTCTGAGGAGAGGCCCAGGCTGCTGGGGTCTTCTTGTGTGGGGGTGCCAGGCCTCTGGATGCCCTGAGTCAGAGCTTCCTTGTCCATCCACCCTCAGCTTTGTGCAGTCGCTGTTCATGCTGGGGACCGTGGTGCTATACTTCTGCCACCGCAAGGAGTACGTGGCCTCCATGGTGTTCTCCCTGGCCATGGGCTGGACCAATATGCTCTACTATACCCGTGGCTTCCAGCAGATGGGCATCTATGCCGTCATGATCGAGAAGGTGGGTGCCAGTGCCCGAGTGGGTTCTCTAAAGAGCCACTTTACCTTGTGAGTGTGGGGGTCACGGTCCCACAAATTCTGTCTACTCTATGTAGAGCCTGGAGAAGTGCTGGTTTGGCTCAGGACCCACTTTCCCAGCGAATTCCTCAAGAATCAGGCAATTTGGCCTTGACTTAGGTTTGGTGCTCCCCTGAAACTTGACGCCCCTGTATACCAGGCCCCCCTCTCCAGAACAAAGGCCCTGAGGAGCTGCGGATGACTCCCTCATGACACTGGAGCTGATAGCCACCAAACCCAGCCCTCCTGCATGTTCTCTGGCTCCCCTGGGGCTCCAGGTTAACCCCCAGGCTGACGCAGTCCTGGCCCTGCCTGGGCCCCGACACAGTTCTGACAAGCCTGCTCTCTCCTGCAGATGATCCTGAGAGACCTGTGTCGCTTCATGTTTGTCTACCTCGTTTTCCTGTTTGGGTTTTCCACAGGTAACAGGCGTGGCCGGGGCTGGTAGAAAGCCAGGGCTCCTGCTCCCCCAGCTTCCCTAGAGAGGACTCTGCAGGGCTGAGTGAGGAGGGGCCCGGTGGGGTGTGTGTCTGCAGGTGACACTGAGCACACCGAAATGAGCAGGAGAACCTGGAAATGGGATTCATAAATCATTTAATTTTTGAAGTACAAAGTGTTGCTTGCCTATAGGATAGCTGCATTTTAGCTCAGTTTTTTTTCCTCTAAATTTTATTTTGACACTATTTCAGACTTACAGAAAGTCGCAAAAAATAGTACAAATCCCTCTACACTCTTTGCCCATATTCCCCAAATTTTACATTTTTAGCACTTTATCTCCCTGCTATACTCCATACACACACACACACACATACCCCACACACTTGAAAGGAAAACAGAGTAAATTGCAGACACAATCAGCCCTTTCCCACTAAATACTTCAGGACATTCTCTCACATAAACACAGTATAATGATCAAAATCAGGAAATTAACATTGATACAGTACTATTAGCCAATCTAACAACCTTATTCCAATTTCACCAATTATCCTAATAATGTCTTTTACAGAGAAAGAAAATCCCAGATCATGCATTACATTCATTTCTCAAGGCTCTTTCCTCTCCTTCGGTCTAGAGCAGTTCCTCAATGTTTCCTTGTCTTTTGTGACCTTGGCATTTTTAATGATAAAGGCCAGTTTGTGCAGTGTCTCTCCATTTGGGTCTGTCCGATGTTCCCTCGTGATTAGATTCAGGTGCGCATCTTCGGTAAGAATATCAAGGAGGGAACGTGTGTCTTCCTCAGTGCGTTGTATCGGGAGTCTCACACTGACCGTCCCATTTCTGGTGAGGTTAACTTTGATTGCTTGGTTTTGGTGATTCTGCCAGATTTCTCCCCTGTCAAGTTTTTATCTTTCCCTTTGGAACTGGTAAGTAATTTGTGAGGAGATGCTTTAGACTATGTCTAGACATCCTGTTTGTCATCAAAGTTTCTCCCAGTGGTTTGAGCATCCACTGCTGGTTCTCACTGGAATCACCTAATCCTCATAGTTGCCAAATGATGACATTCTGACTTTGTTTCTTCTGCCTTTGTTTGCTGGCATTCTATTGTAAGGAAGAACTTTCCATTCTCCCACATTTAATTATTGACATCAGTATGGCCTCGTAGATTCTTTTTGTTTTTTGATGGATTCTCACTTTGTTAAATGGTTATAACTCCTTACTATTATCATCTACTTTGATGCTCAAATCGTCTGAGAAGTTATCATTGGGAGCCTCTTCAAGCTGGTTCCTGTGCCCTTTTCACACATCCACATAATTATTTGAGCACCTGGCTCTGCTCTGATCCTCCTCTGAGTCCTGCAGTTACACGGCTCGCACGTTATACCCTCCCCCAGCCCCGCCCTGCAGCCTGTTTTGGAAGCTTAGTCTGGGAGTTAGGGGCGGCTTTGACTAGAGCTTTGCCTCGTATGGATTGGCGTGGGCTCTGGCGCCTGGTCTGAAGGCCCTGGGGTCAGTAGCCACGGGAAGGGGTTAGGCCCCAGGGGTTAGCGGATCCCGGATATGCAGTAACCACAGGACACAACTGCCACAGAAGCTCTCAGGCTCCGGACTACATTTCCCAAAGAAGAGTGCAGAATACTTCAGGAGGCCATTCTGCTCTGAGCTGCTTAGCCCCCACAGTTCTGGAAGGGGCTGGCTCTGGGCCACCCTCTAAGAGGCACAGGCAGACAGGGTGTCACTGAGAAATTGGGCGTGGATCCAGGGCTGACATGTAAGATTAGGCATGTTGTGCACTGCACAAAGGTGGCTGTATTCTCATTGTAAATCTGGATTTGTATATTTATTTCAACATTTTTTTCCTAGCAGATGATGATAAAGTTCTTATTGTAATGAAACAGTATATTATGACAATTTTCTGATAGTTTTGAAGAAAAGGGTGCTTATTATTATTATTATTATTTTTTAAATTCACACAAAGGTGCTGCATAGCCAAGTAGCATCCCCGCAGCAGACCCATCCTGGGGTAGCAGGTGTGTATATTGGGGGACCTGGGCTCTTGGCTTCCATCCAGCCACATCCCTCCCTCCCCATGCCCTGTAGCGGTGGTGACACTGATTGAGGACGGGAAGAATGACTCCGTGCTGGCTGAATCCACGTCACACAGGTGGCGAGGGCATGGCTGCCGGTCACCTGACAGCTCCTACAATAGCCTGTACTCCACGTGTCTGGAGCTGTTCAAATTCACCATTGGAATGGGCGACCTGGAGTTCACGGAGAACTACGACTTCAAGGCTGTCTTCATCATCCTGTTGCTGGCCTACGTGATTCTTACCTACATCCTCCTGCTCAACATGCTCATCGCCCTCATGGGGGAAACCGTCAACAAGATCTCGCAGGAGAGTAAGAACATCTGGAAGCTGCAGGTGGGTCAGGTGGTGGGGTACGCACAGCAGGAGACTGTCAGCTTCTCTGTCTGCTGCTTAACACAGCTGGGCGCATGAGCCCCTGCAGGTTTGAGGAGGAGGTGGAAAGTCCAGCTAGGCCCGGGGGGTCAAGCAGCAGCATCTCCCTTAGCCAACTCCCTTCTGGCTCCTCCTGCAAGGTCATCAGCTGGTGTTTATAGACACTGTGTTTACATGGGCTAAGTGGTCCTCGAGGGAAGGAGATAAAGGGCTTAGCCCTGTGCAGTGCCCACCTCGGAGGAACTTGTCTAGGGTGGGCACCAGAGACCAAACTCAGAGTGGGTGGCTAATATGGGGTGGGCCCTGACAGCCGCATTTTTGAACCGCCTGGTCCACATCTGCCCTCCCAACTAATAATAGAGCTATCATTCTTATTAAGTGGCATTGGCTCTATGCCAGATACTCTTCTGTGTGTCTCACTTACGTGCTTTCATTTAATTCTCACAACGATGCTATCAAGTGGGTACTATTACTATCCGCAGTTTTGGATGAAGGCACCGAGGCATAGAGGAATTAGGTAGCTGTGTCCAAGGCAACTAGTAAGCAGCCCAGCTAGGAATCAGCCGCTGAAGTCTTGCTCCAGAGGCCTGCTCTTAACCACTGCGCTATGTTGCCCCTTCGTGAGCTCCTCAGGGAAGGGTCTGGGCCTGGTCACCCCACATCTCTCATGGGGCTGGGCAGGCTGAGCTTGTTCCATGGAGTGTGCACCTGCAATGGAAACAAGCCCAGTTTAGAGGCCACGGGAGGTCCAGCTCAGACGTGCTGGGGCTGGGAGAAACCCTGAAGAGGCTGATCTTAGCAGCCACACCAGTAACAAGGGGCAGTCCCTGGATGAGCCCTCTGCCCCTCCACCCTTTGTGTCTTCCCACAGAGAGCCATCACCATCCTGGACACGGAGAAGAGCTTCCTTAAGTGTATAAGGAAGGCCTTCCGCTCAGGCAAGCTGCTGCAGGTTGGGTACACGCCTGATGGCAAGGACGACTACAGGTGGTGTTTCAGGTAATGCCTGGGCAGGAACCAAAGCTTGGGGAGCTCAGGGGCTCAGCTAAGGGGTATGGGGGATGCACCTGGAGCCAGCCGTGGGTATAGAGGCCTGCCTCAGCCCCTCTTGGGGCCAGTCATGGGCATAGAGGACTCTTCCAAGGCCAGCTCTAGGTACAGGGACTGCCCCAGGGCTCAGCTGTGGGCTTAGGGGACCCACCTTAGATCTTAGCTGGTGAGACCCTGACATTAAATACTGGAAAATGAGGGGGCCCAGAAGGGGTCATTTAGTGATTAGGGTCAGATCCAAGACTCCAATATTTAAAGTCCCTGGGCCCCCTAGTAGGGGTGGTGTCCAAAGGCAGGCCCTCCTTGGCCCACCCCTACCACTCTGTCTCCCCATCCTGGTCTATGGGCTTCTTGGGACTGCCCGTGGGGTCAAGCCCTCGACCTAGGCTCCCAGGCCACCAGCTCCCTGCTGCCCTGTCTCCTCACCCTGCAGGGTGGATGAGGTGAACTGGACCACCTGGAACACCAACGTGGGCATCATCAACGAAGACCCTGGCAACTGTGAGGACATCAAGCGCACCCTGAGCTTCTCCCTGCGGTCAGGCAGAGGTGAGGCATGAGGGGAGGGTGCTGTGGCATGGAGGTGGCCTGATGTTGGGCAGATGAAACCTTGGGGTCCCCCACTCCTTGCAGACCTTCCTCCCCCACAGCCTGGGTGCTGTGGCAGCGCCAGTGTCAACCACTGGCTCACACACGGTCACGGGTACTCGTGCTCTCAGGTACACCTGCACGGCTGCCTGCTCTGTGTGCGCATGCGTACGGCTCTGCCAGCGCCCCTGGCCCCGCACCTGTCCTCAGTGCCCCAGTGGAAGCAGCTCAGCCCACATCCAGCTCCCTGGGTGGGCCGGCCTCGTGGTGGGCTGCCCTCTCTCCTCTGCCCCTTCCTCACACCCAGCGTCTGCACTCAGCTCCGTGAGGCTTACGGACAAGTGGGGGCACGTGCACACTCCCCTCGCGTGGACACAGCCAGGCAGGCAGAGGAGGGAAGAATGGGACGAGTAAAGGGTACATCTTGGACAGAACAGCCCTGCGGAAAGTCACTGCCAGAAGCAAAAGCCTTGTTCTTGATTCAGCGCTGGCTTGGTTGCTGTAACCTTGGACTGTCTCCCAGAGTGCTGACAGCGTTGATCTCGAAGTGTCTGCGTGTTTTTCTGATGTTTTGTGGAGGCCTGGGTGTTTGGAGCTGTCTACCTCGCCTTTTGGCTGATGTCGCTAATTCTTGACATGAACAAAGAATGAATCAACTGTTGATAGTTTGCTTTTTTTGGCAGGGTGGGGGAAGGGGAGTAAGTTTTCAGACCAACTTGCCTGACAGCATGATGCTACATCTATCATATTTGATATCGCTCCATAGGGACGCTCATTTTTATATTTCATAAACTGTAAAAAAGACCAACTTCATTGAGGTGTAATTTACACACAATAAAACATACACATTTTACACATACAGTTTGATAGGTTTCGACAAATAGATACATTCAGGCGCGCACCACCCCTCTCAAGAGAGAAAACATTCCCATCAAGGCAGAGAGTACCCTCCTTTGTGGTCATTTCCACCCGCCCCATCCCAGGTAACTAGTTATCTATTTCCATCACTATAGATTAGTTTACATCAGCTATTGTTCACCTGAAAACATTCATGTCACCCTCACATTTGAACAATATTTTCATTGGGTGTAGAATTCTTTGGTTTTCAGTAGTTTGACTGAGATGTGCTCAGGTATGATTTTCTTTGGTTTTATCCTGCTTGAGGTTTGCTGAGATTCTTGTGTCTGTGCATCAGGAGATTTCATCAAATTTGGGGAACAATATCTATTTTGCTTCATTCTCCCTCTCTTCTCCTTTTGGGACCCCAGTTACATGCACGTTAGACCATCTGATGTCGTCCCATAGGTTTCTGAGGCTTTGTTCGTTTTTCCTCACTGTTTTTTCCCTGTGTTCCTCAAATTTGGTGATTTCTATTGATCTGTCTTCAAGTTCACTGAGCCTTTTCTCAGCCATCTCCAAACTGCTAGTAAGCCCACACAGGGAATATTACATTTCACGTATTGTGCTATTCGCTTTTAGAATTTCTATTTCGTTATTTTTTACCGTTTCCATTTCTCTCCTGAGAGTGCCTAGCTGTTCTGTCATCAAGACCATATTCTCCTTTGGTTCTCTGAACGTATTTATAATAGCTGCTTTACTCTCTCTGTCTGCTAAATCTGCTAAATCCAACATCTGGGCCACCTTGGGGTCAGTTTCTATTGACTGCCTTTTTCCCTGACTGTGAGGCACATTTCCCTGTTTCTTTGCACATCTTGTAACTTTTCCTTGTATGCTGGGCATCGTGAAGAATGTGTTGCAGAGACTCTGGGTTGAATTTTTGTTCTAGTTGGCTGTTCAGTTACTGATGAATCACCTTGAAATTGTGTAGGCTGAGTTTTAAACTTTATTATGATAGATCTGTGGAAATGCCAAGGTGTTTGCCAGTCCCATCAAGCTGGTGGGATTCAACCTCCTGACTGTTTCCACTGAGGATCTCGTCAGGACTTGGTATTAGCGTGTGTTAGGGTGGGCCTTGAGTAGAACTTACTCTAGGGCTGTAGAGTAAGGAGGGCATCTCTGGCGTCTCAGTTTGATCCTCAGAGTAGGATAAGGGTGTTAAGGAGGTCTCTCCACTCTCACTGGGCTGGACCTCCAGTATCCCTCAGTGCTGCTCAACCTCCAGTGTCTCTGTCCCACTTTCAACCCTATAGTGGCCACTCTCTGGTAAGCCTCATGCAGTCTCACCCTGAGCAAGCTCAGCCCAGCTCAGCCAAGGACCTGGGCGCACTCCGTCCCAAAGACTTCTGGACCTCCACACTGCAGCTCCCATCTTTGTCTTCTCCTCTGCCCTGTCCCACAGATTCTAGCTGCTTCAGCTGCCCCAAACTCTGATCTCTTTTCCTTAGCTCAGAGGCACTGCCATGCTCATCCTGGACTCCTGCTCACTGCACGGTAGTCAGAGAGCTTGTCCCTGAGCAAAACATTGGGGCCATCCTGGGGCTCACCTTATGAATGTCACCTCTCTCAGCAATGGCCGTTTTTACTGCCTGTTTTCCTGTGTCTGAAAACATTGCTGCATGTATTGTGTGCAGTTCTGTGATTGTTTACAGCAGGATGGCTAGCCTTGTACTGGATACCCCACCAGAGCTGGAAGTGGAACTCTATCAAGAGGCTTCCTTTTGGAAAACTACTCAATGGCTTCGTCAGTTTTCCCAGAGGCCTCCTGCAATCCTGTTATTTTCCCACAAGTCACATTGGAAGCACTCCCCATGTCACGTCACAATACTTATTGATGATCTCTTCTTCAGTTGTTAGCTGGTCTAACTTTGCCACAGAGCCATTGGAAGATGGTTTTGCACGTGGCTTGAGCAGTTTTCCATCATTGGTCTTATCGATTTCATGAAATCTCACATCTTTCCAAGATTTGCTGTTTCACTTCGCGGATGATGTGCATTATGTTTGCATGACATTCTTGGCTGTTTACAATGTGCCCATTCACTGTGATATTAATAAAGACATTGACCCTGTGGCAGGGATATGCACATTCATGTTAATTGGGTTGGGGCTGGGGGATGGTTAGAGGTTCCCCCATTTCACACTTATAATTAATTAGTGAATGTTTCCTGAAGATTTTGCGTCCCTATACAACTTTGCAACAGGGACAAATCCAATAATCAGTAGTCAAATAATTTAGATGACAAAGCTCTCCCCCCACCCACATAGTGCATGTGATTGGGAGGAGGTGACGGGGTGCATGAGAGAAAGGCCAGGGAAGAAAACTGGTCAGCAGAAGAGCTGAGAGAGCACTTGAGGAGGTCTTGGCCTCGGGACTGGGAACCCCATGCCTCTTTTAAGGGCCCTGGGGCTGGAGCTGGGCCAGGCAGTCTCTGAGGCTGAGTCCCTACCACCCAGCCAGCCGGAGATGTATGTCAGTGAGCACCTGGCCTGTCTCCCCATGGAGCCCTCCCGCTTTTATGCTCTGGTTCCCTGAGGGATCCCCTTCAGCAATTCATGCCTGGTGTCAGCCTGGGGTTGGGGCACAGACCAATGTCAGCCGTGGGCCTGGGGGAAACACCAGGACCTGGAGAATTCAGCTAGAATGGTCACGATGGGCCCAGTATCCGGCATTCCTGATGCCTTTGAAATGTGGCCGGCATTGGACACCAGCAGAGGGGCCTGAACTGTGGCCTGAGGGTGGGAGGTGTGAATTTAGGCTGATTTTCCAGAGAGATCTCATCCAAGGTGGCCAACCAGAGGGCGTGGCTGACCAAGGCTCTGGTGGATGGAAGGAGAGCACGCACAGCTTTTCCCCTTGCCTGTCATTTCTCTGAAGTGGCTGGGGAGCTGGAGGTGGCTATGGGGTGACAATGGGGTCATCTTCAGGAGCTTCCTGGGATATCAGGTCACACTTGAGAGCCCCGTTTGAGGCCCAGTGTCACTAGGGTTCCCTTGGCATTGTTCCCAATCTGCTGTGCGCCAGTGGGGCCTGGACCCCAAATCCTGATTCTTTGGCTGGTGTCCATCACCCTAGAGCTGATCCGGTGTCGAGCCACTCCCAGGGCAGGCCCAGTGTTGCTCTGTGGAGACCCTCTCTCCCTCCATGTGGGCAGGGAGGGAATGGAGGCAAGAGAGGCAAACAATGGCCTCTCATGAGGCCACAAGTCAGTCAGCATGGGGTGAAAGATTATTATCTGGAGATTGGTAAGGCCAACAAATAAATGTTTATTGTTGTTTTGCTACATCCAAGACAGTAATGATGTCTTACTCTTCAGTTTCAGGGAGAAACTGGAAGAACTTTTCCCTGGCTCCCCTTTTAAGAGAGGCAAGTGTTCGAGAAAGACACCCTGCCCCTCCTGAGGAAGTTCATCTGAGGCACTTTGCAGGGTCCCTCAAGCCAGAAGATGCTGAGATCTGCAAGGATCCTGCTGCTTCAGGGGAGAAGTGAGGGACCCTCACAGGGGGCTCTCAACACTGTGGGCCTTGGGGTACCAAACAGTGGCTGGGGGGCTGGGTAGGGAGCACCAGTACTCTCAGCAGCCTGGCCTGGTATGCGCCTGCCCAGGCACTTTCCCAGGCTGTATTGACCAGATAAGCCATGGGAAGCACGTTGGATGCATGGGAAGAGATCTTCATCCAACCCTCCCTGTCCCCAGGTGGATCTCCCAACAGGAGAGGAGCTTGCTTTCAAGGTTTTACTGACTTTATTAAACATCACGAATGATGACTCTCTGCTTGGACATATGTGACGCTCCTGTTAACTTTGATTTCATCTTATTGGGAGTGAAAGTAAACGAAGCCCAGGAAAACACCTTTTAGAACAAAACATGTCCTTGGATGTAAAACACCGGAAGCCTTCTTCCACGTCTCCCTGTCCAGAGTGGTCAGGGGCTGAGGTCGTTCATGCTCAGAGAGGTGGGAGAGGCCACCCCACTGCCAGCTCTGCCAGCAGCAGGTTTTTTTCAGAATGACTTCATCCTTCTGTGATACATCATGATTCCAAAAATATTAGCTCTATTGCTGTTCAAATAAAAGTACAGAACCATGTCCCAAAGCCACGTGGCAAGAATTTTTTGATCTTTCATTTGTAGTGGCCATAGTCCTGCCCCCTGCAGTGGCACATGCTTCTGCTTCCATCCATCCTGTCATCCATCAAATGAATAAATAAACAAACATGTATCATATCAGGTGTGAACTTTGTGCCACTCATTGGGCCAGCACAGCTGATTGGCTCTGTGTGGTCCATGTGTGCATGCATGTGTGTGTACTACCATGTACGGCCAGAAGCCTCTGGTCACCCTTTAGCTGTGACCCATGGGCGAGGGCACTCCTTCCTGCATACACCTACCATACTCAGCAAACTGTGGGCCGTGGGCCAAATCCTGTCTGCCACCTGTTCTTGTAAACAAACTTTTATTGAAACACAGCACGGCCATTCATTTCCATGCTGTCTATGGCTGCTCTCAGGCTGCAGTGCAGAGTGGAGTAGTTGCCACAGAGACCGAATAGGCTGCAAAGCCTAAAATATTTACTATCTGGCCCTTTACAGAAAAGTTTGCTGACTTTGTGGAATAGAACTCAACAAACAGTGATCCAGAAGAGACGGCCCAGTCGCTGGCAGGGTTATGTGAATGTCTGTGCAGTGTGGAATGAGCTGCCTGCTCACGGAATTGTTGGCTGTTGGTTGATGAAAGGATGGATGACATTAGCTGAGGCTGGGGCTTCAGTCATAACGTGAGAGTGGTACCTGAGGGAGACACCAGGACTCCCTCCTCCACATTCTCCAGCATCACATCTGCCCCCACACACGAGGTCTGTCACTAATGAGGTGGCCGGGTGTGAAGTGAGCCGTGGCCAGACCACAACCAATGAGCATAGACGAGGAATACTGACAACTAGACTGTATTGAGTGTTTACGCCAAGTGTTCAATGTGCGTTAGCCTTCAAGCCTCCTAACAGCCCGTGAATGGCTATTAGCTCCATTTTATAGACGAGAAAACCGGGGCTGGGACAGTTAATAAGGTTACACAGCCAGCAGACAGCATCGCCTGGGTCTAACCCCAGGCAGTCTGACTCTAAAGCCGGGAACTTAACTGCAGGCCTGGCTTCCCGGCAGAGAACGGGCTGGGGCAGGCCGGCCTGTCTCCGGTCAGAAGGGAGAGGGGAGGGCTTCTGGCTCCCTTTGTGGACCCGGGACCTGTTGCTCTTCCTGCAGGCCTTCCTCAGAAAATGTCGCATAGATGTCAGGTCTCTGAAAGTTTCTGTAAATTGGATCAACTTTCCAGCTCAGAGCTGGGAGAAATCTTGTGGTGGTCTTTTGTGAAATGAATGATCACAGCATTTTGTGTGAACCTGGTTTGTTTAAAGGACATGCCTGCATCTAGCCCATTCTTTTTCTTTTTGTATCTGTCACTGTCTCTTTATCTCTCTCTGTCTCCATGTCCCCCCTCCATCACTTGGAGGCGGGATGAGCCACAACCCAGAATCTCCGATGGGGCTGCTCCACTCTTCTAGCCCAGGGACAGCTAGGGCTTGCCAGGACGCAGACGGACCCTCTTCTGACCACTGTCGAGTGGGCCTGCTTAGGCCCAAGGCTGCTGATGGGGCTCTGCCTGGTTCCCAGGCCCTCCTCCTTCTTCGCTGCACCCAGTGGGGTGTTTCCTAGAGCGGGCCAAGGGGTCAGCCCCTCCCTGGCTGCACCCACCCCACAGAAACCCCTTTTCTCCCTCTTCTCTCTTGAGGGGAACCTTGGGGGCCTGCTGTCTGGGCCTGATGCCTGCCTGGTGTGTCCTCCGTGGGGCATTTTACTGTCCACAGCAGACAGATATGGCTCAGAGAGACACTGCTGACTGAGGCTTCCCCTCTGACCTCAGTCTGTCAAAATGGCACATGTGGGGTATGTTGGCAGACGTCTAGGGACTGCCTGAAATTCAGGCCTCTGGGGAGCAGGGCTGAGGCAGAAATATCCAGAGGCTGCCCTTTCCCTCTTCCTGCCAGCAGCCCACCCCTGACCCTATCTCCCCTTGTTATTTTGCTCCACACGCACAGCTGGTTTGAAAGGTCCCTCCTGGGAGTGTTACCTCTTTAGGCTCTGCTGGTTCCATCCACTGTCAGAGTTAGAGCTAAGGTCACTGATGACGGCTGGGCATAACTTAGCTCACGGCTGCACCAAGGAATGAGGAACTGGATTGTGGAGGGCAGTTTGTGAGTTCTTCCAGGCTGTGAATGAGTCCTACCGGTCACCCACGTGGCAGTCAAGGCTGAGCAGGCAATACTGGATTCTACGGGGCTCCAGGCTTGGCAGAAGGAGGCAGGACTCCCGCTCCATCCTCCTGCCCCTGTGCTGCATGGGGCCCAAACACAGGACAGGAATTACGCTAAGACAAGCCGGAGCCGGGCTTCAGACAGGCAGTGGCGCTGCCTTGGTTCGAACTGCTGGCTCAGCCCATCAGTTCCCTGTCTGACCACACTGGTGACAGCATCCCCAACAAGGCCCTGGGCCCCATACCCTGTAAGATTGGGCCAGCACAGCCCTTTGTGACTAAGGGGTCATGGCTGACTCAGTGGCCTGGGGCCACTCAGTGGGCTGCAGCCAGATGTGGCAGCCCAGCTCTGATACCCCACCGACTTCACGTTGCCCAAGCTCGTCACCGCTCCTTGAACGCGCTGAGGTCTCCTGCCTCTGAGTCCCTGCTTCCACGGCTCTTCTCCTGTAGATGCTCCTCCCTCCTTCAGAGTGCAGTCCAAATGCTCCTTCTTCCCTGAACCCATCCTCCACCTCCCTTCTTGGTGGCCCGAGTCCTCTTTGTCCTCATGACCTGTCTGCTGGGGTTAGGATTCCCGCCTGAGCCTTCTCCCACAGGGCCCACCTTCCCCGGCTCTGAAGCCCACACTGGCCCGCTGCTTCCCTGCCTGTGTGGGTTTAATCCCCACTATGTGTTGGATTGAATGGGATTGAATGGGGACCAGTCCAAAGGGGTGGAGCTGCCGCTTCCATGCGTTTGGGGTGGGCGTCGGGGTGGTGGCTCTGAGTCTGTCCGGCAACCTGGACCCTGGCCCACACACAGCAGAGGGGGGCCCCCTTACTCCTCGCCAGGCAGAGTGTGTGACTTTGGGTGGGAGACAGGGGTTTTTTTAGCCAGCTCCAGCCTGGCCTTTGAGAAAATGTGCTAACACAAGGCAAAACATAAGCCCTGAAATTGGGCAACCACTGAACCCCCAGGGCTCTGAGGCAACCAGAAGCGAGCTGGGAGGGGCGAGAGGCTGAGTCAGGAGGGGCAATTAACTGAGTAATAAAGGAAGGACTACGCTTGGTCCGAGACGGGGCTGTAATGTGGAGTTTCAGGGCGTGAGATTTTGAACTGTGTGTGTGGGAACTTTGGGAAACAGCCCCTACTTCACTCACACCCAAAGCCTATTGGCCACAAAGCCAGATTTTCTGCCCCTTCCTGGCCACGGGTCCTGCTGCCCCATGGTCAGAAGCCTGACCCCGCCTCCTGCCTCTCCCCAGGCCTGGCAGGTTGTGGTGATGAAGGATCGAGGGGCTTGCCCCCGGTGGCAGTCAGGGAAGTCCCTGCTGCGTCAGTCACTGGGGCCACCGTCCCTGTCAGCAGAGACTTCCTGCCCCATCCCAGTCCAGTCCTGCCTGCAGGAACAGGTATGCAATTCCTGAGTGATGTGGAGACAGGCAGGCCCGCCAGACTAGCTCCGCCCCCTTCCTGGCTGTGGCCTGGGCCCCAGGGAGGGCACAGAGTGTTCCTTGAAGCTCTGGCCATGGAGGCAGGTGGCCTGGTGGTTGCTGGGAGAATGAATCGCATGACAAAAAAAATAATAGCTAATAGCTGTCCTGGTTTAATGAGTTCTTTCTGAGCTCTGGGACTTGTTCTAGCCCTTTCTATGTGTTCTCTCATTTAGGCCCCACGGTAACTCTGCAAGGTGGGTTTATTATGCACATTTCACAGATGAGGAAACTGAGGCTCGGGAGAAATGACTTTCCCAAGGCCATGCAGTCAGAAAGGACTGAGGCCATCTGACACCAAGGTCTGTGGAACCTAATTTCTGCTGGGGAGGACTGGATGGCGACTTCCTTTGTCTCTGAGGGGACTTGAGCCCAGACTTTGAAGGATGGATACCAAATCTTGAGACTGGCTGCCTTGGGGTCAGCTGGGCCAGTCTGTAGCCGTGGCCTTGCCTCCCGGGGCTCAGGACAGAGCACTTGACTGTTCATTAGGCCCTCCCACCAGCAGGAGCTCTTTGACTCCCCACAGCATTCCTGGGAAGTAGGTATTATGATTCTCATTTCCCAGTTGGGGAAACTGAGGCCCATGATGGGAAGCATTGAGACAAGAGAGGGAAGAGTTGGGACCAGAACTTCAGCCTTGGGATCTACTGCCTCTCCTGCCATCTCCAGGGTTGGAATGAGCTTGGGTGTGGGGGTGACTCACACAGGGCAAGTGGGCGGGCAGGCGCTACAGCTATGGCTGGTGGGTGTGGCCTGCCTGTGCACTTAGGGCAGGTGGCCTGGCCAGTTCTGCCTCCGATGCTTCATTCCAGCCATCCCTCTGCCTGCGATGAGAGCCTCTTGCCTCCTCAGCCACAGTCCCACTGAGGGGCCTTGGGCCTGGGACATGCGGTGATCTCAGAGCAAGGGCAGCCACCACCGCCTGGACCTCACCAGGTGAGTCCTCACCGCACATGGCAGCCAGCGCCCTCCAAGGCCCTGGGACAGCCCAGAGTGAGGACCTCAGGGGTCTTCTGGGCCATGTCTGCCCTTTGCCAACAGGCCTCGGGGGAAGGTTGGGAGGGAGCTTGGGCGTCTGGCAGGGGAAACAAGACTAGACGTGAGCTCTTGGCGGCAGGGAGTGTCCAGGGGCACAGGTTCTGATGGGTCAGGGAACCTTTCCCTGAGGTTTGGGACCTTGGGCAGGGAGAATGCTCACAGTTGCCCAGGGCCAGAAGTGAGGCTCCTGTCTCCCCCAGCAGGCCCAGGGATGTGACTCTCCAGGGCAGTAGTGTGATGACAGCTCAGGATGGCACGAGGTGGCCCCAGAGCTTGAGACAGACAGGGTCCAGACAACCCATAGGTGCTGGGTCAGCAGCTGTGAGGGCTCCCTGTGGCCCCGGGCCTGGTCCATGTCCCAGGAAAAGCCATTCCAGTCTGTCTTAGGGCTCAGGAAGCACTTCCCAGGTAAGGTGAAAAAACCCAATCCCCGAGAGAGGGAGGGCCAGGGCAGGGAGAGAGTCCAGCAGGTGAGAATGCAGTTTAAGGTGTGACTCAGGGAGCTAATTATAGCTGCCGCAGCCCTGGTCTAAAGTTTTCCCGACCCTCTCCTGCCCCGGCTGCCCAGGGCTGCCCCACACTCACGGGCCCAGGGCAGGGAGGATGGAAGAGCCAGCTCTCCTGGGTGAGAGCTTTAGGGTCCTTGGGGAGCATTCGGCCCACTTCTCAGGAAGGAAAACAGAGGCCCAGGGAGGGGTCAGAGACATGTCCCTCATGCCTCTCCTTCACTCTTGACCCAGCCCAGCCTTTTAGCCCCACCTGTCCATGGGTCACCCTGGGTTGGGGAAGGTGGTAAAGACCACCCATCCTCATCGGGCTGTGACTGGGGACACGGCCAGGGACCTGCTGTTCACCGTTCTCTCTCAATGGGCTTTTCCACCTGTCTGGCCTGGAAGGCCCTCCTCAAACTCCCTGCCTCATGGAGCCCGCATTCCAGGGCCAAAGGCCTCCCCTGGACACCTCCTCCTCTCCCAAGGCTGCTCACTTTTAGTCGGGGTGGGGGAGGGGCTGTCCTCTTTCCAAACCTCACTCCGGTCGGACGGATGGCAACCTGCTCTAGAGTCTTCCTTCCGGCGGCTTTCTTAGTTGAGGCAGGATCACCAGTGGCCCCAGCTCCACCCCACGCAGCTGGGCTCTTCTTACAGTAATCCTCCCCCCATCCCACCTCTGTGACTCTGAGGGGGCTCTCTGTGGACAGCTCCAGCTGAGACTGGTCCCCCATTAAATGCTGCACAGTCACCTCCTATCCACACGCTTTCCCCTGTCCATCTCCCCCTCTATGGCCAGCCTACCCTTCCCCGTCCTGACGGCCCCGCAGCAGCTTCCTCCTGGTCCCTTGGCCCTGGTCTCCACCTCCCATGCAGCCTGCTCTCTCTAACGTGGCTATAACCTGGAGCCCTCCCATGTCCCGGCTGCCGCTGCCCTGGAGATGAGCCACAGCTCCTGACCGTGTTCTGGGCCTTCACAGTGTGGCCCAGCCTGCTCTCCCTGCCAGTGCTCCCCATGAATGACCAGGCTCTCCAGCCCACCAGCTCCTTGCCACTCGCTGAACTTTCTCGACCCCTGCTCTTTGCTCAGGCTGTCTGGATTGCCCATCCTCTGCACAGTCTCCTCGGAAGATCTACCAGTCCCTCTTCCTAGCATCTTCCTCTGAGCCCAGCACAGGGTCCAGCCGTACTGAGCATCAATAAAGCAGGTCTGGACTGAGGGCTGCCTTCTCTGCCCCAGGAGAGGAGGCTTAGCTGTTCCCTCCAGGCGAGAAGGGAATCCACTGGACAGACAGCCACGAGGCTGGCTACACTCAGCTTCGGGTGGGTGAGAGAGGTGATCAGTGTGTTAACTGCAGAGACCACCAGTGTGCTGAGAAATCCAAAAACCAGAGGACCCTGAGGCTGTGATATTAGGAGCATAGCGTCTAGAGCAAAGGAGATGACAGTCCTGCTCTGTTGAGGAGAGCTCTGAACACAAAACCTGAGAGGACATTGAGAAGGCAGAACTTATTCTCAGGAGTCCACCTGGAGGTTGGTGGGGCTGGTGATGATGTCTTGAGAGAGGCTAAGGGCATGGTGGTCTCTACCTGGAAGCTCTTCTGGGCTCTCCTAGCACCCACAGGAGCAGGGGGCTGGAGCAGAGAGCAGGGGAAGGTGTGGGGATAGTCTCCCTGCCCCTGAGAAGTGTTGGTGGCCTGGGAAGGAAGGGAGTGAGCTCCCTGTCCTAGGGGGTGTGAGCAGGGGCCACATCATGTGCCACACAGGGGTCTGGAGCCCCCTGAAGCTCCTCTAGGCCTCCTTGACCTCACCTCTGAGCTGTGTTCCAGCCATGAATGCCCACCCCAAGGAGATGATGCCCCTCATGGGCAGACGAGCCACCATCCCCGGTGCGCACCCTGCCATCCTGCAGGAGAAGAGGCCGGCGGAGCTCACCCCCACCAAGAAGAGGTAGGACTGGCAGGCCCAGGCCTGGGTGCCGTGCTCTGAGGGCTCTTTCCTGGGGTGGACCTGAGACTCAGTCTCATCTGGGTGCCCTGGTGCCCGACTAGGGATAACTGGGGGCGGGGGAGAGCAACACTGCACACTCAGGGGCTGAGCTGGGGAGGTCAGTACAACTGGAATAATCAGGGAGGCCTCCCTGGAGGGGTCAGGGGTCACTGAGGCATAAACATTCAGGAAGGCTCCTGGGGGAGGCGAGGGATTGCTGGAGCCATGCTTGAGACGAGGAGCAAAAGGCGGGTGGGAATTCTAGGTCGCCTGGGCCCCCTACTGGGTACATTTCCCATGCACACCAAGGCTTTCACACCCACTGTGTGCCCAGCCAGGTTGCTCAGGCTCTCTAACCCCATGTGTGGAATGGGGATGCTAGCAATGTAGCCAACCGGTAGCATGAGGGTTAACCGGGATCGTGCCAACAAAGTCCTCAGCACTGTGCCTCGGGTGGTCAGTGCCGAGCCCATGTTGGTGTTGATAGTGGTTTTGTTGTCTCCATCTTCATTTTCATCATCGTCATCGTCGTTGTCACTCCACAGGGCCCCTGGGAACTGGGTAGGCCTGGGATGGTTATGATCACTTCTCAGTTGGGGACACAGAGGAGGCGGGAGCAGGGAAGGCACTTCTTTAGGATCAGACCTGGCCCCTGAGCCATCTCCACTGCAGTCCCTTCACCCTCTCCACCAATTCAGTGCCCCTCCTCCACCCAAGCTGTGCTCTCCTTGGACCTGGGTGGGCCCCAGGTCTTGGTTGGCCCATTTGCCCCCTCCTCTGCCCCCACCCCAGGCCCCCTCTTAGGCCAGAGGTGAACTTGGCGCTTTCCCTCTGTCGGATCAAGTAATAATTGCCGAGGTCTTCTGTGCACCAGGCCTGGGGCTGGGCCCAGGCGGGGGACACGGGAACACAGAGAGAAAGAACGCCCGCCCCTGCTCAGACTGGTTGGCGAGAGGGGCACCAAGGAGAATGTGGGAAGTGACCTGGAGAGAGGGTGGAACTACGTGGGGCAGGGCCTGAGGAGGGGCAGGTCGTTCTGATTCTGTGGGCAGTCTCGGGGCACTTCCTGGAGCAGGTGGCGTTAGAGTGGACGATGGCAGGTGGAGAGGAAGGGAAAGGGCATCCTGGGCAGAAGTTTGGGGCAGGAACCAGTGCGGAGTCCCATGTGGCTGAAGTGCTGGGTGGGTGGGGGAGTCTTTGGGGAGACAAATCCCACTGGGACTGGGTCTTGGCAGGCAGTTAAGGAGACTGGACAAACCTGAGGGCAGTGGGGAGCCACAGACGGATTTGGTTGGGAGAGGGAGGGCGTGGTGAGGTTTGCATTTTGGAAAGGATACTCTGGGTGATCTCTGTGGATGATGGATTGGAGGGGAGGCTGTTGGGAAGCTCAAGTGTCAGGTGGTGAAGTCTGAGCCTGGGTAGTCAGGAATGGAGAAGAGGGGATGGATCAGAGAGGTACGGGATCACGGGGTCTATAGGATCCACTATGGGAGGGGAGGAGGAAGAGGACTAAGAGACATCACCTTCTTCTGGTGGGGGGACCTGGAGGGACGTTGGGGCCGTCTCTGACATGGGCACTCCAGAGGAGAAGGAGCAAGGTCAGGAGTTCAGGCGGAAATGTTGGCTGAGAGGTGTCTGAGGGACATCCAGGTGGAAGCTCCATCCTGGAGTGCAGGAGAGAAAACTGGATGGACGTGGAGATCAGACAGGTGTTGGTGGGACCGTGGGGGCAGCCTGCGTCTGGGTGAGAGTAGAAATGTCCTTGAGCTAAGCCACAAACACGGCCCTCCTGCCTCTCTTCCCATCCCCCTCCCTCCCGCTGTCTCAGGGGAGGTTTGCACCTCAGGAAGGATTGAGGACAGGGTTTTGGGAAAATCCCAGGTTCTTCCTACAGTCCGACTGCCTTTTCTGAGCACATGCCTGTTCACGAACTTCCCTCCAGGTTCAGCTCTGCCGACAGCCTTGGCCCAGCCAGGGGCCCGGGTGTGTGACCTTTGTCTCATGAAGCGGTGGCTCCTTCTCTTTCCCCAGGGCTCTTTGAGGGCCCTCACATGCTTACTTCTCCCCAGACCACGAAAGTTTGGGCATCTTCCTCAGAACTAAGTATAGGACTCAGGCCTTGAAAGACAAAGAAAAGAAAAAATCATATGTAAATAAAGAGGGCAATTCTGACCACTAAGGAAATAGGTAGTAATGGTGGAATTGAAGGCACTAAAAAGTCAAGTCTGGGGAGAGACTTGTGGACCTGGAACTTTTCCTGAACTATCATGCCACTCCCCAAGAGCAGCTGCCACCATGATGTCCTTACTGGGCTCTGGGCAAGGTGACGCGCAGGGACAGAGACGCAGGCCAGGGAAAGCTGCAGAGGAGCTGGCCTTATGCAGCTCAGAACCTGGGCATTTCTTGGGACAAAGCAGGTGAGACAGGCTCCTCCCAGCCCTGGGGCTGCTTAGTGATAGTTCTTTGCCTTCAAAGGGACAGAAATGCTGGAGAAATGGTGCCGAGCTGTCTGTGTACCTGAGTTAGCAACATCCAGGTGGTATCTTTGGTCTGGGCCAAAGGTAGGAATAAATAATCAGCATCTGCTGCCAGTCAGGAGCCAGACCTTGCCATCTGCTCATGATGGCGGGTGACATGTGGCATGTGCAGTGGCAAGTAGAGCAGGCTTGGGGCAGGCTCTCACGGTCTAGTAGCTCCCTGCCCCAGGAATTAGGTCTTTGCCCACAGTTGGGTCCTTTCCGGCCCGGCTCTCACCACTCTCTTTTCCAGCCACCGAAGACTTCCTTCCTCAGACACAGCCCTCATTTTCCCACCAGGGAGACTTTTCTCACGCTGCTGTCTCTGCTTCCGGGGCTTTTCCCAAACCACAGGTTCATTTCAAGACATGGACCAAATCCCACCCTGACAGAGCATGGAGCCCTCCTGGGTCCCTGTCCTTGACTGGAAGAACCTTCTCTTCCCTGAGCTCCCACAGCCCGGCTCCTCTCTGAAGAGGTTGTTGGGATGATGACGTAGTGCTGGTTGAGATCTCTGAGGACACGGTCTCTGGAAAGGTCATCTCTTCCCTCCCTGGCCCCCGAGTTTCCTATGCAGAGCATGTTAGTAGTTTTTGAATAAGTGGGTGAGTCAGTGAAGGAGCAGGCAAGACAACCAGAGAAGGAATGGGTGAGTTGATGAGTAAGCAGCTGGTGGCTCAGCACGAGTGAGGACGCTCCACCGTGAGATGAGGAAACGCTTCTTCCCTCTGGCCCTCAGTCTCCAGGCCTGGAGTAGATAGATGTTCTCATGATCTGGTTTCGTGGACCATCCTTGGGGCCCCTGTGGGCTCTGGGAGGGGGCCTGAAAAGGAGGGGACAAGGAGGAGTGGCAAAAGGACCCCTCTTCACCGTCTTGCTCAAGGCTGAGAAGGAGAGGTGAGGGCTTTGGGTGACTGAGAGCCCAGTGGGAGTTATTTGAGGGGTTCAACCTCCCAACAACATTTACAGTTTAAGATTGTGTTGGTCTGTTTGTTTCTTGGTCCAGCCCACTGGTCTCTCCATCTATCCACCTATCTACCCACCCAACTACTCATTCCTTAGCCAGTAGTCTAACCTCCCTTTCTTCCTTCATTCCTTCCTTCCTTCCTTCTATCCATCCTTCCATGTATCCATCCACTCAGCTGCCCATCTAGCCAAGCAGCCATTCTTTTATCTGTCCCTCATTGCCTATCCATCCTTCCACTCATCCCTTCCGTTAGGTCTTCTGAGTGTCACCAGTAATGCTGGGTTCTGGAGAATCAAGGACAAAGCACTTGTAGTTCCTGCCATTGAAGAACTTACAGCCAAAAGATAGTGTGTTGTCCAGAGAAGGGAAAGCAATGGCCTCACTGTGCTATAACCTGTTCTGACCCTTGGGGCCAGTTCTGACCAACTCACTGGAACCATAGTTCTGAGAGGGGATGAGTTTTTCTCCATTTATTCACCACTGTATCCCCATCTTCTAGAACAGTGCTTGGCACATTGTAGGTGCTCAATAAATTGTTGTTGAGGAAATGCACTATTGAGGAGGCTAGAGAGGTAGAGTTGGGTGGAGGACAGGGGAGAGGCTGGACCACTGGCCTGGGGAAGTCGCTGCAGGTGTGGGAGTTGCGCTCTGTCTCTAGAAAGTTCTGCAAGTCTCAACCAGGATGTTTCGGGGCTGAGTTGCCAGCAGACATGTTTGAAGTCCCTGGGCCAGAGATGCCATAGTGGTGTGCAGACAGCTTCCAGGTGGCAGTTCTGGGGCACTGCAGGAGTGCAGTGAACCTGTGACCAGACTGGATGACCTCTAATACCCACTTCAGCTGGATAGTCCATAAGTGGATGATCCTGGAGCTGCTCCAGAGTCTGGGCCTTAGGGACCATTTGGCCTAACCATTCTCCATCCAGGTGAGGACACTTAGTCTAGAGAGGCCAAATGACCACCTAGGGTCACACAGGAGGCAGAGGCAGAGCTAGACTGGAACCCAGGGATCGGGCTCCCAGCTAGGGGTTTGCTCCTTCCTTTGTTTTCTCTTTTGGAAGAAGGATTTGATTTTAGGTCAGGTCAGAAGTTTCCTCTTGAGGGTGAGGGCCAACGTGTCAGCCAGCACTGCCCCCCTGCTGATGCCCCATTTCTGGATTAGTTCTGAGCCTTCCGGGCTTGTCTGTGCCTGGACAGAAGGCCTGGGTCTCCCTCCTGCTCGCCTCACCGCGGAAGTGTCTGTGTGGAGAGGCCTCCTTCTGTGCTGACTCCCTGGAGCTGGTTTGGCTGGGAGAGATCCAGAGGCCCAGGGGAGAGCAGAGCGGTGTGGACAGTGGCGTGAGCTGTGAGCCCGGATGTCACAGGTTCTCTGACAAACTTGGCTTCCACTCTGGCGGGTGACCATGGATGAGCTGCTTCTTCACCCTGGGCCTCTGCTCCCTCATCTGTAGGGTGGGGCCACAACCCCACCCCTGCTGCCCTCCCCTTCGAACTTGGTATGGCTGGACTGCCCTTTGGGAGCTGTTCTGTGGTCTTGTGAGGCAGGGAGGAGGCGTGTCGATCCCTCTGGGCCTGGGAAGGAGGCAGGCAGCACAGGTGCTTAGGAGAGGGGCCTGCTGGTCAGGAGGCCACTGTCCCCGGCCGGGACACAGAGTCAGGTCACAGAGCCAGCAGTTGTGCTGCGGCAGCCTCAGGATGGGGGGTTGCTGTCACCGAGGTCCCCCTCAGCCTGAGCCTCATTGCCATGAGAAGGCTTGTTTCCGAGTACGTGACTGTGGGCTCTGACAGCACACCTGTCTGCATCTGTGGGTGTGTCTGTGTCTGTCTGGGGCATCTCATTTCGGGTGTGTGTCTTGCCTCTCTTGGGGCAATGAGTCCCTTCCCTGGGGCTTGGCAAGGTCACGGCCCGCGGCTCCCTCCCAGCCCCAGGGAAGAGTGGACCCTTCACTCGCCCCTCCCCTGCTCCTCACCTCCACTGTTCAGAGGGGCTTCCTGGGTTTTCCTGCTTGACAGGGGATTCTCAGCCCTGTCTCCTGACCCTCAGTTCCTCCCTAATCTAGATCAGCTGTTCTCAGCCTATTGTCTGTGCTGACAAACGAGAGGAGTGATGATCAGAGGGGGTTGAGTGGGGGTGGGGACTGCATCGAGAGGAGTGATGATCAGAGGGGGTTGAGTGGGGGTGGGGACTGCATCGGAGCAGCCAGGGTAACTGCAGCCCTTTGCCTGTCCCTCAGGAGCCAGAAACAGCCCTTGCAGGGCTCAGAGTCTTGGCAGCTCCCTGGCAGGGCTCTTGCTTCAGCCCTGAGGCCTCAGGGGCCCTTAGAGGGTGATGGGGAAGTCTAGCTCCCACTGCCACGTTCCCCATCTCTGGGAGTCCTTTGTGCCTGGAGGCAGCTGCAGACAGGAGAATCCCCCTCAGGCCACCCCAGTAGAGACTCCTGGGTTCATCTATGCAGTACTTCCAGTGGCAGGAGTCACCCAGACCCAGCTTTGAATCCAGGTCTCCACCTATCTGCTGTGTGATCTCAGGCAATTTGCTTGACCTAAGAGCCTCCACACACCCATCTGTGAAATGTGGGTGATGATGACAGCACCGCCCCACCCCTCCCCGCCTCAGCTCCAAGCTGCTGTGAGGGTTAGCAAGGCGCATGGGCACAGAGGCCTGTGTGGAGCTGGCTGAGAGCGAGTGCTCTGCGTGGGTGGCTACCGTGGCAGCAGGCTCATAGGACACACAGGTGGACAGGCCGTGTTCCAGCTCTAAGGGCCTTGCTTGGTTGTCCCCCCAGTGCACACTTCTTCCTGGAGATAGAAGGATTCGAGCCCAACCCCACTGTCACCAAGACCTCTCCCCCTGTCTTCTCCAAGCCCATGGACTCCAACATTCGGCAGTGGTGAGTACCGGCCCCTCCCCAGCCCCCTGCCCCGCCAGCCCTCAGCTCCAGCGGGCGGGCAGTGGTTCGCCCTCGGCCACAGGGCCAGGCCTGGCTATGGCATGCTGCCACGGTCCATTTTGAAGCTTGTCTTTCTCTCTTCCCTCCTCCCACCCTCCAGCATCTCCGGCAACTGTGATGACATGGACTCCCCGCAATCTCCTCAGGATGACGTGACAGAGACCCCATCTAATCCCAACAGCCCCAGGTGAGCCTGGCCCTTTCCCTCCTCCCACAGTGCCCACCAGGCAGGTGCCAGAGGGACAGGCATCGGGACCCTGCAGGGAAGAGAAAGAAGCTGCCACTCCTGGTGGGTTGGGAGAAACGTCTGGGCCCGTGACTGTGATGTACAGGAAATTTGGGGGGAAAGGAATATTGCATTTTATCAACTATAAAAGTAATACCCACTCATAAAACATTTAAACAACAATATGCAGCAGGATGAGAACTGAAGACAATACCATATACATAAATTAAAAGCACATGCATGTAAACCATCAAATATCGATGTGCATTTTGCAAGAACACACACAAACAAAAGGATACCCACCAATACATTGCCACGGCTGCCTCTTTGGAATGTTGAATGCAGGGAGCGTTAGCTGAAAAGAATTCAAATAACACAAAATATGAAAAAGACATTTCCCTTCCCCTAATCCCACACTTTCGAGGCAATCACTATCAACAGGTAGGCGTATATCCTTCCTGATCGTTACTATGCATACCCAAATGTATATTTTGATAAAATGTGATTGTGTTTGGATTTGAAGGGGAGCCTGCATGGGGCAACACGGATCCCAGGGCCCCAGCACTGATGGAGGGGAGTTCAGGCGTTGTGACAGGTGTGGGAGACATTGGGGACTGTGCAGCACCCTCTAGGCACGGAGGCTCTGGTTGGGGAAGGGGAGGGAGTGGGGTGGTGTTGCACGCATGCTGAGTCAGAGACGTTTTCTGATTTCAGTGCAAACCTGGCCAAGGAAGAGCAGAGGCGAAAAAAGAGGCGGCTGAAGAAGCGCATCTTCGCGGCCGTGTCGGAGGGCTGCGTGGAGGAGCTGCTGGAGCTGCTGGCCGAGCTGCTGGAGATTTGCAAGCGGCGCCGCAGCCTGGACGTGCCTGGTCAGTGCCTGGCCCTGGCAGAGGGTGCAGGGTGGAGGTCCTACTTTGTTCCTACTGTCTACCCACCACCTCCCCCAACAGCCTTGAATGCTGGGCTAGGGACTTTGAACCTGGCTCTGAGGGCAGTGAGGAGCTATGGAAGGGCTTAGAGAGGTGAGGGTCATGGCAGAGTTGGGACCCCAGCAGCAGGGCTGAAGGAGGGGGACAGCTCTTCAGGGAATGGCACTGGCAGAACTCAAGGACATGGGGAATGAGTTCAGGGTGGTGCCTTTTGGGCTTGGGTGACGTGGGTGATGGAACCCTACTTGTCTTGGGGACCAGGAGTAGCAGGCAGGGGGAGGCAATGAGCTCTATTTGCAGGCTCCCAGGAGGGGGGGGTGGTGGCTGGAGATTTCAGGGGTCAGCACTGAGGGGAACAGTGGGAAGCCAGGCTGTGGGGGAGATTGCCTCCTGCCAGGGAGAGGGTGCCTAAAGCAAAAGGCCTAGACTGAGGCTCTCGTGGGCAGAGAGGGAAAAGCCAGCAAAGGAGCTGGAGGAGAAGCAGCTGGAGAAGGGGAAAGAGAGGGGGATCTCAGGGGTCAGGGAGGCCAGCGCAGGGCATGGAGCAGAGTCTTGGTTCTGAGACTGCAGCCCCCACACCCTGGCCTCCCCTCCTCTGGGCTGGGAGGGTCCAGGGCAGCGGGGCCCCTTCTGCAGTTCCATCCTGTGGCCCTGCCTGCAGACTTCCTCATGCACAAGCTGACGGCCTCCGACACGGGGAAGACCTGCCTGATGAAGGCCTTGTTAAACATCAACCCCAACACCAAGGAGATCGTGCGGATCCTGCTGGCCTTCGCGGAGGAGAACGACATCCTGGACAGGTTCATCAACGCTGCATACACAGAGGAGGCCTATGAAGGTATCCTGCCTGTGGGAGGGGCTGCACAGACAGGGATCCTGAGGGTGGGTGGGGGCCGTGCCACGCAGGGGCACTGCTGTCCTTGAAAGCCCAAAGCATTCATCATGGTGCCCAGCTCATAGCGGACACTCCTCTCTCCCGTCTTTTGTTCTGCAAATAATTTTGAGCACTGACCATGTGCCAAGCATTGTTTCTGGCACTGGGGTGCAGTGGTGAACCAGACAGATGAAGACCACTGCTCTAAATAAGGTAATTTTAGTTGGAAAATGCTATGAAAATAAAATAAAAGAAGATAATGTTACCAAAAGGAATTGGATGGGCAACGTTAGAGTGGACGGTCAGAAAGGTGACCCTTGACTTGAGGCCTGCATGATGAGAAAGATCCAGAGCAAAAGCTGGAGCTGGGAACAAGCTTGGCACGTTTGAGGAACAGGAAGAAGGCCAGAGATGAGGTTAGAGAGGTGGTTGGGGCTGACACATTGCAACTAGTATCGTCATCATCATTATATAATTAACCACCCCATTTGGGGTTCAGTTTTGTGGCTTCTCTCTTACGTGAAGTGGAGAGGGGGCAAGGAGACCAAATTTGGGATAGTGTTTCCCTGCCCAGGAAATCCAGTGTGAATAATCAGTAAGGTGTGTCCTCATTTGAGTTTTTGGAGTCAGTAAACATCCCGTCAGGGTCTTATGAGGTGATTGCGGCACAAATCATGGGCTCAAGAAGAGCTGGATGCCATCTTGCTGAAATGCCAGGGGACACTAAACATCTCAGCTTTTTGCAGGTGGGAGTCTAGCTTGGGCCCATAACTTTTCTCACGGGTGAAAGTCATTTTATTTTTATTCGTTTATTTAAACTCTGCAGACTTTCAAAAAGGTTTTTGTTACCTACAAGAAAAAGTCAAGGATGTGAAAAACTAGAGTTTATCAATTGGAGGAGAGAAAACCCAGGGAAGATTGCTGCAACTGAGTGCTGAATGGCACACTGAGCTCCTTGGTAGCCAAAGCAAAGAGAGAAACTAGATGGACTATATAATGTTCTCAGCCTGTCACTTCGGAGTTGACACTAGTTCTGTAGCCAGGGGGGTTTAGGCCAGTGCCTCAAACTTGCCTGTCCTTATTCTTCTCCCTTTTCAGTCTCCTTCTCTTTCCTCCTTTCTTCTTGTCAGTATTGCAGGGACTTACAGATTCCCCCTTCTCATAGCACATTCTCCTTGAGGGCAAGGATGGAGTCTGTCTTGCCCACAGTGGATTCTTTGGTGTCCCTTAGGTCTCACGGAAGAGGCCCTTAATAAATATTTTTTGAATAAGTGAATAAATTAGGGTTGGTGTCTCTATTAAGGCTTTGCTGTCCTGGCTGCAAATCCTTACTTCTCTCCTTTCTCAGCCTCGCCATCCCTTCCTTCTTTCATGGATCAGCCTCTTGCTGGGGGGCTTGTGGCAGCCGGGGAGCACTCACGCTCTCTCTGCCTGGTAGGAGGAGCCTGTGACTCCCATCTTCCCAGAAACCGAGCCCTCTTCCTCCCCTTGATGGTATCTGCTGACACCCCTCCTTCAGGGTTTTTAGGCACTCCCTGACAGCAGGGGCCGAGGGGCTCCAGGACCGCCAGAGGAGCATTTTTCCTCACCTTGGGCAGGTTACCCTGCCTTTCTGAGCCTCAGTTTCCCCATCTGGCAGAGGCTAATATTTCCTTCCTATGCTGCAAAGAGAATCTGATGACAACTTTATTAATATATGTATTTTCAGCATTTAATCAGAGGCCTTCAGAAACTTAATTTTTCTTTTAACAATTAAAAAATTTTTATTATAAGAAAATTTTAAGCATGCGTTTGAGATATTAGCACAATGAACCTCTATATATCCATGATCCAGATTCAACATAACAATTTATTTTTAATGACATAAATAACACATGATTAGAGTTTCATTGTAAACATTCAAATATTTTAATTAAGTTAAAAAAAAAATCTTTCCCCTGTTTCCCACTCCCCTCTCCAGAGCTGATTATTATGGTGTGCATCCTTTGAGGACTGTCCTAGACTTTTGACATATGTGTATATGTGCACACAGAAGCAGATAGTTTTCTTTCGTATTCATTCATCTATTTATTTAACATAAAATAGCATTGTGTTGTTTGTACTATTCTACAACTTGCTTTGTTTTGGGTTATCGATGTATCTTAGGTCAGAACACGAAATTCTGCCTCCTTGTCACCCGCTTGGTCCGAGTCCCGCGGGAGGGTGGCTATTCTCACCATTCCCCTGTTGGGAGACATCCAGGGGGTTTCCAATTTCTTGCTACAACAGTGTTACCATGCACATTCTTGTCTATGACCCTGTGTACAGTGCACACGTTTTAGCAAAATACTTTTTTTTTTTAAGATTGGCACCTCAGCTAACAACTGTTGCCGATCTTTCTTTTTTTTTCTGCTTCTTCTCCCCAAAGCCCCAAAGTACATAGTTGTATATTTTAGTTGTGGGTCCTTCTAGTTGTGGCATGTGGGACGCCGCCTCAGCGTGTCCTGATGAGTGGTGCCGTGTCCGCGCCCAGGATCTGAACCAGAGAAACCCTGGGCCACCGCATGGGAGCACAAGAACTTAACCATCCGGCCATCGCTGGCCCCTTAGCAAAATACTTTGAATTGGATTTTCTGGGTTCAGGGACACACACCTTTAAAATTATAATTGTTATTGCTAAATCTGCCTCCAAAAGGTACTAATTTACTCTCCCTCCAACAAAAGTGTGCAAAAGTACTCATTCCCCCACCCCTCACTTATACCGGAAACTGTCCATCCTTTTTTTTTGGTTTTTGCCAATCTGATGGGTGAAAAGTATTAACTCATTAGACTCTAATTTTTGTTTTCCCGATTACCAGTGATTCCAAACATCTTTCACTTTATGACTGTGTGTATTTTCTCCTCTGTGAGGTGCTTGTTAATAATCTTTTCTCAGTTTTCTTTTAGGTTGTTTGTTTTTCAACTGATTTGTAGGGGCTCTTAATATATTATGGACTTTTAAAAATGCATTGTGTCTTTGATACATCTCAAATATTTCTCCAGCCTATCACTTAATTGTCTTTTAACTTTCTTTAAGATGTCTTTTGAAATACAGAAATCTTTAATTTTTTTTTTTTTTTTTTGCTGAGGAAAATTTGCCCTGTGCTAATATCTGTTGCCAGTCTTCCCTTATTTTGTATGTGAGCCACCATCACAGCATGGCCACTGATAGACAAGTGGTGTAGGTCCCAGCCTGGGAACTGAACCAGGGACTCAGAAGCAGAGCATGCCAAATTTAACCATAAGGCCACTGGGGCTGGCCCTAATTTTGTTTTTTAATTATTTTTTTTTGTGAGGAAGATTGTTGCTGAGCTAACATCTGTCCCAGTCATCCTCTATTTTGTAGGTAGGACACTGCCACAGCATGGTTTGATGAGCAGTATGTTGGTCCACACTTGGGATGTGAACCCCAGGCCACCCAAGCAGAGTGCGAGAACTTAACTACTGCGCGCCTCGGCTGGCCCCGGCCCTAATTTTTATGTAAGCAAACATATCAGTTTTTTCTTTATGGTTTCTGCATTTTGGATCTTGCTTAAGAAGATTTCCCCCAGCAAAAGGTTGGATATAAATGAATTTTCAAATTTTTAAAAATGCTGAGTTCTTTAATTGACCAGGATTTTATTTGTACGTATGGTATGGTAGCAGCTCTTTGGAAAATGCTGTTCCAGTGGGATATTCTGAGAACCCCCAGCCTTCCAGTCCCCTCCATCTGGAAGTTCTACAGGCCCCACCCACAGGGTGAATGCCCCTCCTCCTTCTTCCTGCTGTTTCTGCCCTGTTCTGCTCCTTAGTCACTGGGACACCATCCCCGGAGTGCCTAGGGCAGACACCTGGATCTCACCTGAGACCTCCCTTCTCCCCCAAGCCCTGCAGACCATCCTGAGGACTCTTTCTCCCAAGGGTCTTTGGGCCTCATCATCTCTTTCTCCGCCGGAGCAACAGTTCCTCACAAGTCTGGGCTCATTCTACCACACCCTCCAATTTTGCAGCCAGAGTCATCTGAAAATACACATTTACACAACTGAAACTCCAGTGGCCTCGCTCCCTGCTTCAGAGCCTTGGTGATAAAGTTTTAACCCCTTAACCTGGCTTATGAGGCCTTGAGCCCGGCCCCATCCAGCCTTGCTAAACTTACCTGGCGGCATCTGGGAGGCCACTTCTGGGAAGCGCCTCCCCCCCCCCCCCCCCTTGCTCTGGGTACCACTGCTTCCTGTGGGCTTCTTGAGGGAAAGAATCAAAACTGCATCCGTGTGCACGGCGCCTGTATCCCCAGCGCCTGGCCGGAGCACAGAGAGGGCGCTCCATAAATATTCCTCGGGTCCATGCAAGAATGAAAGCAGGAAAGATTGAAGTTGAGACTCTGGGTAGCTGGGCGACACAGACCAGACAGGCAGCTATTATTTCGCCATGGTGCCATGGAGGGTATGGAGGCCAGGGAGGGGAAAAGGCCAGAGAGGGTATGTCACCTGAGGTCCCAGCTGAGCGCCCCGCGCCCACCCCACCCTGTCCTTAGGGCAGACGGCGCTGAACATCGCCATCGAGCGGCGCCAGGGAGACATCACTGCGGCGCTGATAGCGGCCGGCGCCGACGTCAACGCCCACGCCAAGGGGGTCTTCTTCAACCCCAAGTACCAGCACGAAGGCTTCTACTTTGGTGGGTGCCGCCCCGCCCTGCACGGGCTGGGGGGCGGGGTCTGGGAGGAGAGAGGAGAGAGGAGAGAGGAGGCAGGAGGCAGGGGCCGCCCTGTCCCGCCCCGCGAAGACCGGGAGGCCTCTGCTTCCACTGGTGAGTGGACCGGGGTCGGGACCCCACTGCGAATCTGTGTCGGCTCAGACGTGTCCGAGACCTGGAAGGACAGAGCCAGGACCAGAGAGGTGGCAGAGGCGGATCCATCTGAACAGGACCGCCAGGGTGGAGCAGGGAGGGGGTATGGGGGAGGATGGGAGAGGCTGCGTTCAGAGAGTGTCACCTGGTGGTCTTAGAGGGCACACAGGCGTCCACCTGGCTGGGAACAGAGATCTGGGAGGGAGAGGAAGGAGAGAGCCCTAGTTTACAGGCGAGGAGACCGGTTCAGAGGAGAGAAATGACTTGCCCAGTGCAGTAAGGAGCTGAGGTAGGTGTCCTGGCCTCTGTCCCTTGTGTCCAGTGCCTCTCAGGACTGCAAACAGGGGGCCAAAGTGAGAGGAGGAAAATTCCCTGACTGACATGTTAGGGAGTCCAAAAGCACTTGGGGTTAGGACACTCTGGGTGAAAAAAAATTTTTTAAATGTGTGGTTTAGATATGGTGGATTCACCCATTTTAATATACAGTTCTGTTCATTTCCACAAATGCATCCGGTCGTGTAGCCACCACCGTGACCAGGGAACAAGCAGCTGCATCGCACCAAAAACTTTCCCCGGACAATTTTGTAGTCAACCCCTCTTCCTGTCGCAGCCCCTGACTGACACTGCTGACCTGTTTTCTCTTCTGGGGGGTTTTTTAATCAGCAGGACTAGATGGGTCTGGGCAGCCTTGAGAACAGGGTCTTGTCCAGTCCGTTGCCCACTGCTGGACCTGGTGGGAGCCAGTGTTGGGAGAGGGGACAGGAGGGAACTTGGGAGGGAAAGAGCAGGAGACCTGCTGGCCAGTCCTGGTTCCATCCAAGGCTTGCTTTGTGACCATGGGTGAGTCACCTGCCTTCTCTTTTCTCGACAAACGTTTATTGAGCACTTACTATATACATCAGGCAGTGTTCTAGGTATTTGAAATATATCAGTAAACAAAACTAAGATCTCCACCCTCATGGAACTTACATTCTAGATGGGAGAGAGACCATCAATAATAAACATAGTAAGTAAGAATGCTATGTAATATGTTAGAAAATGATAAGTGCTAATAAAAAAATAAAAAGTAAGACAGAGGAAGGGCAATCAGGAGTTCTGGGGTAGGAAGGAGGTGGATTTCAATTTTAAGTAGAGCAGTTAGGGTGACTCATTGAAAAGGTGACGTTTGTGCAAAGACTTGAAAGTGAAGGAGTGAGCCATGCAGATATCTGAGAAACAGCACTACAGGCAGAAGGAACAGCCTGTGCAAAGGCCCTGAGGTAGGAAAATGTATGGGGCGTTCAAGGAGAAGGAGGAAGGCCATTGTGGCTGGAGGGGAATGATTGAGGGAGAGAGGAGGAGATGACATCAGAAGATGTAGGGTCTTGTGGGCTGTGGTTGGAACTTGAGCTTTTATTCTGGGTCAGGTGAGGTGTACGTGTTCACAGGATGAGTCTGTCTGCTGTGCTGAGGATGGTGTTGGGGCCAGAATGGTAGTCGGGAGACCAGTTAGGAGGTTATTGCGATGGCCCAGCTTCAGCCTCCCCTCCTCTACAAGGGGGAGATGGGGAGAGCGACAGGGAGCCTGAGGGGTCAATCCTACTGAGAGGGTCAGGATCTGGGGCTTGGGGAGTACTGCCTCTGGTCCACGGGAAAACCGAGCCCCACTGCTCCCCTCCAGGCGAGACACCCTTGGCCCTGGCAGCCTGCACCAACCAGCCCGAGATTGTGCAGCTGCTGATGGAGAATGAGCAGACGGACATCACCTCGCAGGACTCGCAGGGAAACAACATCCTGCACGCGCTGGTGACGGTGGCCGAGGACTTCAAGACGCAGAATGACTTCGTTAAGCGCATGTACGACATGATCCTGCTGAGGAGCGGCAACTGGGAGCTAGAGACCACGCGCAACAAGGACGGCCTCACACCGCTGCAGCTGGCTGCCAAGTTGGGCAAGGCCGAGGTGGGGTCCCGGGGGCAGACGGGAGGGTGGGGAGGCGCAATGCTACTCTGCCAGCCTTGGGGACCCCACAGATCTCACCTAGGCCTTAGGTCTGGATGTGCATTGTGGCCCGAGGTGGGTTTGTTCTTAGTGACCACACAGAGCCAGTGAGGTGCGGCATGCAGGCCCACCCTCTGGACTTCAGTTCCTAACACTCGTGTTTCTCTCTCCTGCCCTGGGACCCCCTGGCTGGAGCCAGAGTGAGGGCGCCTTAAGGCCACTGTGACACAATATCTCACATAGTTTGTGGCTGAGGATTCTTGTGTGGAGAGGTACCTGAGCAGAGGCCGTGTCAGACCCTGGGGGACCCACAGCGTCTTATGGGACAGGAATCCCAGAATGGCCTCTCTGGATCCAGAGTCAGTGGGCTGCTGCTCCCCGCCTCTGGAAAGACCCCAGCCTGTCTATCAGGTTGAAACTCTGAGCCAAGTCCCAGCAGAGCGTGTGGCTGCTTGTGGCCCTTTGGGCCCTGTGTAATGGGGCTGAGGAACTCAAGGCTTGGTGAAGACTCGGACTGGGGTGGGCTCATGTCCCTGTCGGTGGCTGGAGCCATGGCTTGGTCTGAGATCAAGGTCAGGACTCAGGTTGGGCCTGGGGTCACGGCTCAGCGAAGCCTGCTCATCAGCGTCCATACCTCTGAGCCCTGGGAGGGCACTGTGGCTCCTGGGAGGCTGCAGGAGGATGTTGGGTGGCTGGGGGCTGTTGAGCAATCATGGCTGTGCTGGCCTCAGGGCAGCTGACTGGGAGGTGGGGGGCCCCGAGGGCCTTGAGTCCATCCCACTGCTCAGGGCTGGGTACCACAAGGGACCTTTTCATTCTCTTGTTGGGGGAGGAGGGATGGAGGATGGCTTGGCAGAGGAGAAACTGTGTGCCTGCCTCCCCCGTCTCCTGTCCGCTCCTAGGGACACAGCTTGCTGGGGGCTTTGGGGGAGGTCAGAGTGCGGCTGTAGGTGGAGCTTCCTCCAAGGGCCTCTGCCCTGCGTGCGGCTGTGGTACAGGTTCTCCCTGGGGAGAGCTCAGAGGCGGAGCTTCCAGCACAGAGCAGGGCGCCGGTGACTCCCTGGTTCTCTAGAGGATAATGTGTCCCCTGTGGCCAGTCTTGGAGAAGTGCCCACACCCTTCCTGGCCCCTTCTCGCCTTGACTGAGAGGGTGGGATAGCGGAACTGGGAAAACTTAAATCCAGGCCAAACAGACATTATTTCTCAAAATTGTCAGTTTCCGGATTCTTCACTGAATGGGGTCCCCGCTGGTGCAAGGATGTACGAGCTGCTTGTGCAGCTTTCCACAGCGTGCAAAGGGCTTCACACCTTTTGTCTCTGATATTCACAGTCCCCGGTGAGATGGACAGAGCAGCGAGTTTCGCGCCCATTTCACAGATAAAACCGGACCCGGGGGTCACGGTGTCGGGCGCAGAGGCAGGACTCAGTCTGTGCTTGGGAACCTCTTCCTGGCCCTGCTCTGCGGCTGACGGTTGTTTCTCTTCCCGCTCCAGATCTTGAAGTACATCCTCAGTCGTGAGATCAGGGAGAAGCCGCTCCGGAGCTTGTCCAGGAAGTTCACGGACTGGGCGTACGGGCCCGTGTCATCCTCCCTCTACGACCTCACCAACGTGGACACCACGACAGACAACTCGGTGCTGGAAATTATTGTCTACAACACCACTATCGATGTGGGTCTCCCGGACTGGCTGGGGAAGGGCAGGAGGTGGGGGGCAGGGCCTCAGGCCAGGGGCTCAGGGGGCACTGGGAAGACCACAGACCGCTAGCTGGACACCTCTGCAGTCCCCCATTCCTTTGCCTTGGTGGGCAGAGTCGGCACAGAAAGGGCGGGGCTAAGGCAGGCGCTGGGTTCACCTGTTCCCAGCTAACCTTGTCTTGTAAACCCTCATGGTGGGGGGTCTCCTGGCCCCAGAATTCTGGGCCTTGTGGAGGTGGGGGTGGGGATGGTTGGTGTTGATCTTCATCTTGTTTCTCCCCCACGCACCCTATTCTCTCTGGTTCTATATGACCCAGGCTTAGAATCCCCTCTTCCCCTAAACCTGGCCCCAAATGAGGGTCAGGAAGCACATAGCTGGAGCAGTCAGGGAGGCCTTCCCAGAGGAGGCAAGAGGGGGAAGGTCAGTGAAGCTGGAGGGGAAGAGAGGATCAGCAGTTTTGGCTCGAAGGGGAAGTGAGACAGCAGGCTGGATCTTCATCCTTCACGTTTTATCAGAGTCCTGCTTCCCAGAGCCTGCTGTGTCCAGGGTCTCCCTGGACCCTCACAGCAGCCTGGTTGGTAGGGCATTCTGATCATTATCTGTTTTATAGATGAGGAGACTGAGGCCCAGAGAGGGTTGGGTGTTTTCCCGAGGTCACACAGTGAAGGAGGGCCAAGTTGGGACCAGGACCCCAGTCACAGCCCTCCCCACTTGCTCCCCATTGAGCATCAGATCCTCCTGCTGGAAGCCCAGACTTCTGTGGCCTTTGGCTGCTGCCTGGGCGCACTGGGAAGGAATCTCAGGAGCCGGAAATTACCCAACCCACATTTCCAGCTGAACCAGTCCATTGGCCATAATGACTGGCCCTTCTGCCAGGGGCAGTGCTGACTCAGAGCTCCCTGTGAAGTGAGAGCCCTTTGAAAATGGCCCCTCCCCCAACCCCATGGTGACTGGTGTTCTCCTACCCCCAGAACCGGCATGAGATGCTGACCCTGGAGCCCCTGCACACACTGCTGCACATGAAGTGGAAGAAGTTTGCCAAGTACATGTTCTTCTTGTCCTTCTGCTTTTATTTCTTCTACAACATCACCCTGACTCTCGTCTCTTACTACCGCCCCAGGGAGGAGGAGGTACGGGGGCTCCTTGCTGGGGTTGGGGAGGGGCACGAGGTGGTCAGAGCTGCAGGAGCTTAGAGCAGTCCCATGTGCAGACGGGGAAACTGAGGCCCAGCCAAGAGATTTGCATGGGGTTCCCAACTATCACCCTTCACCATTAGGCATGTTATGCGCGTGGTCCCTCCAGGGCTGGCGCTCCCCATCCTGCACCATCCACTCCTCTCCCTTCCTCCCCAGGCCCTCCCACACCCCTTGGCCCTGACGCACAAGATGGGGTGGCTGCAGCTCTTAGGAAGGATGTTCGTGCTCATCTGGGCCATGTGCATTTCTGTGAAAGAGGTGAGTGGGCTATTCAGCCCTTCCCGACTGCCCTGCGAGGCAGGCAGGGTGACAGCGGGCCTGGCTTCCATCCCGCCCCGCTCTGCCATTACTGCAGGGGGGCCTTGGGGAGCCATTTCCCTTCTAAGCTGTAGATTTCTTAGTTATAAGATGGGAATAAATAAATAAACAGGGCTGTCCTTCCTACTTCATCTCTCTACCCCTCCATCCATCTGTCCATCTATCTGCCATTTATCTACCCTCCCAGCCACTCAGTGACCCATCTTCCTCTCCCCTCCATCCACCCAATCAATCACCTGTCCTCTCATCAACCCATCCACTCATTCATGCATTCAAATACCCACTCATCCTTACCCACTGTCCTTCCATCCTTCATCCAACCAGCTTTCCATTTGTTGATCAATCAATCGATTGCTCGAACAATCAGTAGATCCATCCATCCATCCAACCAATGAATCAGCACCTACTGTATGTGGGGCCCTGGGCGAGGTGAGAGGGATGGAGGGAGTTTGAGCTCACAGACTGGTTGGGGATTTCAGATGGACTCAAACGTCTAGACTTTAAGACAGGCTGTGAAAAGGGCCCTATGCTGGGTTCAGACCAGTGCTCAGCGGAAGGGAGATGACTTTTTTCTGGGGACAGGAGGAGTCACGGAAGGCTTGAAGGCAGAGATGGCACTTACTCTGGTAGGGGAGGACTGGGCATGAGGACACTGGGGAGAAGGTCAGTACAGGGAGGGCATGGGAACAGCATGAACAGAGGCTCTGAGGCTGGAAAGCTCGGCCAGATTTGGAGAATGGCAAGTAGCTGTGTGGCTGTGCTGCTTGGCAGATTCTGGGGTGAGGATGAGAGAGAGAGATGTAGGAAGATGTGGGGGCACATCTACTTTCACCCTGGGGTTACCTCTGTCCCCCAGGCACAGGTCCCCTGCTGTAGCCCTCATCTGGGCTCTGGCTGGGCCTTCACACACTCCCCTCTCACTGAGTCTCAGCCCTGGGGAAACAGCCCTTCTTCAGATCCTCCAGCGAGAAGCATGAAGAGGGTGTAGCTTTTCTTTCTTTGCTGGCCTTAGGGCATCGCGATCTTCCTGCTGAGACCCTCAGACCTGCAGTCCATCCTCTCGGATGCCTGGTTTCACTTTGTCTTGTAAGTAGGTCTGTCCCTTTGTCACCACTTCACAGGCAGGGCTGAAATCCTGTATGGTGGCTGCTGTGTCCCTCTAGAACAGCCACTCTGCCATGTTACCTTGTTCCAGTCCTGCCATGGTCATATGGCCGGGACCTCCTCTCTCCCTTCTAGTAAGAAAGTCACATAGATGTCCATGGAGGGATCCGGAAAGCCCCAAGACAGTGCCCACCATCTGGTTGCGGCGATGGCTGACTCTGGCCTGCCACAGAGCCCCAGGTGGCAGGCGGCACAGAGTGGGCATGAAGAGGCTGGGCAGTGCTGTGTACTGCTTTGTGAAGAGTTCCAGGCCAGTTCCTCCTGGTTGTGTGGGGTCTCGAAGTTGCCATCTTGGACCGTGGAAGATCAGGCTGGAAGGTGCTTGAGAAACCATTGAGTCTCATGTGTAGGCATGAAAACCCAGGCCCAGAGTGGGGAGTCACTGACAGTCATGAGGAGCTTCGGTCACGTGGAAGCCAGCCCAGCCTCCGGGTCATCTTCTCCCCACGCCAGTGCAGAGTAGCTCCATAGGCCCTAGCCAGCAAGCCCAGCTCAGCAGCCTCTCTGAATGAAGTCATGTGCAACTGACATCAGAGGCTTTTGTGGCCTGTCTCTAAGTGAACAGAGGCTGATTCTTCATTGCTGCTGTGTGGATGGAACAGAATCTATCACGTGGGATGAAGAATGGAGGGCTCTGTAGCCCTGTAGACCCCACCAAAGTCCCTCTTCTGGGTGTTTGGGAGACGGTCTACAGGACTTTGAATCTTGGCCTCACACTTCCAAATTCCTAGGTGTTTTATTGAGTATGTACCTGCCTTCCAGAGGCACGAACCAAGTTCTTCATCCCCATGCGCAGGTGGGGCGCCCAGATACCACCGGGAATGGATAGGCCAGGTGCAGCACTGCCCCGTGATGCAAGCCACGTGTGAGTCTGTCACCTTGAGAAAGTATGACAATTCCAGAGAGAAATCCATTTCTACAGCCATTGGCCTTAGCGCAGACAAAAGGCCCCAGTGCATCGTCCTGCTCTTCTGCTTCTTACTTGTTCTGTTAGTGTGGAGGAAGGTGTAGACGTCCTTCCTTGCTTTAGTCCCAAATGCATCGATCACCCAGACATTTGCTTTTCACTGCATGAGAAGAACAAGGTTGCTTGTGTCCTAACTTTCACTAGTTAGAGATTTCATAATCATGGAGACTGCCTGATGTTATAGGCAAGAGAGCGTTTTTATCCAGATGTCTGCGTAGCTGATGGAGCACATACTGTTTAGGAGTAGATTTTGATCTTGTTTGGCATATATTGTACGTAATATTTTTTAAATTCTAGTAAAGTACACAAAAGGGTTACCACCTTTAAGGGTACTGATCAGTGCTGTGCAGTACATTCGCATTGCTGTGCACCCAATCTCCGGAATTCCTCATCTTACAAACCTGAAACTGTACCCACCAAACATGTTACTCTTCCCCTCCGCCCAGCCCTGGTGGCCCCCGATCTACTTTCTGTCTCCATGAATTTGGCTACTCTAGGTATTGTGTGTAAGCGGAGTCATACAGTATTTGTCTTTTTGTGACTGGCTTCTTTCATTTAGCATATATCGTACTTTTTTAAAAGATAAAAATAGTAAGTTTTGGGGGACTTTTGTTATGATTGGCTTATAAGTATGGATGTTGACAGCTTTTGTCATTTTGGTTAAAAACGCATTCGTTCACTGCATCCTCCGTTTACTCCAGTGGCTCTCCAATCTATGTGGGAATCAGAAATCACGTGGATGACTTAGAAAATACATGGCCCCCTGGCCTTCTGAACCAGGATCTCCTGGGACCCTGGGGACCTGTATTTTTAAAAAGTCTCTGACAGCTGCAGGCAGCCCACCACTGGCCTGGACTTGCCTCAGGCGATGCAGTCTACAAGGCTGGATTTTAGACGTGGTCGAGCGGGTCTGGAGCAGCCTCATCCGTCTCGTCAGCATCAGCCGCCAGGGTGACTGTTCAGGGTTTAAGGGAGGCTGGGGGATTTGACTATCTGCCCTGATACTGAGGAGGAGTAAGTAAGGCCCTGTCTCCTGTGTCTCCTGAACAGTTTTGTCCAAGCTGTGCTTGTGATACTGTCTGTCTTCTTGTACTTGTTTGCCTACAAAGAGTACCTCGCCTGCCTGGTGCTGGCCATGGCCCTGGGCTGGGCGAACATGCTCTACTACACGCGGGGATTCCAGTCCATGGGCATGTACAGCGTCATGATCCAGAAGGTGTGTCGGGGCTGCTGAGTGTCAGAGATGAGCAGGTTTGCGGGGAGGGGTCCCTCAGAGAATGTCCCTTTTTCTGATAAGGAAGCTGAGGTCTGGTGAGGAAAAGGGGCTTTCCCAAGGGACAGGCCACTGCTGTTTATCCCAGACATCACTGTCTCCCTTTGCTTTTGGTGAGGCTTTAAGTGTCCAGACCTCAAAATGCAGGGGCTTACTGGGCGCTGGGGAGGGGTACGCTTTGTGAAGGAATGTTCTCTCCCCCAGCAGGGGTGTGTTGGTAAACAGTTAGCAACCAGCTCTTATAAATTTTACCACATAAAGGATGAGTAGCACACAATTTACAAATAATAATAAAATGTACAATGCTTTTTGTGTGTGTGTGTGTGAGGAAGATTAGCCCTGAGCTAACTCTGCTCCCAGTCCTCTTCTTTTTGCTGAGGAAGACTGGCCCTGAGCTAACATCCGTGCCCAACTTCTTCTACTTTTTGTGGGACGCCTACCACAGGATGGCTTGATAAGTGGCGCGTAGGTCCACACCCAGGATCTGAACTGGTGGACCCCAGGCCACTGAAGTGGAATGTGCAAACTTAACCGCTGCACCACCGGGCCGGCCTGTAAAATATAGAATGCTTTTTATTGTAGATTCCACAGAGTTAGTTGAGTCTGGCAGAATAATATGTTGATTTTTGTTGAATCTTGTATCTCTTTCCAGCCAACAGTTGTGATTGACAAACGAGTGTTGTTCCAACATAAATGTTCGTTGATATTTTTCTTTCCTTTAAGGAATGAGATGTGAACTTGGATCTTCACTTGTTTGTCAGTGACATGAGCCACTTATTTGCCGAATTGCATAATAGTTTTCAAATACTAGAAGACTATTTTATGCTATTCACAACGTAACAGCTACAAGTGGGACATATTTTAAGTTTCATCTGCCTTAACATTTTCTCCATCGCTGTCTTACAGCTAGTCTAGATGATCAACAAAATAATGAGTTGATCTCTGGATTGTAGTATTTACTAATTTCCTTAGTGTAAATACTCCCACTATGGCCGACTTCCAGCTACCAACATGATGTCCTTGAACACAGAGTTGGGAAAAGACGCACAGCAACACACCATTAGATTGTATTTCCACCACGTGGCCATGATAGGTGTAAATAACCTGAAGAGCATAGATAACTGTAAAATTACTAAGAAGTGATATTTTGAATAATTCCCTTTGTTTTCAATATAATTTATCATAAGTTTATATAATTTAATTTTTTATAATGGCTGTGTTTAATAACCAGCTCACAAAATTCATGAAAATGGAACAGTCAGCTTTTGTGAGCTGGTTTGAGCTTGCTCCCGCACACCACTGGCCCAGGAAGTGGGAGGATTCCAGATGTGAGACTCTGTGAAGAAAGGAGCTCGTGTACAGGGTGGATCAGCAGGCACAGAGACATGTTTTGGGGGCAGGGGTGGGGTGGGGTGGGGTGAGGGGCAGGCTTCTTGGAGGAGGTGGCGCCCGGAGCTGAGCTGTGGAGCATCAGGAGGACTTGGCTGAGGAAAGGGAGAATGGCTGGGTGAAGGCATGGGCAGGGTGGGGGCCTGGGAGAGGGCGCGAAGCAGCAAGATCAGCATATGGTGAATATGTGCTCAAACCTTACCCTTGAATCATGTTTCTTTCTTTGTAGGTCATTTTGCACGATGTTCTGAAGTTCTTGTTTGTATATATCGTGTTCTTACTTGGATTTGGAGTAGGTAATTGATTTATAAATAATGGCAACACCCACATTTGGTAAAGCACTTTATACAGAAATCAAAATGACAAAGCACATGGCAGCCTCGTCAACAGATATATCGGCCACCAGTGGAGCACCTGGTGTGCTTAGCATTTTCCAATCCTCATCTTTTTATGTCTCTCCTATCTCCATCAAGGGGAATCGTTGTCCCTGATCATAAGGGAACTGAGGCTTAGAGACTCCAGGATTTGAACCAGCCCTGTTGCTCTTGTCCATCCACTCTGCGGGTTGTGCCTCCCACGTTCCCATCCATCATCCTATGTGGCCCTCACAACCTGAGATAGGCTGGGCGGGTGTTTTGGCTCCATTTTACAGATGGGGAAACTAAAGTTTGCAGAAATTTGGTTGGTGCTCTTTGAAACATAGAGTAAAGTAATGCATCAAGGTAACCCCCTTTGGCCCTCTACATCACGTTACTCACTCACTTTGCTTCAGATGTATCTGTGAGAGCCTCTGGTCTGCTGGGGACTGGAGATGGAGCCCCTTCTTAAAACCTCTCCATTTACGACAGAGGGAACAGCACAGCCTGGTGTCATTTCTAACCTCCACATAGAGAGACATGGTTTTATTTTCCCAGGCCAGTTGTGTTTTTCTTTTCAGAGATCATTGGCATTTGAAGTTGGTAACTGTTCCCGTCTGTCTGTTACCTTTGCTGGGTCACAATTTGCTTATTTATTTGCTCCTTCACTTGCTTGTTTATTTGTCCATCCATTTACTCATTGATTTGAGCATTCCTTTATTCAACAATGAGCCACTATTGTGGTGTGTTGGAAAGAAGAGAAGAAAGAGCTCCAGGCATTGGCCAGGGGATCTCACTACAGAGCATTAGGAGGAGACTCAGGACCTCCCAGCCTTGGGGGAGATGACCCAGGTTACAGGCAGTCAGGAGCTCAAAGCCTGGCTGGGGAGCTAGGCACACACCCAGATCATAATTAGTAACTCTAAGAGGCTGTGAGTGATCAAGGGCTGAATGGTAGGCTAGAGGAAGCTAGAGAAGGGAAAGTTCTTTGTTAGGCAGGAAGGGCTTTCTGCAGGAGGTCAAGGCAGAGAACCAGCCTGGTGAGGCTTCTGGGGCAGCTGAGGCTGGAGATGGAATTTGAATGGCCAGGGAGCAGGAGGCAGCAGGCCTGCAGTGTGTATGTGTGTGGGCATGGGTGTATGGTCAAGTATGCACAAGTTTGTCGGGTAATTAAGCAGGCGGAAGGGCTGCAGAGCACACCCCGTTGTGTCCTCCCAGCCCTGGCGTCGCTGATCGAGAAGTGTTCCAAGGACAATAAGAACTGCAGCTCCTACGGCAGCTTCAGCGACGCGGTGCTGGAGCTCTTCAAGCTCACCATAGGCCTGGGCGACCTGAACATCCAGCAGAACTCCAAGTACCCCATCCTCTTTCTGTTCCTGCTCATCACCTACGTCATCCTCACCTTTGTCCTCCTCCTCAACATGCTCATTGCACTCATGGGAGAGACCGTGGAGAACATCTCCAAGGAGAGTGAGCGCATCTGGCGCTTACAGGTGAGCCTGGCAGAGACCCTGGTACAGGGGCCTCCATGGGGACTCAGTTCAGCACACGGTATAGCACAGCATGTGGTATATATCTGCACTGGTGGATCTGGGATGGCGCCTGGGAATCTGCATAGCTCTCTGTGCTTGGCCAGGTTTGAGGAAGGCTTAGTCTTAGTTCTTTGAGTATAGGGTCTAGGCAGTGTGGCTGGACAGTAGCATGTGTGAGAGGAACACAGGCTTATGGGTACACTCTGCTCAGAGTCAACGGTGTGATATGTGGATGTTGAAGTGTAACCTTAGGTTGAATTAAGAGGAGTATAGGATATAGGACAACGGAGGTGACAATTCTGCTCTCCTCCATTCTGGCCATAGCACTCCTCACTCACTGTGGGCCTTATACACTGAGGACACTAACCCACAGGATGGCCCAGAGGTGGTGACCAGGCTTGGGGGAGGACTGGAAACTGTGCCTCACAAGAAATGGTGTTGAAACCAGGGTTGAAGAAGATGAGAGTTCCCTCAGATATTTGCAGAGCTATTTGTGAAAGAGGGAGCAGCTTCCCCCTGTGGCCTCAGAAGGCAGAGCTGAGGTATATGGGGCATCGACAGGGAGAAAGGCTTTGGTTCGACACAAGGAAATTTCTAATTATTAGGGCCTTCTTAATTGTGCTGTTGGTAATATTCAGGATAGATTAGACAAATTATCGCCAGGAAAACAGCCGAGGGGATTCCAAGCCTGGGATGGTGGGGGGACCACATGATGTCTGAACCTCCCTTCACTGTGGGATCCCAGGAACCCACCTTTTTCAATTAGGAAGCTCCTGGACTTCCAGAAACATTGTCTATGTCATGTTTAAAGCAATTTGGACACCTTTCCCAAACTTACCGGTTTTTCATTTTTGAATTCTGTAATTAGCCAAACCCTCAGGATCTGTGCATTTAGCACCCAGTGGGGGTGGAGCAGGCTGTTTGGTGGTGTGTGTGCATGCACACTTGTGTGCAAGCGTGAATGTGTGTGTATGTCTGTGTGTATCTGTGCAGGGACATGCCCACTCATGTGGAGCTGTGCTCCTGGGTGGGCTCCTCAGCAACGTTCTTAGGCTCGTTTGTGTCCCCAGAGAGCCAGGACGATCTTGGAGTTTGAGAAAATGTTGCCAGAATGGCTGAGGAGCAGGTTCCAGATGGGAGAGCTGTGTAAGGTGGCAGAGGAAGATTTCCGACTGTGTTTGCGGTAAGAAACGGGAAGGGCCCTTTGGTGGCTGTCTTTGGGTGGGTAAAGAGGGACGAGTTGGTGAATGTGAGAGAGACAGTGCTGCCACTTGCTTGCCAAACTATGGCTACCATCTGCTCTGGCCTCCTCAGAAGCTGGAATTTGCTCTTACGGGGCTGCTGGCCCTGGGACGAGGCTTCTGCAGCCTCAGAGGGGAGAGGAAGGGAGACTCTGCCCGCAGCACTTCCTCTCCGTCCCTTCGGAGGTGCCTCCACGGCCTCTCCTTACCCGGTGTCTGGTTCAGAAGAGATCCGCCAGCCTGGCACTCTTCATCCTTCTGTCTACCCTATGTGGGTTCACGTGACACCAGCAGACCCGAGGCACATCTTGTCCCTGGCAAATGGAAAGTGAGACAGCTACTTTTGAAAGATATCAAGGTTTTTGATTTTTAAAAAGTACTTGCACATGCCATGGCCATCCCTTCTGATAAGTCCACCTCTTTCTGCCCCCGTCTGATTGCCTGACTGTGCAGACTATCTTCTTTGTGTATAACCTTACCTTAACCCACTTCTCTAACGGAAATTCTCACCCCCCCAGAAACCATCATTTCTGACTACAAATTGTTACCTTGATAAATATCTTTAATTTTGACACTGTCACGCTAGAGATGTTCTCTGAATGTCAACTTGGGCCAGACCATCATCTCCAGTTGCAATCCAGCACCTTAGACGCTGCCCACTCTTCAGGAGTTTGAACCCTAACCACCTTGTCTTCGTGTAGGCTTAACCCTAGCTAAATTCCAGGAATTTAATCCTCACACCCCCACATCTTCTCAGCCCAGGCTCTCCTCTCCTCCCTTCCCTCCTTGCCTGTGGGCTCCCTCTCACCAGTCAGGCACAGCCACTGCTGTCTGAAGACGTCCCCTTTACAGCTTTCTGAGCTTCTGGGTCCCACACGGTGGGGGCTTGGGCAGGTTTCACACCCTAACAATGCTGACATGACATGTGGGGCAGGAGTGCTCCTCCTCCCTGGGAGGGACAGAAGGGGAGCTCCTAGGACACCCCGAACTCTGTGCTACTTGTCTGCATTTAATGAGGTGCAGTTGGGAAGTAGTGAGAATGATTATCACACTGGCAGGATCAACGAGGTGAAGTGGACCGAGTGGAAAACACACGTTTCCTTCCTCAACGAGGATCCAGGGCCCGGGCGACGGACAGGTACCGATGCTGTCAGGGAGGGTGGCACCCACCCCTGTCTGACCATGGAACCTTGGGCCAACCAAGTCACAGGGCCCTGATTTTCCCCATTTGTGAAATGAGAGGTTTGAATTAAATTGGTTCTCAGGTCCCTTCCAGCTCTGACATTTTATCACCCTAGTTGGAATAACTTCTAAAAATCAGGGGGTGCATGAGGAGCTGGAAGCACACCTTGCAGAGTGCTGTATTTTTAAAATAGTGTTTTGTTTTTTAAAGATGATTTCAACAAAATCCAAGATTCTTCCAGGAGCAACAGCAAAACCACCCTCAATGCATTTGATGAAATAGAAGAATTTCCGGAAACTTCAGTGTAGAAGCAGAACCCAGAGCTGGTGTGAGCGTCTGGCTGCAGGCTGGGTCCTGGACTCCATGCTGAGGGCTTTGCAGAGTGACGAGCCCGGCTCTGCCCGCCCAGGAGTGGAAAGCACCCTCATGCTGAGCGGTGGCTGAACTGAGAGGCAGTTGTCAGTTTGTCCGAGTGGGAAATACCCTTGATTTTGTCACTCAGCAAAAAGTTTGCGTAAACCCATGGCCAGCAGTCCCGAGCTTGGGAGTCCCCAAAGTCCTGGGTGAAGTGCCTGGGTTCACCAACTGCAGGTCAGCTTGGCCGGGAGAGAGGGGTGGCAGGGAAGGGGTGGCGGCCTGAGGAGCAGGGAGAGGAGTCTTCCTTCCTGCCAACATCTCCTTGACAGCCCCCAGCCCCAGCGCACACATTGCACTGTCTCCTCCACTGTGTCTGGGTCTCCTGAATTAGGGAACTCCTGATCGTGTCCCAGATCATATGGGGGGCTGAGCCGGATATCCTGGGGGAGGAGGAGAGCGAGCTATGGAAATGCCCTTCCGGAACCTTCAGGGAACAAACCACCCTTGGAATGAGCACCCTTGGCACCCCAAGGCTCAAGCTGTCTCAAACTGAGAGACATTTTTAGTAGAATTATTAACATAGGGTTTTTATTTTCAATAGAGGAAAGACATTTCAGTTTTGGATGAAAATTGCTTCAGATGAAGTATGTGATTTTAAAAACTGAGAAATAGATTTTGGGAATTGGGGCTGGATGTAAGTATTGTATACTTGGCCTCGGGGTGGCCAGAGCAAGGACAAAAAGCTTTTCTTTACACACACAAAAGTCCACATGAGACATGCCGGGGAGGGCCTGCCTGGGCTGCTGGATCTGGGTGAAAGAGCTTGGCTCGTTTCCTCGTCCTGGCCCTGCAGTCGTGCCTGCCTCCCAGCTCAGATGATAGCTTCATCTGACACAGAAATAGTAGCTGCTCTATTTATATGGTCTTAAATCTCAGAGGTTACTGTTATACATCAGTATTTCTTATTGGAGGAATTTAACAAAATACCTGAAATGCTCTAGTATTAAATATTTTTGTAGACTGTGAATTTTGAAGCTGAGGAGAAGGCATGTGAGAAAGGAGCATGTGCCAAGACATGGGGCTTATTTTAGGTCCTTTCCCTCTGATTTTCTCCCCCTGAAATTACAGAGAGTCAGTTGGGGGCAGAGGTGAAGAGCAGATGGAAGAAATGTTCCAGATTTCTGGAGCCTAAATAACCGGAAAATCCGCTCTGCCTTGGTTATCTGGTAAAAGGAATCATGTGGGGAGTTTTAGGTGGAATTATAAAGATGTTAACCATAAATTTTAATTTTAAGTGGCACAAAAATAAATTTGGCCTTTAGACAGCTTGGCAATTGTCTATTTAATCTGAGTTGAGGCAAACTGAGGAAGGTAGGCCAAACAATCCACTCTGGGTCCGTTCCTCTGCTCTGGGTCACTCTGTGCACCAGCTTACCTGGATAGATAGAAACTTGGCCTTCGTGCCTCTGATGGACCAGGTCATGGGGAGATGGGCGGGCCGAGGATGCAGGTTAAGAGCTGCGCAGTCTGCAGCAGCCCCTGCTCCCTCCACTGACCCAGGGAGCCGGCAGTGCTCTGAGCTGTAGTGGTCAGACCAAGCTCAGGTGTGAGCAGGGGAGGTAGGGTCTAGGCATGTCTTCTGGAGAAGGGAAGATTTTGGGAGTGGGGATTGTCATGGAGGCAGGAGGAGCAGATGTGTTACAGATGGGCAGAACTAATGCCAAAAATTGGAAATTCAAGGAGAAAGATTTTGGTTCAATTCAGTCCAGCAAGTGCTCCAGATATTGGAGATGTTAAAGCAGAAGCTAGTTGAGCACTTATTAGAGATGTTGTTAAAGCCCACAATTAGATGAACTTGAAGGTCCTTTTAGCCTGGAGATCAGCATCCTGTATCTGGAGTTACCTACTTGCATATATCCAGAACAGATGTCCTGGTTTGAAGGGCAGCCATTTGGATCCATGGCGCCATGCTCTACACTATGGAGCTGGGAATTCCAGAATTGTGTTGACTTGGGATGTGAATGGATCAAGCCATATGTCTGTCCATTTCCCTCTTGAACAAAAGCTTGGACGTTAGGCAAATAGAAATCAGTGAAGACATCTTTGTCTTCTCACACATATGGAGAGCTGCTCTCTGTGGATCTAGATGGAATTTGTTGGCAGGACCATTTTCTGTACTGGATATTCATCCCCAAAAGGCTTTCAGCCTAGATGGTCTGAGCCTCGGTAGGTTTACAAAGGCAAAGGGAGGCAATGAGTCAAAGAGCATTGGTTTAAAAGGACTGGTTCCCTTACTCTATTACTGGAGACTAAAGCTCAGAAAGGAAAGTGGACTTGTTCAGAGTCATGCAGGAAGTCATATCAGAGCTGTTGAAGCTGGAATGTTCTGATTCCTGGACCACAGATATCCCTCTGCACCGTTTTTTTTTTTTTTTTTTTTTTTTTAGTACGGTTTTCAGTAAATTTGAATCTGCCTTTGTGGTTGGCATGTGTCAGGGTTCTAGGGACTTTTGCTTAAATGATTCATGTTGGCAGTCTACGTTGTCCCTGTGATCCCTATGACAGGTTTAAAACTCAAGTGTGCACACAGGTGTGCACAAAACTACACACACACACACTGGATCCATGAGTGTATCAGGACATATTAAAACTCCGTGATTCACATTTCAGTAATTTAAGGGAAGACATTTTCCTGGGATGGAATCTCTCATGCTCAGATAATGGCTTTGGCTAGAAATTTTCCTTTAGTTAAACTCTGCCTCAGGAAGAATCCATCATTCTAAACATTATGTGATGTATCTTTTTGGAATAAAAATGGTCTCACCTTCCTCTCAGGGATGTGAGAGAACGTGTGCGAGGTTGTACTGTGAAGTCATTAGGCTCTTAGAAGGCGCCTGCCCAAGAGAGCCCCGTATTATTGATGTTCCTTTCCTTCCTCAAGGCCTGGTGAACTGTGCCCTTTTGCCCTGGGCAGGGCCCAGGTAGATGGGCCGTCATCCGGGCCTGTAAGCCATACTTGATTTCTGCATTGATTTACATGTTTTTACTGTGATCTTGGTCCCAAACACAGAATTGTTACCTTGTTCTCATTGAATGTGCCTGATTCCTGTAAATTCTAATTTACTTGCTTGTTCTCAGTGTGTGTGTATGAAACTTTATGTTCAAGAAAGAAGTCATAAATAGAGTAAGAGCGTTTTAGTGTCATTGAAGAAATGCTTTTATGATTTCTAATAAATATTTATTTTGCCTTGTGATCATGTTGTATCCTTGTCTTAGGTATGCCAATATGAAGACCAACTAGATATCCTAGAGCATTGCTTAACATGAGTGGATAAAGGGAAGGTCACTTCTTGGACCTGAAGCATTATTATTGGTCCCTGCCCAGGGACAGAGCCAGCATGCTAAGACACGTCACTTTTGTACAGTATTTACGTCTCAAAGTGCGTTCGTGTCCAGTACCCCATTTGAACCACTCAACAATGCTGTAAGCAGTTTGAGTAGAAGCAGGCTCAGGGAGTTGAAGTGACGTGCTCAAGGAATCACAGCCAGAAATGTTAGCGGTTCAGGCCATATGACCACTGAACAGCGCTCTATCCAGCATGCCCCACTGACTCTCAATTTATTTTGCATGGATATAAAACCATGACTCCTGCTGGAGACCAGAAAGTATGGATCCCTCCCGTCTACCTCACAGGACCTTTGTGAGGAGGCAGTGAGGGAATGGAAATAAAAGGGCTCATATTATTACTATTGTTGTTGCCTGTTGGCCCAACTCAAATGTATATGCATTTTTTCCTTCTTTTGAGTTATTTCATGGTAGTTCTCAGCTTGTATGCCAAGACACTGCTGTGTCTTGATGGGTTTCAGAACTTGCAATTTACTAATAAGTGATATGCTACATTTCATGAGTTATTTACTTAATTCAAACGATTCCCAGAATAACATCCTTCTCTGGGATATGTCTTCCTGAGTGGCAAAGAAATGGGAATTGTATGTAGTCTACATCCTAGCTCAAATAGGCTTCAACCTATAATCTAGGAATGTGCCATCCATGGGAACATTTTGAGTAGACTGATAGAAATAGGGTGGAAACTCTTGTTATAGGATATATTCCCGGAGTGGGATGCCTGGGTCAATGGGTGTGAACATTTTTACGGCTCTTGATACTGTGAAAAATTACCTTCCAAAAGGTATTTTGCAATTTTTTCAGCTTTTGAGATTGTATGATTCCCTATTTATAAAGCTCTTTTATTCATATTTTTTATTTTAATAACACAGTTTTGTAGGTTTGATGAGTATTACATCCCATTAAATAGGTGGGGAAATTGAGACTTGGAGAGCGATGGAATAACAAAGGTCACAGTACTTTTTCCTGGGCCAAAGATCCAGGTTCTCTGGAGTTTGCTCGTAAATGCTAGTCTAGTAGTGTCAATAAGCTTGTATAGCAGAGTCTAGGTCTAGCCTAGCCTGAGTCACCTTTAAGAATAATTTAAGGGGCCAGCCCCATGGCTGAGTGGTTAAGTTGGTGCGTTCTGCTTCGGCGACCCAGGGTTTGGCTGGTTCAGATCCTGGGTGTGGACCTAGCACCGCTCATCAAGCCACGCTGAGGTGGCATCCCACATGCCACAACTAGAAGGACCTACAACTAGAATACACAACTATGTACTGGGGGGCTTTGAGGAGAAGAAAAAAAAGAGGAAGATTGGCAACAGATGTTAGCTTGGGGCTGATCTTTAAAAAAAAAAAAAAGAAGAATCCAAGTAAAGAGAGTGTGGGGGTGGGAGAGGGTTTCGAGAGAGTTCCAACATGGGCAATGACCCCAAGATAGTAGGGAGCTTGGTACGTTTGAGGATGGAGAAGTCTGTGCGGCCAAACTGCTGTGAGCAAGGGGTCATGTGACATGAAGTAGTGCTGGAGAGGTAGGCAGAGGCCAGAGCACACAGGACTCGTCCAGCCATGGTGAGGCTTTGAGATTTCATATCCAGGGTTAGGGGAAGCCACTAAAAGGTTTTACACAGGGGGATTATTTAATGTGAACATTTCCCTGCTTTTGCTATGGGATTGCAGGCTTAAAAGGGTGTATTTTCCCCCCCTGCCATCCTTTGGGATGTAGTAACAGTCTGAAGAGTGTGGAGCGAAGTGAATTTCACTTGGGAGTGATGGGAATGCTCAGGAAGTCACTGGGAAAGAAGGAAAGAAGCGAAGAGAAGGCAGAGACATTGGTGGGATAGGAAGATGGTTCAGTAGAGAAGGGAGGTTTGCACACACTCATTTATTCAACTAAACTTTATTGGGCACTTTTTAGATTTTAAACACTGAAAGAAATACTGTTAATGTCCTCAAGATGGGTGGAAGCAAAGAGGGGCAAGGAGGCAAGCCAAGAAGGCTTTATAGGTGAAATGAGAGTTGAGTCGCATTTTGAAGGAAAAATAGAAATTAGCTAGAGGGAGGTCTGAGTGAAGGGGAAGGAGGGAGAGAATTCTAGGCAGAAGGACCAGTCTGTCTGAAGGCATATGGGAAAGAAACAACACAAAGCCAACCGGAACAGAGAGGACCTGAAGGGAGATGAGTCCAGAGAGGTTGGGGTAGGGGAGGGCAGATGGTAAAGGGCCTTTTGTGTTAAGAATTTGAACTTGAATAATTTATTCTGTACTAGGCACTGTGATAAGTGCTTTTTGCATTAGCCCACTTAATCCTCACTATAACCCCATAAGAGAGGTATTATTATTATGATCATCCCCATTTCATAAGTGGGAAAATTGAATCTGTAGACTGTTAGAAATAATCAAAGTGGAATAAAACAGAGTGGCTAAAGCCACAGAGCAATATGTTATAGATTTTTTAAAAGTCACATCTAATTAGAAATTCTGAAGACTATAAATATTGTCAAAGAAAATTAGATTTGATAGAAAAAATCGATACAAAACCCGAAACCACAGTGGCCTAAATTGCACATTGTAAATTTTATACGTAACTAAAATTTGATGGAAGAATAAAGTATTCTTGCCAAAATTTACATCTGGAAAAAATTGACCCAGAAAAATTGGACTTGGACATAAAACACAAAGGAACATTCACAGCAGGAGAAGGAAACTTGGTAAAACTTAGGTACAGAAACTGAATGATAAGTCGAATTTTTACTGCAGAATTCAGAAGGAAGAGAGTTTATTTCGATGAAAATAATTTGGGTAAAGTACAAAAATAAATGCTGAAAAATTTAGAAACAGTTTGTTCTCTATAGAACATCAAATATGGAAAGAAACTGGCTTAATGAGGCTTGCTCTGGAAGAATGAAAATGTTTATATATGTTCCAGATAATGTTACCATGATTTTGGTAAATATTTGAAACCATAAATATGGGTTCCTTGAGGTCCAAATCATAGGATAGAAACTCTCTTTACTCGGCCGCTGGGTCTAAGAGAGGAGGGCGGGGAGGCTCCTGGAGAGGGAGGAGGCAGCGTTCTGATCTGAGGACCTTTGAGGAGAAGAACCATGGGAGGTGAGGGATTTGGGCGTTTAGAACAGGGAGGAATTTCTTGGAAGAATGCATTTGCAAACCAGAGACATGAGTTTGGGCCACATTCCCACTAGTGTCCCCTGCCCTCTGCTATCTCTGTCATCACCACTTATGCTGCTGGAGCCCAAAGACTTCCTCTCACGTTGCTTGGACATAAGGGCAAGCATGTTCTTTCAAAATGAGGAGTGACAGTGGGGAGGAAGATGCCTCTTCCAACTTCCCTGAGGTGGGAGGGAACCTTAGCTTCTTAGGGGCATGTGAGATGTCTGAAGGCGGCTCTGGCTCCCCAGGGTCAGCGCAGAACAAGTGGGCATGCGGAGCAGCCATGCTTTGTGTGGGTCACTGTCTGTCTGTCTTGATTTATTCATAATGTCACCTTTACAATAGGCTCTCATTTCTCGTTCATATTTCATCTTCAAAAGAGCATTTAAAAGTCTCCTATGGATATCACAACTATTGCTAAGGTTTATAAATTGTATACTTACTACATATCATAAATTTAAATATGAAAAAATTTAAAATAGCAAGTCTGCACCATTAGTTTCTAGGAACATTAGTACATCACTTGAAAACATACATTTAATTTTATGCTCAAGTTAATGACTTTTTGTACATAGCATCTATTTCAATTTTAAAATTTGAATTTAAAGGCTATTTATTAAGAATGTTAAATTACTAAAGTATAAAGTATATAAAGTTATACAGAACTAAGAAACGCACTTCTTTGAAGAAGCTACATTCATAAAGTATGATACCTTTAAAAGATATTCGTTAATTTATTCATTCATTCAAGAAAGTGACCTGGATGTCCACTGTGTGCAAGGACTGGGCTCGGCGCTATGGCTGTGAAGCTGAATAAGGCACAGTCCTGCTCGTCAGGAGCTTACAAACTAGTAGAATTTTTCAAGATACCGTATAACAAGTGAGCTGGAAGTGATTTCTAATGTAAAGAGGAGTGAATACTTTTTGCGTTGAGTGTTAGTTTAGTCGTCTTTGCGAAAGCTTCTTTCTTTTCATAATACGCGGCCTCATTTACAAACACTGGGTACACAGTACAGTCTCCGCCCAGTGGAATGGTCTTTCCATCAAGCGTTAAAAACACCGGATCCCCAGGGTACAATGGTTTCCAGTCTTGATCCTCACAGGAAACAATTAAAATATGTAAATTGCATTTTTTTTTCTTTAAAAATCTTATGTCAGGCTCTAGACAACTAGCAAATTATAGCATTGTATTCTTTTAAAAGAGATACTGGAGAGACGTGTAGACGGGCACACGAGTGATCTGACTAAACTGATATTGAGTAATTAATTCTGGCAGCAGTTTTAAGAGTTCCCCTTTTAATTTTTATAACTGACACATGTAATTAGAGTTTGCTTCATTACCAAGTTTGCCCTGAATGTGGCCAAAGAGATTTATATTAAAAGGCTGAACTAAATGCAGGTCTCCCTAAGCGTATATTCTATCTCTTGCTAGCTGAAGTTAAATTCTCTTCAGTAAAACTCAGGAACTATCATTAGGAGCCTTCGGTGTGCAAGACGTTCTACTCTTGGGGATATAAAAATGAGTAACATGGTGCCTGCCTACGAGGAGGGCCTGTGCTGATGGGGTTGGGGAGAGAAGGAGGGGTGGGCTGGGGAAAGTCTAAGACCAGGTGGATGTATTCTATATACGCCCCCACATTACGATCACAACTGAGTTATCTGAGAGGTCCGCACCAGGGATTTGCACCTTTGAGCCCTCAGACATCTATGTTGTCACACCACAGGAACCCTGGAGCAGTTCTCACACTTTGATGTGTTTGCAATTCATGTAGGGATTTTGTTAAAATGCAAATTCTGACACTATAGGTCTGGGGTGGGAGCCTGAGATTCTGCATTTCTAACACTTCCCAGCCGCAGCATCGCCGGGGAGTTTGTTAGAAGAGCAGACATACTAAATCAAAATCTTCATGTTAGCAAATCCCCAGAGATTCACGTGTGCAACATTAAAGTTTGAGAAGCGCTGCATTACAGCAATTTTATCAACCCTGGCTGCATGTTATAATTACCTGGGATGTTTAAGAAATGTAGATGACTAAAGACTGGTCCCACCTCAGATACATCCAATCAAAACCCCAATGGGGCTCAATCTCAATCTCAGTGGTGTTCAGGCTGCATTATTTTTAAAATTTACATGTAGTAAAATTCATTCATTTTGGGATATAGTTCTGTACGTTTTGACAAATGCGTAGCATACAGTCATATAACCATGTAACTGAGATACATAATCCATCACGCACCTCCCCAAATCCCTTCGTGCTTCTCAGTTGTAGTTCACTGTTTTTATTTTTATTTTTAAAGCCCAGGTGATTCCACAGGACTGAGAACTACTGCTGGGAACTATTGCTCTGGACCAGCGGTTTTCAGGTGGACGCTGCAGGTGTTTCTTCAAGTCCTCCCCAAGCTCTGCGAGTCCCACCTGCAGAGATCCCAATGTGGTGCGGTGCTCCCCAAACCTGAGCCACAGGAAAATCACCTGCTGAACCTAGGCGATTTGTCTCTGCCTTGATGAATTAAACCAGAATCTCTGGGGATGGGACCTGGGAAGCAGGATTTTTAAAAAGCTCCCCAGATGATTCTTACGTGGCCTGAGTTCGAGAAGCACTGCTTCAGTGCTTTTGTGGTGGCCTCCAGGCATTTAGGGGGGAATCTCCTAGGTAATTCCAGCGAGCAGCCCTGATTAAGAACCATCACACAGAATAAAATCTGGACTCGTAACCAGGTCCCTGCCTGTGACTCTGGCTCCAGGGTCTACTGTCCTCTCTGTTCACTCCCTACTCTCCACTAATACTGATCTTCTTGCTGTTCTTCAAACACTCCAAGTTTGTTCCAGCCTTAGAGCCTTTGCACTGGTTTTCCATGTGGTGACTTCTCATCTTCTAGGCTCCAGCTTCAATGCCTTCATCTCAGAGATGGCTCTTTCCGGCCACTCCACCTCCCTTTGTTAACCTCTACCCTATTATTGTTTATTTCTTTTATAGCATGTATTACAATTTGAAATCATTTGGTTTATGTATTGTTTACTTATTCATGGTCTGTTGTCCCCCTATTAATACGGAAGCTCTGTGAGGGATCTTACATATCTTGAATCTCAGGGCCCAGAACAAGCTTAGTAGTTATTCAAATATATTTATGGAAATAATTAACCAATCCATCCCTCCTGTAGAAAACTGAGCCATTTGTTATAGTCTATCAAATCAAAACCATCCTTCCTGACTTTCAAGACCTCCCACTAAGCCTGTTTGTTACCGATCTCACTAATCTCACGTCTGTCTCCCCAGGATGATTTTTGTACTCCTCAAGGATCCTTGAGGAATAGAAAACAAAAAATCCTGTGTAGTAGCTGGTTATGACATCGTCACCTTGGCCTCTGTTTCTTGTAACTGTTATATTTGTTACCTGTAGGGTTTTCCCCCTTTCTCTCCCTGAATCTTTATCTTTCTGTTCTTTAAAACATTGCCGAAGGCTCCTTCTCCAAGTTTCCACCTGGATCCCACTAAGGCACAAAGTAGGATTTCCTCCACTAGTCTGTATTTTTGGGCAGCTCCTTTATTATGTTGCAAGTCTGGATGACTATCATTAAGGTTATTAAATAGGAGTTTGAACTGGATCAGTGGTTTTCCACCCTGATTACTCAGGCCAATAAGATCAGATTATCTCAGAGTGTGGTCCTGACATCGTCATTTTTTAAAAAGCTCTCTAGGCAATGTGTAGCCAGGGTTGAAAGCCCCAGACTGGATAATCCACCAGGTCTCTTCCATCTCTGAGGTCTGAGGGTGTGTAGGGTACTCACAATGGGAACGAATGTTTTAGTTTTTTGGAGTCTTTGCTCCTCTCTGCTTTTACTTTTGTCTTTTCCAGATTTAAACCTCCTACGCTCTCCCGAGCCTCTTCTCCTTCTTCGCTACACCATTATTGATTGTTCCGCTATGGAGGAACAGATGGCGGGGTTCTGAGGAGAGTCAGGGAATGGTGGCAGAAAACATTCCAAAGAAAGGGGTTCTGGTTGTTTTCTCTCACTTTTTCAGTGATGATCACAGGGAGGTGGCAGCAATGTGGTCAACTGCAAAGAATGTTAGTTCTGGATCTGCCATTGACAGCTACTGGGCTATGGGAAGGATCTAACTTCGGAGCCTCTGTTTTCTTATGTTAAAGAAGATACAATAATTCCTATGCATTGCACTTGGGCAGGAACTTCACTTTCTCTGAGACCCCTTGTCTGACCACTGCTCCCCACCTCATTATTCTGTTATAGCATCTGGTTATTTTCATTTCTAGACCAGAGGTTAGACTTTAGTATATCTAGACTATGGATTCCATGAGAGTATAGAGCATGTTCACTGATGCATCCCCAGACTCAGCACAGGATACACTCAGTAAACATCTACTGAGTGAAGGCCTGAAGACCTTAGACACTGCAGTGTTTTTGAGAACATCAATGAGCTAGTGTATGTAAAATGCTTTATGAACTTATGAATTTATAAAATTCTTATGAACTTATGAATTTATAAAATTCTACTCAAAGGTGGGCATAATTATTTTGAATATTTTAAAGAAATAGTAAATGTTACCTGCAGATTAGGGTGGATAAAAGCAGCAATTTCTCCATTTTCATTCCTGGGATAATCAACTTTCTCCATTATTTTATAGACTTCAATAGCACAGGGAGGAAACTCTTTTCCTACAGCAAAAACAATGTGTATAAACAGCAAAAGAAATATCTCCCAAAAAAAGGGAAATTGATACTTTAAGGAAGGAAGAACAAGAACAAGAACAACCAAAAACTACAGACAGACAGTTCCAGGGAGGACACACTGTTTTAGCTGAGGATGTTCATAAACGACACGAAGCCAAATGATGTTCTCAAGTTATTCCTATCAGCACACTGTCAACAAGTACACCGATTGGCACAGGTAGAAAACAGAATTTAAAAAGCCAGCGTGGGAGAAAAAGAGCCCAGACTGGGAGTGAGGACATCTGGGCTCTAGCCACCTAGATTGTAATCTTGAGCAAGGTGCTTAACTTGTCAAGGATCGCTTTCTTTACCTGCCAAATAAGGGTTTTGAATTAGCTTATCTTGCAGGGCCCTTCCAGCTCTGAGATTCCATGATTGCATACCTTCAGGAGGACGTCCAGGAGGTGAGGCAACTTTAGCATCTGCTCTTTCTCTTAACTAAGAACATTAAACACTTGGACAGCTCCTGAGCACTGAGGTCTTGGGATGTGGGCAATATACCAACTTCCAAAGATGTGGCAACATTAAACAACCCAATGCCCAGCCACTTGGAAAAGGAGTAGTTGACTTATATACTCAGGCAATCTCTGAGCAAACAGGATGAACTTTTGTCCAATGTAGGGCACATGGTGTGCTATGGTCACCGCCACGCCCCCGCTCCCCCCCCCCCCCACCGCCCCCGCAATCTCAGAGTTGGAGGGAGTCTTGAACTTCTCCATCCCATATTTTCCATTTCATTCTGGCCAAGTAGTCACCTTACTCCTGCTTGAACAACATCATATAGTGTGGTCTGTTCCACTGTTGGTCAGCTTTGTTAACTAGAAATTTCTATCTCTAGGGAACTTTATCCCACTGATTCTGTTTTGCCCTCTGGGTCACAGAAAACATATCTAATTGCTTTCCAACATAACACTTCTGAAATTCTAAAATAAAATTGCCCTCAAGCCTTCTTTTTGCCAGTCTAAGTATCCTTAGTTTTATCAGCCACTACTCAGATGTGGTCACATACATGAGGATAGATATGAAGGCACTTTGTAAACTGAAGTTCTATGTGCATCTTAGGGATTATTCTTATTATGGTTTTCAAACTCCTCAACATTCTCAACTCTTCCTTGGCTAATCTTTACTTTATAGATATTCCTCCTGAAATATGGACTGAGAATTTATCCACAGTTCTCCAAGTGTTGCTTATCTAAGGCAGAAAAGAGACCATCACCTCCCTCATTCTGGGATTTTTAAATATAAAAGTAAAACTTTGTTCCTGATGTATTTAATCTTAAACATTTGGTTTAGACAATTGTTAAAGATTGTCAGGACTTTTTGGATCCACCTTCTGAACCTAGATTTTTCCCCGCTAGCTTCCTGCCACCTATCACTTCTATAAGCACGTCACATCACATATGTCCTTATCCAAGTCACTAATAATAATTTTGAGCAGCACAGAGCTGAGGATGGAGCTCTTCTACACATTTCTAGAGACGTCTCTAGATGGCCATGATTCTTTTCTCAGCATTCTTTGGACAACGGTGCTCTTTTCATGCTAGTTAAAAATCCACCAAACTGGATAGTCTAAATTAATAGTGGTTAAAATTTTTTGAATTGCAGAAGGCTTTGCTTAAATAAAATGTTACACAGAAGAGCAATGAGAGAAGAACTGCTCTGGTTGAAGCAGAGGTGGAGGTGGCTGTCCTGGAGCTACTAGGACAGCTCCTAGATCCCCGCCCATGTGGGAAGAATGTCTGGACTAGGATTTGAAAACCATGTTTCTCCACTCAGGTTTGTGGGCTTCTACCTGGCTGCGTCGTTTCTGAACATACTGTAGTCCCACACCTACTATTCAAAGGGTTTCTCGTGAGTAAGTGCTGACCTTCCCAGCCCCAGGTCCATCAGGCAGTATAGAACCTGTCCTTTCATCAAAAGATGCAGAGCTGATTTTCAGTCCCTACCACCTTGGAGTCGAAGGATTCCCAAGCACAGGAAGAAATTCCTGTGATTGCGGCAGGAGCACAATCTGAGGTTAAGGAGTTCTACTCCCCTCAGACACTGAACTATTCACCAGCTCTGTCACTATAAGGACCCATTCCCCAACAACAATTTTAGTTCAGCCTGTTGGAATAATTATTTACATAGGTCTCTTTGATTTTAATTATAATTTTTTAAAAATTTAAAGTAAGATTATTTTTTATAATTAATGAATTTCATTTTTTTGCTGCAGTTTTAGATTTACTGAATGAGCAGATTATACATAAGAGTTCCATATACCCACTCCACCACCAGCCCCCATTTTATTATTTTTTAATTACACAAATAATATGTGACTATATCATTCTTCTTGGAAACAGAACAAAATTAACCTGGTTTGTTCCTCCTCTCCTCAGTAATCATTGTTACCAGTTTCGTGTGTTTTCTTCTAGAACTTTTCCTGTGTATTAACATATATGTGAAGCAAATTGGTAAACTGTATGCTTTGGTCTGCAACCTGCTTTCTTTCAATTAGCAATCTATTTGAAGATCTTTTCATATTAGTTTATTTAACTGTTCCCCAACTGATGGATATCCAGGTGGTTTCCATTGTTTCACTGTTACAAACAATGCTGCGACAACCACCCTTGTTTATGACACACTGGGTGTACATGTGCTTGTGTCCCTTTGAGATATGGAAGTGCTTGGTCATAGGATTTGTGTATTTTTTTTTTAAAGATTTTATTTTTTTCCTTTTTCTCCCCAAAGCCCCCCAGTACATAGTTGTATATTCTTCATTGTGGGTCCTTCTAGTTGTGGCATGTGGGACGCCACCTCAGCGTGGTTTGATGAGCAGTGCCATGTCCGCGCCCAGGATTCGAACCGACGAAACACTGGGCCGCCTGCAGCGGAGCATGCGAACTTAACCACTTGGCCACAGGGCCAGCCCTGGATTTGTGTATTTTAATGGTCGATAGTGCAGAATTATTCTCTAAAGTGTCTTTGTCAATTTCTACCAGCAAGGAATGAAAGTATCCCTTTACCAACACTTAATCATATCAGATTTTAAGATCTTTCCAATCTAATGGGAGAAAATGGTTTCTCATTTTAATTTGCATTTCTCTGATTACTAGTGATATTGAACATCTTTTCATATGTTTATTGAACATTTGTGTTTCCTACTATTTCTTTGCTTTTTAAAACGGAGATTAATAGGAAAACAAGGATTTTATTTGGGGAGCTTTATTTGGTAGCTGTTTTTCTTGAATGTGCCTATTCTGGTCATTGAGGAATGACTGAAGTGAATAAAAGTTTTAAGAAACACCTAATATCACGAGCATGGCAAATTTGACCTGGGTTCCAATTGCTATTTCAGTGTTTAGTGGTTAATCACAATGTGTGCTCATCTCATCTTCCTTTTCCGATTTATTTACACACACACAAGCTAACAATTAAGGAAACAACTTCTGCCCCCCGCTTACCTTCATTGAAATTATGTATAAAATCAAGAGCATGTTTAATCATTTTTCTCATTTGATCCAAAATATCAGCTCTCAGAACCCCTTGAGGCTGGGGACCAACTTCTATACCTAAGTACAGAAGGGGAGATAGTCACCTTTATATAAGTATTAGAATATGTTATAAAATTAAGCATTTTAATATATCAAGATCTAAAATCCCATCCTTAAAAATTATTAAAAAGGTGGACCATGTGGAATCATAGAGAATATTTGAGACATAATGTTAGGCAAAAAATAAAACAGAACTTTTACAAGTTATGTGCATAGTGAATAAAGACTGAGAAAAAACACGGAAAAAGTCAAAGATTTGTGTTATAGTAGTAAGATCTTGGGGTCATTTTCTCTTGAAATTTCCTTCAATATTGTCAACATACATAAACATCATGATAGTAAAAGGGGAAAACAGATTTATACTAACAAAATAATAAGTGGTCACAAAGAGAAACTGTCATAGATCTAACATTTAGCTTTGACAGGAGGAAAGACATCTATTTAGTCACAGAAATCTAGAATAGATGAGCCATAGATTTAAGTCAACATGACAATCCATGTGACCCTGGAGCAACATTCTTGCCCCTAACATAACAACCCATCCTGACATGACAGTGTAATGGTTTTAATTTTTCATAGAAAAACTTTGTAATCATTTCTTCTTACACCCATACAGTTATGTCTGAACTATCAGGTCTACTTCCTGTGGGTGTCAATCATCCATCCTTATTCCTACAAAATATTCCTTCTTTAAACCACTTGTCTAGTCCCTTCCTTCTTGTTCAAGTCTCCCACACACTTATCCCTTTGAGCATCACCTTCTCTATTTATCAAGCCATCCATCAAGTATAATATAATCCAATGTCTTTCTCTTCCACCCAATTCATATATATTTTTTTCCACTATCATATTTTCACTCACTTCTGTTATTTCTCAATTTACAAAATCTTACTATATTCTCTTTCATCTTATTTTTTATTTGTTGTGCTTAGTTTTCTTGTATATATGTTTGGACATGTATTTAAGTATATGGCATAAGTGTGGCTAAGGTACATATCGGTGCATAAATGATTTGTACAAATGTGTGAAAATCTGTTCATGGATATGTCTGTATGCATATTGTAGAAGACATTTTTGGTTGCCTACCCAAAATCCATTCCATCTTCCTCCTTGCTAACAGAGTCCTGATTTTGGTCAGGTATCCAATCTTCCAGGTAGGCAAAGCTTTCTCCAGTTCAGGGGATTATGTGGAATAATTTAACTCAATCACAGTAATCCCATTACCCTAGTGATTAACTTAAGAATGAATAGGTGAACCAGTCTGGCCAAGGGGCCATAATGGAAGGTCTGCAGGGGAATTCCTGAGAGTCTCCTTTCTTCCACCAGATATTGTCATGTTGGCATATGATGCTTGAAACTACAGTGGACATCTTGTGGTCTTGGGGGCTGCTAAAGACAAGCTAAAGAGAAGACTAGAAAGATAAAAAGAACCTGGCCTCTCATGATGTTGTTGAGCTGTTACGTAAAAATAATAAATTTATCTTATTGTTTAAGCCAGTTTGAATTTCCTGCAGCCAAAAACATTCTACATATTCTTGTTTTAGGGGAGATGGAAGATGTGGTGTGGGCAGTCCTATGTGGAGAAGAGTAAAGAACTGGTAGGAATGGGCGTTTGATCCAGAAAAGTCAGTTATTAAGTTGTTTTTTTTCCTTCTGATTGTGAGTGGAGGATAATAGGTAGGGCGGCTATATTTCCAAACCAAAAATTAACCTTGACACAGATCCTATGTCAGCAAAAATGTTGAAATTTGTAGGACATGCCAGGGCATAGTCAGGAGCAGAGCTGATGAAAAATGGTCATAAAACTAACTTTTCCGAGTCTCAAATGAGGCCATGGTCAGCCTGGAAGAGTTAGAAGATTGTGCCTGGTCACTTTTCTGTGTGTGTGTGTGTGTGTGTGTGTGTGTGTGTGTGTGTGTGTGTTTGTGAGAGAGAGAGAGAAAGAGAGAGAGAGACAGGCAGACAGACAGAAAGACAGAGACAAAGAATGAAGATTCTGAGAATGATCATAAGGCTGGCAGCAGTAAACTACTTCTGTCCAGGATAAAGTTTATCTGGAATGATCCTGCCACATTTCAGCTGCCTTGGCAATAGAATGAAAGGTAGTCCTTGAAGGCGGCTAGTAGCAAGTTTGTATGGGACAACAGTCATAAGTGTACTATAAAATGTTGAATCAGAGAGAGTGTCTCTCTGTTCTTAGGTTTTTTTTTTTTTCCAAATGAGTGGATGATATAAAAATATTCCAGGGGCCAGCCCCGTGGTGCAGTGGTTAAGTTCACACACTCCACTTTGGCGGCTCGGGGTTGGCTGGTTTGAGTCCTGGGCGCGGACCCACGCACTGCTTATTAAGCCATGCTGTGGCAGGTGTCCCATGTATAAAGTAGAGGAAGACAGGCATTGATGTTAGCTCAGGGCCTGTCTTCGTCAGCAAAAAAAGAGAGGAGGATTGGCAGCAGATGTTAGCTCAGGGCTAATCTTCCTCAAAAAAAAAAAAAATCCAAATAAAATAGGAAAGTTGGAAGGAGAACATACAATATTTCTAATTATTTATGATGATCTTAATACTCCTTCATATTGAAATGTTTTAAAGATTTGGTTGTATTTTTAAGGGCCAAACATATCAGTAGACATTTGTTCTGGCGAAGGGCAGCATTGCCCCAGAAATAACATAGACCAAGATTGTTCTTTCAAAGTGTGGACATCTTATGCTTTAATTTGACATCACAGAGAAACAGGAT